>NC_143585.1:161233073-161571287 GCF_048544385.1 Mastigoproctus giganteus | reverse complement strand
AAACCCATTTGTATAGAGATTACATCCATGATCATTTAACAGCTAGCAAGCAACTTGACCGAGCAGTGTTTGCAATGCATTCAAAACACGTGTGCGTGGCCGCTTACAATGCAGGCGGGTGACTCACTTATATTAGTTTGAACCAGACAGCAGAATATGCTACATGTGCTCTTTGTCTTAGATGTGCAATTCAGTATTGTGTGTTGTATGTATATGCAATTCAGCTTTTCTATTATTTTTTATGACATAGCACCCCATAAAAATGGATAAATTTCTTAAGAGAAAACGTAGTATTGATGACTGTGAATCTGAAAGTGAGCTTACTTCAAAAGCAAAAAATGTCAAAGTTAAAACACGACCTAATTGCCAATATTACAGCAGTTATTTAAAGTTTGTTTTTTCTTGGAATGGAAATGAAGATAAGCTTTTCCCACTGTGTGTGGTGGAAAAATGTCTGGAAGAGAAATTAAACGTAGAAGACTGATTGGGTTCGAAACCAAGACTTGCAAAGAAAATTAAAAATTCTTGGAAATGTGAGCTTTGCAAACAAGCAGAAAATAACTCGAGGAATGTAGATGACACTTCACCGGAGTGCATATCCCGCCGTGATTTTATTCAGCTAAGTGAATCTGTTGATGAAATTCAGACTGCAATCTCAACTTTCTGCTGAGTTTACACAGTTAAAGGACTCAGAGCAACAGAGAACTGACATCACGGGTGCGAAACCTGATGAACTAGAACAGAGGATACATAACCTGGTGTGTCAAGTTCAAGAACCACTGACGCAGTTTTTGAGAGTACCGAGCGGTTGAAATCCGGAATTAATCAGCTTGAAAGACTAAGGCGCATTTAGGGCTAGAACCTCAAGCTGCGAACAAATTTGGACTATGTATATATAAAGTTCTTTAGCATCATAATACACAGCCATTTCTGAATAAACAGAAAATTTTTAAGGCGGCATCGTTTTAGGTTATATCTCATATTGTGAATACCTTCACAACGAGTTGCCATGATATTGCACTATTTCGAATAAGTAACGCTTCACCTAAGGAGAAGACTAATGTTACTTATTCTCAGATAGGTACCACCACCCAGACGGCACCGTTTCAGGGCTATTTGGCCCTTCTTCGGTGAGTGGGTCGGTACCCAAGTGATGCAATGATGGCAAAAACAGTTATGAAGTATAACTCCACAATATGATAGATGCCTGATGGTGTGTCTAAATACATCACACAGTCTAAATACATCACACACCATCAGGCATCTCTCATATTGTGGAGTTATACTTCATAACTGTTTTTGCCATCATTACATCACTTGGGTACCTACCCACTCACCGAAGAAGGGCCAAATAGCCCTGAAACGGTGCCCTCTGGGTGGTGGTACCTATCTGAGAATGAGTAACATTAGTCTTCTCCTTAGGTGAAGCATTACTTATTCGAAGTAGTGCAATATCATAGCAACTCGTTGTGAAGGTATTCACAATATGAGATATAACCTAAAACGATGCCGCCTTAAAATTTTTCTGTTTATTCAGAAATGGCTGTGTATTATGATGCTAAGGCACTTTATATATACATAGTCAGCTTGAAAGTAAATTATTAAACTTCAGGACACCCTCATTAGGAGCAATAGCGAAAATAGTGATCGTGGAAACGAAATCTCAAAAGCACAACTGGTAGAGCTACAAGACGACATCACAGTGCTACACAAAGAAAACAAAATTTATACTCCTTGATATCTACAATAAGATTGAACTGAGTAAGCTAGCAGATCCGAGTAAACTCACTAACCTGAATTCAGGCGATCTTCGTAGATTATATAAAAATTACCCAAAGGCCATTCCAATATGTCTGCACCGAATGTAGCAAAAAATCAAGCCCCAGTCCTCTGTCAGAAACTCCAGGTAGGAACGAACTGAAAAATGGCCAAACACTGGACATCACCCTGCGCCATCTTGCTCCAGCCAGCTTCTAAAAACACAGGAAAGGGCAAAAACCACCTACAAAAGTCCGTCATTCATGCACATGCAAGAAGAACCTGAAAAGGGCAACTGATGTTAATCACCACTCAAAGAAAGATTTCCACAATTACAGAAGCAAGCTCCACCAACAGTCAATGGCGCCGCATGTAGAAACTGTTAGTTGCAATAAAGAATTCTCTACCTCTATGCCAATGACACAAAAGTCATCATTTCCACCTTCACACCCAACTTCTCACATTTCTCGCAATGCCTGTCCTGTCATACCTCACTCGCAGTTCTCATCTACACAAGGCCTGGGACTCGGTGTCGGAGCGAATTCAATATTCGAACCAGCGGATTCTTCCACACTACAATTTCCACCCCCACTGCAAATCCATCCTATCCCATGCAACCAGAGGAAAGTACATGTATGACCTTCAGAGTGAGCCAACGAACAAGTACAGCTTCACGTGAATGGCTTCGGATTAGCAGATCGACCAACTCAAAACTGCAGCCTTCCCAGAAGGCAGACGTCCAGACCCTCGAGTGGACTTTTCATATCTTGTTTAGCCCCAAATACCACGGCAAATCATGTGGCAGAGGTTCTATGTGATCAACTAAACCTTCGACTAAAGGTGCAGAAACTTCACACCAGGAAGTTTCTGCATTGTTCAGGGTTGAATGCGCACAAGACCTGTTCAATTTAATTGGAACTGAATCTATCTGCCTTATTGGCACCATTATTCGACCCTTCTATAATAGGAGAACCAGTCACCATCCCCAACCTCCAGCTATGCACTAAAACCAAGTCTGTAACATCACAACCCACAGCTGACTCGACTCATTCGCGAACAACTTCCAACTATCTCAGCAGTCCTTTTACCACTGTTCTGCCAAGCACCACCCCGGCATGATAAGAGTATCCTCAGCCCTACGTGATGGTCCCCATAAAATACTGGTCCATATTTCGTTAGAAGTCAGGATGGAAGTTTGTCGAACACCTGTCATCAGGGTGTACTCCAAATATCAGGTCCATTGGGAACAAACTAGATTCAGCAGAACAGATCCTCTCCCAGGTCGCTGACGTCTTCCTTTCAGAAACGTGGCTTCAACCTAATAAAGACACTCTTCTGCTCAGCTATTGCTGGTTACCACATGCTGTCTGCCTGCAGGGAGCAATCTAGAAGCGTTGGAGTAGCTATATTGAATAACACCTCCCTATTCTCATATGAGATCATCATCATCATCATCAGCCATTTTCAATCCACTGCAGGATGGAGGCCTCTCCAGCAACTTTCCAGTTCCTTCTGTTTTGAGCACTGGCCATCCATTTACTACTCAGAAACTCATGAATTTCATCTATCCATCTCCGCCTTTATCTTCCAGGTTTTCTTCTAGCTCCTCTTGGGTACCATTCTGTTATTTTCTTAGTCCATCTGTCATCATGTCTTCGAGCTATGTGTCCTGCCCAAGACCATTTTAGTTCTTTAGTTTTGATAAGAATGTCCTTTACTTGAGTTTGCTGCCTAATCCATGTGTTTCTCTTCTTATCTCACAGTCTGATTCCCAATATAATTCGTTCCATTCTTCGCTGTGTAGTTCTTAGCTTCTCTTCCATTCTTTTGGTGAGTGCCCAAGTTTCACTTCCATAAGTCAGGGGGGGGAGTATACATTGATTCATTATTTTACGTTTCAGACAAACTGGGATATTGCTCTTCAGTATGTGACTATATTTCCTGAATGCTATCCATCCAAAATTTATTCTTCTCTTGACTTCCAGCCATTTATCATTATTACAGCTAATAACTTGTCCCAGATAAGTATATGACTCCACCTTTTCAATTACTGCTCCTTCAATCATTATTTCCCTTTCCGTGGCATACTTGTTCATCATTACTTTTGTTTTAGCCATATTCATTTTTAGTCCAAACTCCTTACTAACTGTGCATAACTGATTAAGATTTTCCTCTAATTCTTTGGGATCGTGGCTTATGACCACAATGTCATCTGCAAATCGTAAATGGTTTAGGTACTCTCCGTTCACATTGACGCCTCTCTGCGACCAGTCTAATCTTCTGAAAGCTTCCTCAAGGGCAGCAGTAAACAGCTTCGGAGATATTGTGTCTCCTTGTCGAACTCCTTTCTCGATTTTAAATTTGCTACTGTCTTTGTCTAGTCTAATAAAGGATGTAGCACTCTCATATATTTTCTTCAAAATCATAATATATGGAGTATCTATGCCTTGTCTTTCCAGTGCCCGAAACATTGCCTTATGCTGTATGGAGTCAAATGCCTTTTCATAATCCACAAATGCCAGGCATAATGGTGTTTTATATTCATTTGCTTTCTCCATTAGCTGTGATATTATGTGAAGGTGATCCATAGTTGAGAATCCTGTCCTAAAGCCAGCTTGCTCTTTAGGTTGATTCTCATCAAGTATTCTTTCTAATCTGTTAGTAATGACCCTTGTGAACAACTTGTAGATATGCGATAACAAGCTAATTGGTCTATAATTTCCAATTTCTGATTTATCTCCTTTCTTATGCAGCAAAACTATGATTGCATTATTCCACTGCTTAGGCATCACACTTTTTCTAATACACTTTGTGAAGAGCCTTGCCAGTTTTTGTGTTATGTCTCTTCCTCCCAATTCTAACAACTCTACAGTAACTTCATCTTCCCCCGGGGGTTTCCGATTCTTCATTTTCTTCAATGCATGTTCTACCTCATCAGGAAGAATATCGGGTATGTCGTATGTGTTGCTACTTTGCAATCCATCTTCCCCACTGCTGGTATCATTCCCTCGCTCCTTGTATAATTCTCTATAGTAGTCTTCTGCTATTTGAATTATGCCTTCTCTGCTGTTTATAAGTACAGCATCGCTATTCTTCAGTTTCAGTATCATTTGTCTTTCTGTATTACTGCTCATGGCTGCTGATTTAAATCCTTTGTTTTCCCTTAATGCTTTTTCTACTTTTCTTGTGTTAAATCTTCTTATGTCCTCTCTGAGTCTCTTTCTAATGGCTTTGCATAACTCAGTATACTCAATTTTCTCCCTGTCAGTGTTTTTCTTGCTCTTCATTTATCGTCTTTGGTTCATCATGACAAGTGTTTCTTGACTAATTTTTTCTTCTTTGGATTTCTGTTTTCCTATAGGTTTCTTGGGCTTTATCACTTTCAGAAAGTTGTAATATTCCTCGTCGATATCTTGGTCCTGAGCAGTCTGCAGAAGCTCAAACTTGTTCTTAAGTTCCAGTACATACTGCTTTTTCTCCTCCTCTGTTATTTCAAAGACCTTTGTATTATTTACTCGAGTCAGTTTTTTCCTTTCCTTTCCTACATCTATATCGAGTGTACATCTTACCATTCTGTGATCACTTCCAACGTTTACCTTATTCAGGACGGTAACATCATTCACAATATATCTTCTGTTAGTGAGGATGAAGTCGATTTCATTAGTTGTTAATCCATTTGGACTCTTCCATGTCCACTTTCTGTTCACTCTTTTCTTGAAAAAAGTGTTCATTTCTGACAGTCCTTGAGATTCTGTAAATTCCACAAGTCTTTCACCTCTTTTATTTCTTTCACCAATTCCAAAATTTCCTACAGTTCCTCTTTCTGCACTGTTTTGCCTTTTTCCAACCTTAGCATTCAAGTCCCCCATAATAATAGTGTAGTGGGTTTTCTGCTCATCTAGAAGACACTCAATTTCAGTGTACATTTCTTCAACCTCTTCATCATCATCATGGCTCGATGTTGGTGCATAAATCATTATAATCTTTAGCTTGTACCTCTTAGAAATCTTGAATATTAGTCTTGACACCCTTGGTGATGTACTTTTGAATTCCAAAATGTTGTTTTTAAAATGTTTATGGACCAGAAACCCAACTCCACCTTCACTCCTTTCACTGTTTCCATTGGTGTACAGCAGATTTCCACTTGATAAACTTATAAGTGATTCATTTCTTCTTCTTGTTTCAGCCAAACCGATGATATTCCAATTCACATTTTCTAATTCCTTTTCCAGCTCTAATATCCTGTCTTCACCGATGAGTGATCGTACGTTATAACAGGCCAAGTTCAATTTCCGTGCATGGCAGCCTGGTCGTACCCAGAGATTCTTAGCACCCTCTGCTTCCACTCTGATCCTCTCGCTGCCGTAAGAGGGAGAGTGAAAGCTGCTGGGGACTGAGGGCCATTTGTATTGTTGTGCTCTCATTGCTGTAGAGTTTGGTCTTTTCCTCTTCACGCTGACCAGGCGTCTTGAAGAGAACCACTCTACACGTTCGTTGCCACCTAAGTGACGTAACAGGGCTTACCACCGAGAAGGTGTGCATGAGTGGATTTTAGGGAGGCAGGCCAACCGGACTTCTCCTAAATCTTCTGTAATAGAGAGATATTGGATCCATCAGTGTTTTAGGCTGAGGTCTGATAACACGCAGGATACCTGTTCCCCTCTAAGCCCCCTCATATGAGAATGAGAATTCGATCTCAATTACAACTCGAGCTTTCGAAGTGATTATAGTCTCGCTACATTTCCACTCCAGCCACATTGATATCACATCCGTGTATATTCCCCAAGGGCATACAATTGAAATTATTGAAGATCTAGGGAACTGCCTCTAAAACCATCTTTGTTCCTCTGCACACCTTGTTTGCAGTGATTTTAACCTGCTTCCAAACTGCCATCATTTTATAAGGCTCTGTGAGTTCTTCAAATCCATCGACCTGACACGGGTCAATGAGAACCCCACCAGGGGATTGAACCTACTGGATCTCGCTTTTGCTTCAATACCATGCACAGCTGAGGATGATCTCATTGCATTCTTCTTCTCCGATCACCAGCCGATAGTTTTGACATGGTCGTTGGAGGTGCCAAACGTAAACATCCCTGACAACAAAATAGTCAAATACGTTTCAGCACCTAAATACCTTAATCCTCAACTCTGTAGAAGCATCCTGCATTCCTTGGGATGTCCTCATTGACTGCAACCTCAGCCTCGCGGTGACACTCTTGTCCAACTGGATTAAATCTGTCACCGACTATGCTGCCACCAAACGAGTAACTGATTCCCCATTCCAGATCGTGTTGGACTGCTAACCTCAACAACAGCTTCAAAATGAAACAAGTCTTACATTAGAAATGGAAGCTTACGAATGGTAGTCAAGACAGAATCGCCTTTTCCTGCGCCAGGGCCCACTTTAATCGGAAGAAAGCTGCTGCAATCCAAGTAAATCTTAACTGCACTCTGAGGAAAGGAAAGCCATTCTATGCTGCCCCACATGGTGAATTCAATCATATGCTTGATCCTCAAGAATGGCTCAAATACGTCACCAGATTTTCACATTCAACCACAGTCCCAGTCCCATCTACAGTTGTCCAGCCTGACTATGAAAACCCTTCAGATGTCCTAGGGACTATCCAGATCATGAAACAAGAGCTGATACATGCCATCAATTCCATTCCCACAACAGCCACTGTTGGGGAGGATGGAATTCCGCAATTTATGATCAAATGCTTGAGCACATTCATCATAGACCCTCTTCTCTCGATCTACAACAGATGCCTCGCTGAGCATTATTTCCCACCCCAATGGAATAAGTACAGAGTGTACCCATCCCTAAAAACCATTTTTCACAAACGTCAGCCAGTTCAGACCCATATCTGTTGCCTCATGTCTGTTAAAAACTCGAAAAGGCTTTGCTACCCACAGTTACTCACCAAATCCTCCAGACCAAACCACCTGAAATCCACTATACCATCGCAGGAAAATCATCAATCACTAACTTGGCAGCCATCACAGAAAGCATCCTCTCAGCATTCGAACAAAGCTGAGCTAGCAACCAAATATCTCGACACAAGCGCAGTCTTTGATGCCGTGTCGATCCCGGCCTTGCTCCTACTTAAGGAGAAATTTCACATTCAAGATGATATGCTGTGCTTTTTGGAATCTCTTCTCTGTCACAGAGTACTTATTCTCCATCGGCAACAACACCCTATCCTGCAACATTACTGCTGGAGTGCCACGGGGGGGGGTCCTATCTGGTGTCCTGTTCACGGCTACTATCGTGCCCATTATTGCCTCAATGAATGGTCTATGCTATGCCGATGACTTCAAACTGCTGACTCAAATTAACCCTGGCGACAACCCCATTCAGCTCAGCAACAGGATCAATTCCCAACTTATGGATCTTGAATTGTACCTGGCAAACTTCAATCTAAAAATTAACCCACTGAAGTCTACTTAGGTTATAATCTCCCTTAAATCCATGCCACCTACTCAACGTATCACTTGCAGGGGTACGAATACCAAACGTACCCTCGCACACAGACCTTGGCGTTCTGTTTGACCAAAAGATGTCCTTTGTCAACCAGACCGAAAAAATCAGTACCAAATTTTCTCGTCTTCGGTGGATCTCAAAGCAGCAGCTGCTACACGTCCAACATCGCCTCACTGTTAAAAAGTAGTTCATCACCTCCACGATCTACCCTGCCATTCTCTATGGTGCAGAAATATGGGCCTCTGCTGCACCTACAAACCTCAAGCGGGTGTACCCCGCTGAATACTGTTTACTGATAAGGGCCAATAACAAGCTTCATCTACCTCCTGCTACCACAACCACCATGATGGCACAAGCACTCGACATCCCGAGGATGAAGTTCCTGATCGTCAAAAAGAGCCTTCACAGCCAAACTCATCACAGGCCAGATATCAACTCCAAATATTTGGAGCACTTGCTCTTGGAGGATCCCACATGTGGACATGTGTTTTTGTAATGGGCGGCACCTAGAACGTCAGTTCATCTCCGCCTCGTATCTCTGTGAAGAACCACCGTAGAAGGGCCAGAAATAAGTAGTGTATGTATGTGTGTGTTCTGTTGTGCCTGACCGCTTGGCTACCCAGAATCATCAGTCACCTGGACAGATGATTCTGGGTACTCGTCCACACCACGGGAAGGTGAGCCAGTCTCAATGGAGCTCACACTGTCTCAATTCGAGACTCTGACCCACCTGATGTTGGCAAAAGATAGGCCAGATTCCTCTGGGGGGACCCACTCCAGAGGAGGAAAAAAAAAAAGTGAATTTCCCCGTGGTGTTAAAAAAAAATAAATTAATAAAAAAATAAAATAAATGAAATAAAAATAAATAAAATAATATAAAATAATAATAATAAAAAAATATATTTAGGGAATGTTGCTCCCTATTGAGTAACTCTACCAGACAAAGGAGTAGAATGATTCGTAGCCGTATAACTAATTCTTGTGAAAACATCAGATGCAAACTGCTGAAGAGCAACATAAGAATTCTTGTCTCCCACCAGCAAAGTGTCATGCCCATGAGGGAGTGTAGAAACTGATGAACGAAGAACATCTCTAAAGTCATTATATAGCAGACATTCAAATGAAATGTGACTCCAATTTTAATTTTCCCCGCATCGACAAGCTTCCATTCTAGAAAGACCAAAACGACATAGTTTTTCGTTAAGAGATCCATGTTCCGTTAAGAGGAAGGATGTAAATTAATATTCAAAACCAAACCCATAAATTCAGTTGATAGTTGGTTTTTCAGCCTGTAACAAAGACCTCTGTAAGCTACGTGCAGGTCCAATGGCAATACACCTGCAAGAACCTGTAGTGCAGAAGTTGAAACAGTACGACAAGCTCTTAACATGCATAATATTGTACGTTGCACAGTAGCCAACTTCAATCGAAATTTAACAGTTCTAAGCCTGTGAAACCATACACCTGCGGCATAAGTAGCCATAGGAAGGAATACGGTGTTATGATAGATTCTCATGGTACGTCTAGAAAGTCCCCAGTCTCAACGAGAAATTTTTACAATAGCACCAGTGGATCTTCTGATCTTTGTTACATTATTTAAATGAGAGACAAAATTAAGCTTTGAGTCGATTGTAATCCCAAGTAATTTAGTTTTAGAGACAAGTGGAATCCTGTTATTATTAATCTTCACTAAAAGGGGTCGTTGAGGGTTTAAATGTGATCCAAGATCATCATTTTAGTCTTAGACGAACTTATTGTCAATTTATTATCCACTGTCCATTGAAATAAATTTTGTAAGACCGTACTGGCATTACTTTCGATAGCAAATCTAGATGAACCATGAATTAAGATAGTAAGATTGTCGGCATAAGCGATGGTTTTAGTACTACTGAAACTATGGGAAAGCCAATCCTGTAATACCATATTCCATATAAGAGATCCTAAGATAGACCCCTGAGACACCCTCGTGAAACTTCTCTAGACACCTGAAATTTAGATTTCACTAAAATGTAACGATTACTGAAATAGCTTGTGAACAGGTGTTATAGTTGCTGAGAGCATCCAGCTGATCGTAACCGTTCGAGAGCACTCTACCACCATAGAGAGTCAAAAGTGCCCTCGAAATCAACAAAGGTAGCTAACGTGTACTTTGATGTTCAATTCTCAATGCTGCGAGCAAATTCAACAAGTGCATCTTCACAGGACTTCCCTACACAGAACCCGTATTGATTAGGGGATACCATATTTTTCGACTGAAGAAGATCAGTAACACACAGAGGAATTAGACGCTCTAGCAACTTCCCAAGATTTGGGAACAGTGCAATAGGCCTATAAGATCTAGGATTTAATGCTGGTTTATCTGGTTTTTTAATCAGTTTTAAAAGCGCAATTTTCCACATATCAGGAAAGAGACCATCTTGGAGACATTTGTTAAAAAGCAAAAGCAGTACTTGTGGACGCAATTTGAATAATGTATTTTCAACCAGGTCTATCCCTCTGTTGCTAAAAAGATTAACCTGGTTTTCAACCAGGTTAATCTTTTTAGCAACAGAGGTTAACTCATCAATGGTAAATTCTTCTGTCTGAATATTGGTGGTATAAAGCGAATTTGCAACTCGAATATTTGAATGTACAACAGAATCAGTAGTTAGATCATCCACCCGGAATAGTCTGTCAAGAATAACATTAACTGTATTCATCCAATCAGTAGTCTCCAGGAAATATTCTTGCACAGTGCCGTATACATCTAAAGAGTGAATCTTATTACATCAGGGAGGATCCCACAGCCAAGCCTAAAGTACCAGCACTTGTGACTCACCACAACAGACTTGTACTCACTGAGAGATTTCTTCCCAAGCAGATACTCGCCGCCCTCAACCGTGTGGACGGTGACATCGACAGCATAATAAGTAACAAGAAGGACAGACAACTTTATCAAAGCCTTTGAACCCTTATATATTGCTAAGTTGTGTTTGTTTTCTGTATTTGTGTCTAGCTCTGTGTTTTTATGCTGGATTTGTGATCGGTATTTTGTAGCCTTTTGTATGTGTTCGCTGTATTTTGTATCCTTTTATATTTGTACGCTGTACTTATCTTTTCTCTAACTGCTATATGTGAACCTCTGGCGCTCGTCGCCATGATGGGATATTGTGCTGTAACTCTACTTCACAATAAAGATTTATTTATAAAAATTCCATCAGATGTTGGTTTGAAATTATCTCAAGAAAAAGAACTGCTTTCTATATACAGCGACTGCGGACGAAAAATCAAATACGAAGAGTTGTGTATCGAAAAATTTTGGATTTGAATTAGAGGAGAATATTCTTCAGTAGCTAAAAAAGATTTGTCCATTTTTCTACATCATACCTGTGTAAATTAGGATTTTCTTCACTAACATTAAATGCAAAAAAAGAGACACCAATACATTGAAGATGAAATTAGGTTTTGTTTATCTCATATGTCCTGACATTGAAGAGGTTGCCAAAAAAAACATCAAGCTCATGTGACTGGCTTAGATGTGCAATTCAATATTGTGTGTTGCATATATATGCAATTCAGCTTTTCTATTATTTTTTATGACGTATAGCACCCCATAAATTTGGTCACCCAGAAATTTCTTTCATATATCCTTATAAATCCCCAGGGGTTCATATCTGATGGGTATGGTCTTAGCGCACCCAGCGTGCTGAGCTGGATATCATCGTTCTCTTCCTTGGTGATTCCTTTCTACTTCTCTCTCTCTCTCTCTCAGTGCAACTCGGGAATTCTTTTTTCTTTTTTTGGCTGATGCAGCATAAGCCTCAGGCTTCCTTGCACCATATGGCTAATAATGATGTATTGTGTCTGTAAATTGCGCATGTTCTTTGTTCTCTGCAGTAGTGGAGCTAGCAGCAGGGAGGTCTTCCCTGGTGCCAGCAGTTGAAAATATGAGAAGAAAGTATTAACTTTAACAAATAATTTGAAGTGTTTTTAAAATTTATCTTTCTCCTCTGTAATCTCAAATTTTTTAAAGGGATTTCTTTTTTTTTAACACCCTGATCCAATCAAGGGCTCATCTGTACCTACAATATAAACACAGACTGTTAACATTTAGTTTAATCGTATTTGTGCAAAGTTAAAGTATGATAAGTAGGAGTAGTGAAATACTGAAAGTGTGGTTAACTCATTTCTGTGAAACAACAAATGAAGGATAAAAAGAAAATTATTCCTAATTCTCTAATAAGGTGCTTATACCAGAAAACAGGTTCTCCCCTTGGGAATATACCTTAATCTGTTCCACTGGTTATAGACACTAGAAAGCTGTCAACGTGCGACTTCTTGGTACAGTATTTTGGGAATGCTGTTGTAAATGTATTACGGACACCACTATATGTCCACTAAATTATGGAAAATTAATTCCTTTAGTTCTTAATTCATGATTTCCACAGCAGCAGCTCTATTGCCTAAAGGTCAGATTTCCGATATGTCTCCGAAATTCGTTCGTTATATGGAAATTTTATTCGTTACACAGAAACTAATTTAATTGGACCACTTATGGGTTTCAGAATCAATATAAGCTGAGACCAGAAAACTGTTAACATTTAGTTTAATTGTTTATGTACAAAGTTAGTGTGATACGTAGGAGTGCACACATTGAAGTAAATATAGGAATGTATCTGTATCTTTGAAAGTAGTGTTCTAGTTTAATAAATTTTGATTCTGTTGTAATAGTTTAAATATCATATCTATATAAAGTTTCGTTATCTATCGTGACTTGCATATGTTTCCTTTATTGAAAGTTTTTTGGTTTCTAGTTCTTAAAATATGAATTGCTTCGAGTTTTATTTTCAATTTTTATATTGCATCTATATCATTAGTATTCCGACCTTGCAAAAATACCTTAGCCGAATCATTTGCCATTACATCGACATTATCCACCTACAACCCAATATTTCAGCAAATTAAAGAATCTTCAGAGCAGCACAAGATCAATTTCTATACTAGAGTTTCGCACCCATACAACCAGCCATTCACATCAACAGAACTTTTAGGGGTTCTCAATAAAACATCCAGTAGTGCTGCTGGTCCAGATGGGACCTACTACGTCATGATAAGCCAACTAAACAACAGAGCAAAAGAACATTGTTAAAATATTACAATCGAATATTTTTAGAAAAAATTCGATTGTAATGAATGTATCCAAACTCCTGGCGTCACTCAATTATACTAGCCTTCCCAAAGCCAAGAAAGGATCGCACCTTTCCGCATAACTACAGGTCGATTTCACTAACCAACTGTTTACGCAAAGTCCTCGAAAAAATGGTTCACAGTCGGCTGACTTGGTTCCTGGAAACTAACGACTTGCTAAATAGTAATCACTACGGGTTTTGAAAGAACCATTCTACATTTGGCGTAATGATAACAGCAGAAACAAACATCTTAAATGCCTTCATAAGGGGACAACATCTGGTCATGATCAATCTCAATACTGAGAAAGCCTTTGATACCACCTGGCGATATGGTGAACTTCATATTTTCAGCTTGAGAGGTCATTTGCCCCAATTTATACAAAACTTCCTATGCCCCAACAGGAATCGGGTGTACCGCAGGAGTCCATTCTTAGTCCGACATTATTTGCAATAAGAATTACAAACATGACACGGAATGTAACAGCTAATGACATCATTATTTCTTGTCAATCCCAAACCATGAACACCATTGAAAGACAACTTCAAATTTCCATCGCTAAAATAAAATCATGGGAATTGCAGAATGATTATTCCCTATTAGGAAAATCTATTGCAATTCATTTTTGCAAAAAACTCAAACTACACCCGGATTCAGAAATATTTTTAAAAAACAGCATCATTCCTGTCACTAACAATTTTCGTCTGTTGGGGTTATATTTAGATAATAAACTCAATTTTGCTTCACGTATAGCTTAGCTTTGAACTACATGTCTTAAAAAACTGAACATCGTAAGAGCAACTTCTACTATGTCCTAGGGTGCTGACAGAAGCTCTCTTCATCGCTATAGAGCTTTAATAGGATCACGCTTAGATTATGGATCACTTGTCTATGACTCCGCTAGAAAAAGCTTGCTATTACGTCTGAACACCGTGCAACATTGTGCCCTTAGAATAGCTGTGAGAACCTTCAAAACATCCGGTCCACAGTCTGTATATTGAGGCAAATGAAGCCTCTCCCTTTGCATCTCAGGAGAAAATCCGTATTGTGTAATTATGCAGCAGAGATTAGAAGTATTCCATGCCACCCTAGCTGGCAGTACCTGTTTGACCCTCAACATGCCATACTATATCACAATAAAGCTGATGAAAACCCCACAGGGCTTTGATTGCAAGAGCTTTTGTTCTATTTGGACATCAACTTTCATAATACATTCCAAGACTTTGATACTCCTGGAGTAATTCTCACCTCTCTGCAACAATATCTTTTTAAGATGGGAAAAATCCTCCCTGGCAAACATTAACTGTTTGCCAGGGAGGATTTTGAAAGTTGATTTCAGCAGCTACATAAAGCACATTCCTTGGAATATTCAGAGAAATTACAAATATATACTGATGGATCCAAAACAAATGCAGAAGTTTCTTCCATCTTCTCAGTAGCTGTGTCACTTCCCTTGAATGCAGTATCTATACCACAGAATTATTTGCAATAAAACTAGCTCTGGATAACATAAACAATCACGATATCAAGCAATCATTGATATACTGACTCTCTAAGTACAATCACTGTCATTCAATTTATCTTTTCCGCCTCTAATCCCATTCTTAAAGAGATCCAATCCAAATTATTTTACTGTTAAACAGCCAATTAGAAAGTTATATTCTGCTGGGTCCCTGGTCATGCTGGCATCTCAGGTAATGAATATGCAGATGATGCTGCTAAACATCCCAATTCTGGATCCTCCAGTCAACTGAAAGTGCCTTATACTGACTACAAATCTATTATTAAAATAACATGTACGAAACAGTGATCTCACCTCTGGCAAACTTGTGCTAAAGGCCGATGTACCTATTCCCCTAACAATTTGAACCTAGTTTTATCTTCGTTTATGTTTAACCCCGACTTCTTACCAAAAGATCTAACGAGTGACATAAATTCTTCCACCATAACTCGTACTGAGAATGGCGGTAACATCATCTGCATACACTATACATTTACGCTGCTCTGCCGGCTTTGGCAACGGTATCCCCTGAATGGTCTCCCAGTAACAGCGTATGTGGCGTTTACTGTGTGCTGGTGTCTTTTGCATGCTCCCGAGTTTTTGCCTTTTCTGGATAATTAAAGCTGCAAGCATAATACTTTCTCGTCTTCAGACTATTATAAAGTGATGTTCTGCCTGCCCATGTTCGTGACTTCGATGGATTCATCTGCATAGATAAGTATTTTGTATTTTTAATTTTGATATGAACATCATAGTCGACACAAGCGTCTTTGTTCGAAGTTAAAGGCGTTTGCTGTCATTGGTTGCTGATTGAATAAACTTGTCGCCTTCTGGAAGTACTGGACTGAGAGCTGTTTTCTCGGAACTCATTGCCCTCGGCAACGGGAGAGCGTAGTTCCCCTGATCTTTATTGTCCCGCGAATTACAGTTTGTGTGTAAACAAAGCTGAGTCACTACCAGACCTTACATTTAACACTTTTTTTTTCTTTAAATTTCTGCTATTTTTAATTAAAAAGAACAACATGATTAACAATAATATTTCTAATTGAGAATTATGAGATCTAACATGGAAGGTAAGACTAATTCATTAAGAAAACCTGTAACTAGCTCAAAGGGTAGAGTTAGCAGTTCTCGAAAGCCGAATCAGGAAACGTTATCGCAGTCAACTCAAGAAAACCCTAATAGTGAAGATTCCATTTCAATTCAAGGAATCGGAACCTCTGTAAGCTCTGGAGAAAATGACAAGACAGAAATTCTGGATAAATCACAGGATCCATCTTTCATGCATGACAAGATATCCAATATGAGAAAAGATGTAATGAGCGTCCTCATGGGGGAGACCAACAAAGTTCCTAAAAAGGCTAAAGAGATAATTATGGGAAAATGGTCAAATCTTGAGACTGTCATTAGAGCTCTCTTAATTGATAATGAGAGATTAAGAGCTATTAATAAAGAAATCGAAATCCGGGCCAACTTATTAGAAAAAATTGTACAAACTTTTTTCAGTACGGAATATTAATATAATGGATCATAGCCAGCAATCAGTTTATCAAACTGCTGAAACAAATACAGCAGTGTATGAGGGAACACAGTTGCAGGTTGCTTCCTCTGAGATCATATGCTGACGCTACCCGGGGAGCAACTTCGGTGAAGGAAAAATCAGTAGGATCGAGTGAAAATGTCATAATATTACGAGCTTCTGAAAACTAGTGTCGGCGTAAAAAATTTAGTATCTAATACTTTAAAGTCAGAGTTCAAGAATGTAAAAATAAAATCCTTGAGATTAGCGCGTAACAAAGGCGTAGTGCTAGAAATTGCTTCCATGTCTGACCTAGTTAGCATTACTTCAGATTCCCTGTCCTCTGCGGGCATATCTACAGGGGTTCTCAAGAAAGACAATCCAGCAGTCGTGATATACGACATACCTAAGGATTTAAGTAAAGAAGACATCGTTGAGGATTTATATAATAAAAATCTTAGTGACAATGGATTATCATTAGAGGAAGTCAAAAAGGAAACTATTTTCAGATTTACGACAAGATCGAGATCTTCACTGAATGTTCACTGGGTAATCAGTTTTATCCCTCGACTTTATAAATGTATCTCAACTATGGACAGTATTTTCGTGGCCTGTAGCTCGCATAGACATCGGCCATTTACTATTGGTACCAAGTGTTTTTTTATGCTTGGGATACGGACATACGGCTCAGTACTGCACCCACAACCATCTTGTGGGCATTGTGCCCAGAGTGGCCATGTCTACGCAGAATGCCCGAATAAAGAGGAATCCCCTTGCTGTATAAATTGTAAAAGGCGCAAAAGAAACTTCCAGCATTCTATTAAAGATCCCAACTGCTGCGAATATAAAAGAGCTTTAGAACTGGCACGATAAAGGATTTCTGATGAGTGAGTCGGAAGCTGTGAATACAGTGCAAACTGATTCTGAGATGGATAGAGTTCTTGGTTCTTCAGAAATTAAAATCATGCAGATAAACGGCCACCGTTCTAGGCTCGTGGCTGATGAAATTAGGAAGTCAATGGAGGAGAACTTGATAGTATCCGTACAAGAACCGTATTGGGCCAGGGTTCAATCGGAACCAAGCTTTAAGATACTGGGATATCCTCTGAGTGCACGAGTTGTGCAGCCTGTACAAGAAGAGCCCAAATCAGGAATTGTGGCAACCAATAACTATTTAGATGATGTGGTGATACACGGGTTGTGTAATCAATGTGCCACATGTGTGATGATTGCAACAACAACAACAACATTGCAATTTTATCTTATTTCATTATATTGTCCTCCATCAATGGATTTTAATAGCTCTTTGGATTATCTGGAACATGCACTATTTATGTTGAAGCCTAATCACGTAATAATCACTACTGATGCAAATGCTAAATCAAGTCTATGGCATAGTTCTACAACAGATCGGAGAGGTCGTCTGCTTGAAGAATTTATATTTAATCACAATTTATATGTGATGAATATATCCAATCAGCCGGCCACATTCTCTGAACCTATGGAGCAGTCCAACATTGATATAACTATAGTAACTTCTGGCCTACGACACTACATCTATGATTGGCGAGTCATCTCTGACTGGACATCTAGTGACCATGGAGTTATCTCCTTTTATGTAAAAACTGTTACAACTTTAGTTAGTCAATATCGAGTGCCTGGGTTGGTTCGGTTCTCACTGAAAACAATTGATTGGTCTGCATTCGATGCATCAATTCTTATGGACTTCTCTGTGATAAGGCAACGTCAGCTAATAGAATATTCGGCTGACTCTCTTGCTGTATTTATACAGGATTCAATCATAAAAGCAGCGTACAAGGCTGGTGAGAAGAAAGTTGCTAGATCGAAATCCTCTCCTTGGTGGACTTCAGAGTTAACAGTATTAAGGCGAGCAGTAAACAGGGCTAGAAGACAGTATCAACGCCACAGACATTGGTCCCCCTCCGAGGTTGCAAGGCTGCACGATGAGTATTTGTCCTTAAAAAACAACTACAGTAGGAAGATAGCTGATCAGAAACGGGCGACATGGACACTTTTTGTGAAAGAATCGGGAAATTCCAACCCGTGGGGTTTACTGTATAAACTGTCACGTGACAAATTCAGGTATGGGGAAGTGTTTAATGCTGTAACCACGGATATCAGTGAGACTATTGGCTGGAAGAAGTCTGTTCAGATAATTTTAAGTAAGTTATTTCCAACTGACGATCCTCAGGAAGATACTGAGTATCAAACTGGCATACATAGAGATAATCGGCTCTATGTAGCTAGAGAAAATACTGCGGAGTTTAAATTGGAAGAACTTACAAGAGTTTTGAAGAAGCTTAATCTCACAAAATGTCCCGGAATTGATTTAGTCGAGAATATATTTATAACGAGGTTCTATAAGTCGTTACCTAATATCCTTTTATTAATGTTTAACAAATGTCTAACAGAAGGGCTGTTTCCAACGCAGTTGAAAATTGCATTATTGAAGTTAGTTAGAAAACCTGGGAAGCCACTAACTGAACCTAAATCATATCGCCCTATCGCTCTTTTGGCAAATCTTGGTAAAATCCTTGAAAGGTTAATGGCATTACGGGTAACCGACCTGCTAGTGCAGCAGGATATGATATCGCCTCAATAATATGGGTTCACTCCTGGGAAATCCTGTGAAGATTGTCTAGTGGCATTTCGAATGCATATTGAGAATTCTACATCCAAATATGAATTAGCAATCTACGTGGATTTCGAAGGGGCATTTGATACTATTTGGTGGGAAGCAGCGATGGCTCAGTTAAGAAATGCTGATTGTTCCAAGAAATTATATATGCTTTTCAACAGTTACTTTTCAAATAGATATGTGCTAGTGAAGTCCAAGCACTTTGAGCTACGAAAACAGGTTGTGACAGGGTGTCCTCAAGTCTCCGTCTTGGGATCCCTTATTTGGAACATAGTCTTACAGAATTGGTTGGTTCGCACATTCCCTAATTGTAAGGTGCTGCCATTTGCAGATGATCTGACAATTATAATTGCAGTACGATCTCGCTCACTCTTAGAACAGAGAGCTAGTAGTGTGCTGACAGACTTAAGTTCTTGGGGTCAAAGCTTTAAGCTTGCTATTAGTCCTTACAAAACTAAAATTATGTTATTTCAAACAGCTTTAGATATAAATCGACCTCCTCAGATCAAGTTGAATGGTGTACAGTTACCTATGGTCCTTGATACCAAATACCTGGGAATTATTGTGGACAGTAAGTTATCATTTCACCGGCACTTATTATATTTAAGCAATAAAATCAGGAAAATTTCTGGTGCTATCATTAGAATTTCAAAGTCTGACTGGGGCCTATCACATAAAACACTGTTTCTGTATTACAAGGCAGTATTCCTTCTTATAACTACGTACGCTGGAGGAGCCTGGTTCCATAGAGTTAAAATAGCTACGTTTCGGGCTAAACTAAATTCCATATAACGCATCATGCTTCTTGGTGTTCTAAGAGTGTGCAGAACGGTGTCCACTGCCGCGCTGCAGGTGTTGGCCGGAGCGCTACCCTTGGATCTACATTTGTTGTATCGTGGTTTTTGCTACCGAATTAAGAGGGAAATTCCTACGGAACTTTTTGGTATAGAGATAAATATTCGCTCTGACTGCAGAGGCGAAAAGAAAAGATGTATGAATGAAATAATCAATTTATGGCAGACAAGATGGGATACCATACCTACTGGAAGAGTGACCAACTTGTTTATCCCGAACGTGACTTTTCTGAATGATAAAAAGGTTCGCAATTGGTTTACACCTAGTTTACAGTCGTCATTTTTGTTAACAGTGCACGGGTCAATGAATGAGAAATTATATGCATTAGGACTAAGTAACACGGACCTTTGTTTTTGCGGGGCCAGGGAAGGCTGGCAGCACATATTATATGATTGTCGAATATATGACAATGCCAGGACAGCGATACGTGAAATTCTTGAGAGTATAGCTCCAGGAGAAGAAGCTATATTTTTAAGAGACTGTAGTAAGTTTCAGATGCTCCAGGTATTTGCTAAAGAAGTATTTGAACTAAGGAAAAGTATGATTCCAGTGATACGAGGTTGATCAAATCCATCTGGCTGGAGGCACCGAAGTGTTTTTATGCTGCCGTTCTCACTGGTTGCACAACTGGAAGATCTACTCTTTTCTTTATCTCTCTCTTTCCCCCCCCCCCCCCTTGGTTTTTCCCTTTTCACTTTTTGGTATATATACGTACGTATGTTTGCGTATATATGCTAAAAACCAATATATATGTATATACTTAGTATATATATATATTTATTTATTTTATTTTATTTATATATATATTTTTTTATTATTTTTTTTTAAATTTATTATTTTGTTTTTTAATTATTTTTTTTGTTATCTTAGTTAATAATTTTTATTCTTTTCTTTCGTTTTTTTTTTTTTTTTTTTCCTCTGGAGTGGGCCCCAGAGAAGGATTTTTTTTTTGTCTTTTGTCTCATACCCTGAGACCATAGGTGTCTCATCTACTGGAACTGGCCCACCTTCCCGTGGTGTGGACGAGTACCCAGAACACACACATATCTGGCCCATTTACTGTTCTTCACAAAGATGCGAGGCGGAAGTGAACTGACGTTTTAGGAGCCGCCCCTTACATAAACACATGTCCACATATTCTTCCCAGTAGTGGTTCCAATGCTAACATAAATAACAAAGGACTAAGCGGACATCCTTGTTTTACTTCCCTATCAATTTTAATGTTTTTCGAAATTTCTCCATTTATGAAAAGTCATTGCTACTAAATGTATATAGATTTCTCAGGACTGTAAACAACTGAGAACTTATGTTCGTATCCTTAATTATAGAGAAAAGGTAGTCGTGGTCGATTCTATCAAATGCCTTTTCTAGGTCAATTGCTACACACTCTAACTTGTAACTCTTTCGTTTCCGATATTCTAATATATCCTTTAATAGCCAAAGGGCGTACATTCTATCCGCATTCCCGATATACCGTACCAAGTACAAAGTATGTTGAGGGTCGAACGGCACCATGAATTTCTCCCATCTCCGCGAGTGTTCGCTGTATCGAGGGACAGTACTCTGTCAAGACCAGAGATTTAAAAGTGTGTGGATCATGTGTTGTGTAGTATGTTGTGCCCATTGTTCTTCTGGCCTATTGGCCGTCGAGCCCCTGATGGGACCCGACGTTGTCCGTACTATGCCAACGAGGAGGCTGGCCAGGTGTACCTTGAAATTTATTATACTCTGGCAGGTCCCGCCGCCTAATTTCCTGGGATTTCAGCGGCTGGGTCCTATTAAAAAAAAAAAAAAAAAAAAAAGATATTCGCTATTACGAGATAGTCTGTGGGATTTGTTCAGCGAAATAACCATGGGGTTGTACAGTAAAATGACAAGTTCTAGAGGCCTAATGGGGCGGGCAATAATTTTGGTGCTAATTTAAATATGGATGCGTGGGGCTTTCGCGGTGTATAGTCAAAGAGAAGGGTAGGGAGACTGAAGGCTGGGGGGAAGAAAGAGAAGTAAGGGGCCGATAGGGTAGATGGCCCCTGCAGTCAATGGGGCATGCCCATTCCCCACCAGAGGGAAAGGGGGATGGCAGGAGGAGGAGAAGACAGCGAGCCATCTCCCCCCACCCGCCAAGGAATAGGAGTGAAAGCAGGCTGGTCAAGGTTACCAGCCCAGATCGCCATATGGCTAGGTGGCAGCAATGTGCTGCAATCATTTCTCTGAGCCCTTGCATGGTAGTCTTGTTGTCTGGATCAGGTTGTCAAATGCCTGTGCTGGATGAGGTTGTTGTCCAATCTGGTTGTCACTGTGATTTCTTTTTTTATTATTTTTATTTATTTATTTGTTTATTTTATTTATTATTATTATTTTTTTTTTTTTTAGTTGGTAACTTCCAGGTCAGGTCAGGTCCAGTTACCTTATTCATGTCATGTTCATGTATTGAATGAGATTGTCACGTCAGGTGGATACATCTGTCGGTAGTCATAGAGATTGTAACTTCAGGTAGACTCAGTTGTGAGGTTTAATTCCTTAGTTGTTTCACCATCATCTGTGAAGGTTTCCGTGGTTGTGTAGACATTCTGCTGGTCTGCACGGCATGGTTGTTTACTGCAGTGGTTGAGGCTGTGGGAGCGTCCTTCTCCTTGTGAAGAGGTCCTGGGCCAGCTGCGCGAATGCCTTATATGTGTCAGCTTCAGTTATGGCGAGGTCTTCTTGATTACGGAGGTTAAGCTGTGTTCTAGTAATGAACCTGCAATAGAGGTCCTCATATAGTGGGCAACTGTACATTAGGTGCTCCCACGTTTCACGTTCACCACAGAGGCAAAACGGTGTATCACTCAGTCCAAATCCTTGTAGTTTGTCTCTAATGGCCCAGTGTCCCGTAAGCAGGTAGGTTGTGTAGAGTCCTGGTGAGAGCCACGGTGGATAATCTGGGTATACCAGCCATATGTTGGGTAGAAATTTTCTAGTTATTGCACCTTTGCTGGAGGTCTCCCAGTGGGCCTGCCAAGTTTGTTGGAGGTAAGCGGAGAGACGGTTCCTTTCTACTTTGGGATCATTTGACAGATCTATGGTGTAGTCGAGGCATGTTGCCGTTCTGCCTTTGGTCAGTTGATAGAGTAGCCCATGCTTAACAATCTCCAGGTCCAGAGGGAGGGATCCCGTTAGGGCCTGGAGTGCGTGGGTACTTACAGTGTTACATGATCTCGACATGGTTATGAGTATGTGTCGCTGCGTAGTCTCCAATTTTTTCCGGTTCACTGCAGTGGTAGCCTTGCGATACCATATTCCAGCAGCATATGTAATCGCTGGCAGGAAAATAGCTTTATAGTAAAGGCTGAGGGTTTTCCTCCTCAAACCCCATTCCTTGCGTGTGATTTGCGCAAAAAGTGCGGAGTATCCTCTAATTTTCTTCCGTAAGTGCACTATATGTGGTGTAAAGCTCAGGTTCTTGTCTAGTACGACTCCAAGGTGCTTTAATTCGGTGGTTAGCTTAATTGTGTTACCTTGTATCTTGATTTGAGGGGGTCGTCTGGTGTCTAGGGCTCCTTTTAATAATATAGATCTTGTCTTCGAGGATGAGATCTTCAAGTTATTGTTGTTAGCCCAGTCCTCTAGAGTTTCTATTGCTCTGTTGGCCGTGTTCTCCAGTTGCGTCCTAGATTCCCCAGGCAGCACCAGAACCACATCATCCGCATAGGCTAGGGGAACGACGTCGCCGAGTTCCAAGTTCAAAAAGCCGTCTAGAACCAAGTTCTATCCGATATACCGTAGCACACTCTACTTCTAACTACTTGGGTTACGTTTCGTTTTAACTTAGCTGTCAAAATGTTTGCAAATATTTTGTAGTCAAAATTAGCCAACATTATAGGTCTCCAGTTACCAATTTTCGTTAAATCCCGTCCATGCTTCGGAATGAAAGTAGTATAGACATTTAAAAAGCCTTCAGGTACAACCCCTTCCCGAAAAAATTTGCTAAAGACTGCTAGAAGAATAGGCGCTAACAAGTTTCAAAATTTCTTATAAAATTCAACCCCCAAAACCATCCGGTCCCAGTAAGCGTCGAATGTGGTTCTAAAATAGACATGATTTTAGAGCCACAGTTAGATCCTCATAATTATTTCCCTGTCCTATAATGCTTTTTGCCCGGGTGGGAATTGTCCAAATGGAGTAGTCTCTCTCTATTTTTCTACAAAGCAAGCTCTTTTTCATAGTAATTTACAAAACGATTCATAATAGTGAGAGTTGTTGAATATGTGTTGTCATAGTCTTTAATTTCCTGAACCGTTTTGGCTAAATTATGTAGCCTTACTCTTCTTTGGTAAAACTCAGCTGAAGGACTATCAGTCTCCCTAAATTTAAGCTGTATTTTTCACCCCTTTTCTTTCTTTTCAAATATTATACCGTTAAGAACAGCTTGTACTTCTTCTATTGCTCTTTCGTCATCCCCGCACCGTTGGTAAATTCTGTTTTCTTGTAAGAGATCTTTCACTCTTTCTACATTGTTCGTTTCTTTCCTTTATTTTTTTATAATAAAATGATTTTGCACTTTCTTTAATTTTCGCCTACATTTCCACCTTGCTCTCCTATTTTAATAACTGTTGTAAAGATCCAGTCCTCTCTCTCCAAAACTGCTGGGTTGAGCTTCTAATAGCCTTTTCCCAGACTAACTTTCGTAAATAAATCCCCTTTCCGCATTACTGCCATGTGATCTGAAACTTTTAGGCCTCCGGCAAATTTCACATGCCTTATCATTGTTCTTATCCTTTAATTGTCGGCGCCCCCTTAGCCAGGTCAGCAGGAGCAGCAGTGCATAGCATACGCTTCTTGATTAGACCGGGGTTCGAGCCCGTGACCACCACCAAATACTGGGGATGCGGAAAGGTCAGGGAATGACCACCGCATATCCGCGGAGCAATATGGCCTTAGTTGCTAATGGTCCTAAAAACCAAATAACAAATAAACTTTTAACTGTCTTGTTGCATAAGTGCAATTTATTCTACTTCCTACATTATTAGCTATTCTGGTGGCCACTCGTTTCCCTGGATTTATTTCCCTCCAGACGTCTACCACGTCCCATTTAGTACAAACCTTGATTAATTCACTAACCACTCCCCGTACCATGATGCGGGTTACCCCACAGAATTTTGTCCGTGATGGGGTCAGAAATGCAGTTCCAGTCCCCCGCCATTACGACCCACTGCCCACCCCTCAAATAGTTGCCCAGTCCCTGAAACAGAGTTTTCTTTCTAAAGTGGAATTTGGACTATAGACAGATTAGTCTAATTGTAGGCTCTCCATAACTCCAATCTACTGCCACAGCCCGACCTTCGGTATCCCTACCCGCCAGTTCTATAATCCCTAAAATTGGAGGAACCACTACTATTCCCACCCCTGCCAATTGATTTGTCCCAAAGCTCCAAAATCCTAACAACCAGTATCTGTTTTGAAACTGCTGCACGTCTGCCAAACTTGAGAAGTGGGTTTCTTGCAGAAACCAAAATTTCACCCCCATGTTCATCATAATTTGCCATATCCTTTTTTGTTAACCACTCTCAGACCCTGTACATTTAATGACATAAATGTTATTCCAGACATTATGAGCAGAACTTTACTAGAACTTATGCTAAGATGTTCCTATATTCAGCATTTAATTTTAATTTGTTATTGGTGAGCAAAACAGTGAGATCCCCAACCGTTTTATTTCTAATATTGTAAATAACGAAATCTCCACAAGCGAACTATACATTTATTACTTCACCCTCTTTGTTTTCATTCCAAAGAAAACCGGTTCTCCTCGAGTTTTAACAATTTCCGCCAAGCTTCGCCTATATTCTATGTATTCTTTTGTGTTTCCTGCTACATTTAACCATTCTATTCCTTTGTATACCATCTGACCCCGAAAGTGTTTTACAATCTTTCCTATCACTTGAAAAAATTGATATCTCTTTCCGTCCTCTATTTGTTTTGTTTTGGTCTCTACTTGAATTTCCTCTGTTTCCCCTTTTGATCTTTTAGTTTTACCGCTTATTTCTTCCTTCTCCCCCCGCTTATGTACATTTCGTACTGTATTTCCGCTTCCATGTCCTTATCAGTTCCGATTTTGAAAGCTTGGCAGATGACACGAAAACACAAACTCGAATAAATTAAAATTTAAAATAAGAATTCTGAATTGTATTGAATTTTAAAATTTATAGACATTTTTCAATACGTGTTGATAACTTTTTTAACCTTGTGCAATGAAATTTTTGAGATGGTAGATCGCTGCACATTTTGAAGGAAAAAATTCGATCGCATCACAAAATTAAGTTGACCAACCCCTGCACTATAGTATGTATAGTGCAGTGTTTCTCAACCTGTGCCGAGGTAAAATTTAATTCAAACGAAAAATTCGTTTATTTACTACACCTTCCTGCAGTCAATTTTGATTCCTGTACTAGATCCGTTCACCTATACTACACAAAATGTATTTGGGTAAATATATCCAACTGAAATAACTTCCCGTTTGTGAATATATAGTATAGTAGTGGTTGTAGTGTGCCTCAAACTTTTAGCGTCTTTAAAAGTGCCACAGCAATGAGGTTGAGAAACACTGGTATAATGTATTTAGGGAAGACAGAAAGGGGTGGTGATGTCATGTTTATCGAAAGCAGCTTGAGTATGAAAAGAGCTTTGCTGTCTGAAGTTACATCTGCTAGCATGAGTTAGTTGGAAGTTAAAGCACAATTAAAGTGGCTGAAATCTACAGACCAGAAGAGTATGAGAGTACTCTTTTAGCCAGCGAGTCATTGATAGCTGGAACAAGTGGACCTCGCAGATAATTGAGGCTGACAGTTTAAATAAATCCAAAGGTCAATCAACCACTTACCTGTGAAGTGGGAGGCATATAATTTGTGTTGTCTACGTGTTTTTTTTGAAAAATTCAAGCCAACTGGAAAGTTAGCTATGGGGGTGGGGAAGCAAATAATTTGTTTATATCTACAGTACTTCATAGCATAGATTTTTAGTGGGGAGATATCACCTGACCAATTTGCTTAGCTACTACAGCCAGTAACAATGTAATGCAAAAAGTATTTTGGCATTATACATGTTGAATTCAGAAAACTTTTTGATACTGTTCCATGTGAAAGACTACTGTACAAATTGGAATATTTAAATGCTATGGTAACATGATAGAGTAGTAATTAATGTACTCTCTTTAGATTGCCAGCTTAGTGATGGGTATCATATAGTTTTCTGTGTTTATTAATGATACTAATGCAATAAAATGGATTTAGTCACAGAAGACCAGACAGGCAGGAAAACAGAATATGTACTGCAAAACATTTTTCAGTATTTCTGAGGATCGTACATCAAGTGCAACTTAGAAAATTAGAGATAACTCTAGGTGTGTGTGCACATAAGATGTGTGTCCAGGCACACATTAATGTCTCAAAAAAGTGGCATGTACGCTCTATTAGTTTTATAAAGTATGGATTGTTGTTTTGTGCAATAAGAGATGAATTGCGTAATACAGACATTGTTCGAAATGTATGGAAAAAACAGTGTTTGTTTGCAATGTGTTCTCATTTTTACAGTGATCAAGAACTAGCTTCATCAGTTAATTGAAATGATGCGATTGAGAAATTTAAGTTCATAACACCTGGTAAGTGAGGTCTCATTCTGCAGAAGAGTGAAGTGATGGAACCTTAATCTTTACCTGTTTTCTTTATCCTTCCTGGGTAAAGATAATTGACTATATTTGTATAGGCATGGTTATCACTACCAGAAAATTTGTTATTTTTGCCTCATTTTTTAAGTTTATATATTTTTAAGTAAAGTTTAGTTGTTAATTTAAAAAAGTAAGTTTATTTAAGTTTTAGTTTGATTTAGTACTGGACATGGGGGTGGAGGGTGAGAAGACGAAAGAAGATATTTGTTGACATTAGACTCGAACTTCTGTAAACTGCAATTATGAGGAAATACGTATAAAGGAAGGTTGATTCAGAAAATGGAACTTGGACAGTAAAAGGATATTGGTTTGTTAAAACGTGTCAGGGTTGCTTTGAAAGAGAGAGCAGGAATTATAAAAGCTATTTGAGAAGAAATGCCCATGGAAGTGTCTATAGAAAAAGCATGCAGCAGAAATAGAAAATCTATAAGACAGAGTGGAGAGACTCTGTTAGAGATGAAACATTAATTAATCTAACTGCTCTCTTTTGAATGGAATCTAGAAGCCTGAAAGGTTTTCTTTTGGGGGGGGGTACCGCCCCAGATGTGGAAATAATATTCAATAGTAGGGCAGATTTGTGATTTTGTACAAAGTGATCAGCTGTTTGGAAGAAAAGTAATCCCAAGAGCAAAAGAGAAAACAATTTTTTAGATGCAGAGAAAGCAAATTTATCAGGGAAGATGGCTGAAGATAAACAGTCAGCCCAAACTCACTGTTAGGCCACTATTGTACAGTGTCAGTTTGTAAGTTTTAATTAAAATTGTTGATTAAATTAATAAAATAAGAGCCGCCATGCCTGCAGTAAAGCCAAATGTGAAAATGTCCTAAAAAAGTCAAAGATCTATCACGTTGGAAAACAAGATGAAGGTAATTCATAGAATGGAAGATGTTGGCCACATACTAATCTGTGCAGAAGTATGAAATTGCCTTCATTGACTGTGAGTACCATAATGAAAAATGCAAATGAAATAAAACAAGCAATGCAACAGACTACAACAGTAAGTGCAACGCAAGTGATTTATACCAGAAGTAAGCTTTTAGAAAAAAAGGAGAAATGATTGTCATTGTGAGGTGAATGAATTAAATAATAATAAAAAAAAAAAAACATTCCATTAACTCAAGCTGTTATTACTGATCAGGCAAAGTCAAATTTTGAGGATCTTAAGAAAAAAAACAGGGTGATGAGAGATTTTTAGGTAGCAAGGGATGGTTCATGCAATTTAAATCTTGAAGTGCCAATGTGTGAAATTAAGTGGCGAGGCCGCAACTGAAGCATAGATTCAAGCCATTGTAGGAGGGTAATTATCCTCCTGATCTCATTTTTAATGTTGGCGAGACCAAGCTTTATTGGAAAAAATTGCTATCATGAACCTTCATTTCCCATGAAGAGCAGTCTGCAAAAGAGAGGCTAATGCTTCTGCTGGGTGAAAATGTCTCCGGCACTAAAATTAAAACCAATTTTTGTTCACAAGGCCAGTCTACTGGAAATGGAACAGGAGGGCTAGGGTGACAAAAGAAATGTTCTTGGATTGGTACACAAACTATTTTTTCTGTACTGTGCTCCGTTTTTTTCTCAAGAGAATGAGATACCAGGCAAGGCTCCTCTTTTCTTGGCAATGTCGTGGTCATCCTGCAAACCTTACTGAAGTGAGAACATCTCTGGATAATAATTTGAAAAAAGATTTGAATCGCGAGTTAAGCTTACCGTGCGTCGGATGGCAATAAACAAATGTTTGCCTGCTGCCCGCCTCGGTGTGTTCCATCAACCATCGGAAGAAGACGTGTTACTTTTTTGTCTCCTGCTAATAAAGTCAATGCAGACTTGCATTTAAAAATTCTAATTTTTAAATGAGCCAGATGAAAATGTTACCGCAAAAGGTGATAACGGTAAAAGAACTAAATGAAATCTTTCGCATCGCAGAGAAAGAAATATCGCCGAGAACCTCAAACCTTTTGTTTGAGATTCTCAGCGATATTTATTTCGCCAGGGTCCAGGTGTTGTCGGCTATCGGAAATTGATTGATGAAGAGAGAAAGTCAACACTGTTCAAATATTTCTGCAACAGTCATTTCTTCATTGTGTATTTGATGTCAGAGGTTCCCAAACTTTCTCGGTTCATGGCACCCTTAGTGTCTCAGTAATTTTTTCAAGACATACGCAGACCAAAAGAAATACCTAACAGTTTCGTTTAGTAGTTAGGCTATCGAAAATTGATTGATGAAAAGAGAAAGTCAACACCGTTCAAATCTTTCTGCAACAGTAATTTCTTCATTGTGTATTTTATGTCAGAGGTTCCCCAACTTTCTCGGTTCACGACGCCCTTAGTGTCTCAGTAATTTTTTCAAGGCATACCCAGACCAAAAGAAATACCTAACAGTTTTGTTTAATAGTTAGGTTCAAACAAGTTAATAAAAAAAGGTTGAAACTGTGAACTACCTCGAGCTAGTAGTTCGTGTGGTGTCCGACAGATGTCGAGTATTGCTGTTTCCATTGAAAATTTAAAATATCCCGTAGCACACAGTTTGGGAACCGTTGTTTTATGCAATAAACGTTTAATTCCATAATTATTTTCATTATATTTTACATTGTATACAGTTAAAAAGTTATTTAATAGGTATTTTTAAAATTCTTTATGGACATTCCAGAAGGTCAAGGATCAATTGTAATTTTTCCTATTGATTATTAGATTCGATTAACACGTTTCCATGTTGCGCGATGCGCTTGTGGGACGAAATAATCGAGGCCAGCCTGTATATTTTCTGGGACATTTTTTTCACATTGAAAGCCTTGAAGCAAAATTTCAAATGCTGAAATTTTTCAGCATTTGAAAAATTTCAAAAGACAAAAACAGTAAGCAACAAAATTGTTGCCCTTTGGGATATGTAACTAGATTGCAAATCGGGTTTTTAGTTTTCGAGAGTTGAAAAACTACTTCGTTCAGTTACTTCACATTTCTTGAGCAGTGTGGTTGTGTTTCCTTTAGTTAAGTTGCGATGATGCTGAAAGTTACATCAACTAAACGTGTTCAAAGATTTCGACAAAATCACAAATCTAACGTTGAAAAGCAAGCACCAAAGTGGGCGGTGGAAAGTAAGAGAGAGTTGTAAGCATAAATGCGAGCAAGCTCAATTAGAGGCAGATGTCCGGCCATCAACATCGAAAAGAACAGTGCAATCAGCGAATGAAGATCGTCAAAAGTGTTATAAGTTAGCTTCAGAAGAATTTGAAAGAACCTCTTTGAACTCGTTCGGATATGTCTGCAGTGTTTGTGGTTTCAGAATGATTTGAGATTACCAAAGCCAAACTATATACAAATTCTTGAAGATGAATTTCCAGAAGCAGAGAACGTGGCATTGTTTATGCTTTGCAATACATGCGTCACAAGCTTAGAATCAGGATGTGTACCATCGTTATTCAAGTCCAACGGCTTCATCCATTTCCATTGAATTTACCGCCGCTCGCTTGTCTAAGCGAACAGTTGATTTCGGCTAGATCACAATTTATGCAGATTCGATGTTTTTGATATGAAACTGGCAGTTATGGTATCATCGGACAAGTCATAAATGTTCCAGTCGACGTGAATAATTGGGTTAGAGAGTTGCCTAGTGCTTTTGACGACGATTATGCATTCAAAATTCACATCAAGAAGCATTTGATTCATAAATCGACTTACTTGCAAGGATATGTGAGAAAAGTGGCTAAGGTATTTAATACTCCTCTGTCCAAACGTTATAAGATCACAGTCGATTGTCAGTTGCTTGCTACAGTTTAATCGAGTTACCAATAGTGAACAAGTAGGCCATGTAGAACTCGCGCCATCTGAAAGGGACATCGAATTATTTATGGCACAGCAACACACTTTACTTTGCAGTGAAGACAAATATTTTGCAATTGCTCCTGAACAACACAATCAATCGATGTTGATAGTTTATGAACATGTGGAGGAACTGTCGTTTCCAGCGATATACCTAGACCAACTACGTAAATTTAAAGATAGATTACGTGTTACTATGATGGCAACTAGCGAAATAAGACGAAACGGTGGCCGAGGATACATGGGGATGAAAATTTTATGCTCGAGAATAACCGAAAGTTTATATTTCACTTTAAAATGCGTCGGAGAAACTTCCAACATAACAAAACGTATGATAGAAGACTAAAGATTTGTGCAAGAATGCATCGAACATAACTTGTCGTTTCTGAAATCCATTCCAAATTCTTTACACTACTGGTCTCAATGCAAGAAAGATGTCGTTGCTATGATCAGACAACTTGGTAAACCGACCATGTTTCTGTTCTCTTGAAAACACTTCAGAGTAAACAATAGTGAAAATACAGAAGTTGATGGTCCAATTAAAAAATTGACAGCTTCGTTGACTACCTTCGTACACTTTGCAGCATACGAAGCTAGTCAACGAGGATCCAGTCACATGGGTAATATACTTCAATAAGATAGTTGACGTTATAATGCATATACAATCAGTCCTTGATAGCACGATAGTTGTGTTCCTAGAAACCCTCGTGCAATGCAAAATTGTGCAATATGAACAAGACCCTATGGGAAAAATGGGATTAGGTGCTGACCACCCAAGATTGAACACACATTTGTAACGAAAACATTACCAAACAATAATCGCAACAAAATACTTACGTATTTTATCACGACTATTACGTAATAAAATATTGCTAATGCTTTTGCTTCTATCTTAAGCAAACTTGTTTATTGTTTGATTTTCTATCCAAACAGAAGACAGCCGTTCCATCTCTTCCAATTCTTTGTCTTAATCTAACGGATTTTAATTACAGTTTGAGTTGTTCCTGCTACGAAAGTTTTTATTTTCTCTGCATTCTTTGTAATTCTCGGCGTTGCCTCATTTCGGCCTGTAGCACGTGCAATATGACATGGTCTTTCATTTCGCTCAAAGTGTTTCACAATTTCATATTTTTTTCTCTATCGACAAAGGCGGACTGGCCATAAGCATTATCATGGAAACCCCGGTGGGCCCGGGTTTTGGCTAGTATGAGGCCACTACAAATTTCCCCGGGTAAGAATTTTTGACCCAGTCCACCTCTGTTTATCGATATTGCTTTTCTTTTTCTATCTGAATCTGTAATGTCTTACCAGGACGCTTTCTCTTCACACCTTTTAAGTATTTTACCCAGTTTCAGGAAATAGTTTCAATTACAAAATGAGGAGGCACGCTTGATACACATAAAGTTGTGCGTGTAGCAACTGAATAAACAACACCAAAGGTAGAGACACACTATGAACACCTCACTAGCTCACATTTTACTGAAGCAATTTCTGGGGGGTTACTACCATAAAACAATAAAAACAATTTCCAGTTGCGTTTCTGCTAGTGGAATCTGTTATAAACTGGTAGTGAACTCGATTTAATTGCATTTGCGATAATACCGATAGATCGAATTGTGTGGGTTTTTAACCTATTATAGTGAAATGTGTTTCCCCTTCACCGATATAAAAAACAAATACATTTTCAGAATCTTCCCTTCATTCCTATCGTGTTGTGTTCAGTTGGAGTGATTCCGCATTCGATTGCTATTTCTTGTAAAACTGAGGCGAATCGTGCATAAGCGAATTCAGTTCGTGTTATATACGATATCGTTCCTCTATTTATAAATCGTGTATGATCGAATTCATGTAGTGTAAACACGTGTTATACGAGGACTGTACTGCAATTGAAATGGTACAATCCTTTTGGGAAATTCAAAGTAATTGATTTCTTCAAGAGTTTAGAGTTTCAGCATTGCGGCAGTCGGCATGCTCACATTTTGCTGTGGCTACAAAACGATCCTAAAGAATTGGTTTCAGAAGAAATGCCAAAGCCTGTAGAAATAATAGATGAATTGTGCAGCCTCGATGCTTCGGATCTTCTGACATCTTACTCAAATCACGTGTACAAGTATACATTTACTTTTTTCAAGAAGAATGATGATTGATGCAGATTCAATATTCCATATTGACCTATGGATCAAACTCGAGATTTAATACCGATTAACATACAAGACTCGACATTCAAGTATCAAACGGAGTTTTCAACAATACAAGAAAGATCTTGAAGAGAAACATTACGATACACTCAAGCAGTTTTTAGAAGAGCACAAGTTGGATATGAAAACTAAAAAAAAAAACAAAAAAAAAAAAAAAAAAACACCTTTATTTAACGGGTCCACTCGCTCCAAAAAGTTCTGCCTTGAATCTATTTAAGCTATCAAGCTTCTACAATGCCAGATGGAAGTTTGTGCCAGCATTCAACCATCCGCTGGCTAAAGGCCAGTGGATGGTTCCGCACATCTGTCCTACAGCCGCCTTTCCTCAATTTGAATTCATGCCCTCTCATGCAATTATTCTGAGCAAGAGGAAAAATCCCATTTGCATTGAGCATGCTCAAACCATTCAAGGCTTTATACACCTCAATCAGATCCCCTCGCAGAAGCCTAGTCTCCAGACACTGCAATTTGCAAAACCTACGCCTTTCTTTGTAAGAGCAATCCTTTGTTCCATTCACTATTCTTGTTGCCCTTCTCTGTACTCATTCCAACAGCTCTACATCCTTCTTAAAATGAGGTCTCTAGACCTGTGTAGAGTATGCTAGGTGTGATCTAACGATTGCCTTATACAAGGGGATAATCACCTCCCTATCTCTGCTAGAAAACTTTCTGTATATCATTAACAAGACACCATGAGCTACTCTTGCAGACCATCTGCACTGCTCAGAAAATTTCATATCTTTTTTTTTTTTTTTTTTTTTTATGAAAACCCCAAACACGAAAGGTACCAAAACCTATAGTACTTAGAACCGTGCATGGGTTGAAGGAGAAGTATGGGGGGAGGGGGATGCCGGAAACTTTGCTCTAGAGACTAAACGTGGGTTTCACCACTTCAAGCCTCCAATAAGCAAAGTGGTGGTATTTCACCGGTTGATGAAAGTCATCTACCACCTCTGCCTGCACAATTACCCTCAGCTCCTTTTCATTCTCTACCACTGTTAGGGTGATATCACAGAGACGATACATTACTCTGGGATTACTGCTTCCCATATGTAGTACTTTACATTTGTCAATGTTAAACTTCATTTGCCACCTCTCAGCCCATCTGCTCAACTTTTCTAGATCCTGTTGAAGCAGTGTAGTCATTAGTGTCTTAACAACCCAGCCAACTTTCATACTGTCTGAAAACTTGGACAATAAGCCTGATATACCATCATCAATATCATTTATAAATACAGAAAAGAACAATGGACCCAACACTAAACCATGAGGTACTCCACTAATAACATTAGTCCACAAAGAGCAGTGTCCACTGATTACCACTCTCTGTCTTCTCTCACTCAACAATCCCTTTATCCATAGCAGCAATTTGCCTCCAAAGCCACACTGCTCCAATTTGTGCAGCAGTCTTCCATGTCAACAGTATCAAAGGCTTTTCTAAGATCCAAATATATGATATCAAAGTTATTCTTTGTATCCAGTTCCTTGGTGAGGATACTACATCATAGTATCCAATCAAATTAGTCAGACAACGACCCTTAACAAACCCATGCTGTGTCTGAGCTATAACTGAAGTCTTGTCTAGATGATCCTGCAATGCTTCTTTAACAAGTGCTTCCATTAATTTTCCGAGAACAGAAGTTAAACGAACAGGTCTATAATTACCCGTGTCTCCCTTTGTGGATTGGGGTCACATTTGCACATCTTCAGTCCATGGGTACTCCCCTGAGTCAGGTGAGCTCTCATAATTATGGCTACGGGTTTGCTTACTTCGTTTGCCGCCTCCTTTAATATAACTGGATAGATTCCATCCACCCCAGTTGCCTTTTTTGTGTTTATCTTCAACAATTTCTCCTCCACTTTACTCTGTTATCTATCATAGGCTTCTGTGTCACATGTTAATTTATATGTATCTCATGCATTCTTCTTCTGTGACAAGTCGAAGTAGTTCATCTGACATCCATTTAGGCCTAAATCTTGAACAATATTTCTTTGTTGGTATGAAAAGCCTAATAGCTTCCAAGATTCTATGAATACTTCCCATTTTGAATTTGCTTTTGGTAACATCATCAGTTGGTTCCACCGTATAGAATTTAAATACTGTCTCAGACCAATGTAGTCACCTTTATGAAAGCAAAAACCCTCCCCTTTACCCTTGATGGTAGTTATCTCTTTGAGTAAATCCCACTTCAGCACACTTGATCACTGCAACCTAGTGGTTCCTTTATCTGCAGATTCTTGATGCATGAAGAATAATTACTGATAATCAGATCAAGAGTATTACTCCCTCTAGTTACTTCCTGAACATGCTGCTGTAGAAAACAATCATCCAATAAATCCACAAAAGCCTTGATAGTGTGCGAGTGACCAGCCACAAATTCCAGTCAATATCCGGGAAATTAAAATCCCCCATTATAAGATACTCTAATATACTGGCCCACTATTTCTCTGCACAACTGCTCATTATATGCATCAGATTCATTAGGCCTATAACACACCTACTCTCATTTTTCCCAGTGCTTATGTCACACCAGACTCAAAATTGCATTGTTTACCAACACCAATTGGATGCACTTCCTTAGATTTTACGTGTTCCTTAACTAACAGCATAACCCCTCCTCCCTTCCTGTCCTGTCTATCCTTTCTGTACACATTCTACTCGCCAAATTCCAGTTCTGCACTGCTTATGTCTATGTGACACCATGTCTCTGCTATCCCAGCAATAACTGCCTTTGATGTCTTGACTAGCACTTCAAGCTCATTGAATTTATTAACTATACTGCTAGCATTGGTGTACCTACACGTATGCATGCACCTGTTTCTACTCTCAGCCCATGTGTTTACTTGTACCACAGTGACTCCCAGCCACCTCTAAAATACCCTGCATCTTGTTTTCCAGGCTGCTGCTCATTCCAATAGCAGCAGTGCAAGAATCACTTTCACCTCTGCCAGTGGCCACTATTAATCTATTAATCCTTGTATCCTCTCAAGCCAGCAGTTTTCCAACCTAGCTAAGTCTGCCTCGATAGCATTAGCAAATATTCTTGCAGCCTTTCTATTTAAGTGTATCCCATCCCTGTATCAGACCAAGCTGAGAAAAATTCTACCCTCTGAGCCTTGCACAATCTCTGCAGGGCCAAATTGATTCACAAGGCTCTCATCACATACTCCCCCCCCCCATCGGGTCTGGGCAGAATTGCAGACACTTTCAAATTCAACCCTGATTCACAGCTTTTTTTCCCAGCATTGTCTTGTACTTCTTAATTTTGCTGGTCTCCTACTCTTAATATCATTAATGCAGTGTACAACAATATCACCCTTTGTGCCCTTAAGGATGGTATCTGCCCTACAATGATGTCAACCTTTACCCCTGGCAGACATACCCTGGTCCTGTTCCATCTATCCTTTTTGCACAATATGTTCCCCGTTTCCCTGACAATAACTACTTCCTTTGGGATGAGTGGATTCTGCCCTGGGGGGTTGCCAGTGTGTTGTGTGATGTTCATGTGCAATCTCTGGCATTGATGTGGGCAGCTGAGAGCTTGATGAGCCCCTCAATTTAAATCCCTCGAGGGTATCCACCCCGTCCTTCAAGCTCTCATATAAGCCCATAACAATGCTGAGTTGCTGCCTGATTTCCTCGCACTCCTTACATAAGCACAGACAAAGACATTCCCCTTGGCAATATCATGTCCCGTTCCTAATTGCTCTGGAGGACAACTGACCTCCCCCCCCCAGTTCTCCTCTGAGCCACAGCACTTCCACTAGTTTGAGCCCTTTGCTTTGCTGCTCTGGTCTGAGTCATGATTTCTATTCAAGTTCAATAAAATTCCAATACAAAATATAACCCTAAACCTATATCCCAATGCAGTTATAACACTATACATATATATGTATTTCGGTATCGAATATTATCTCTGAGTTACATTATATGACTTTCTTATCCCTTGTCAACTTATATGTATTAATTTATGTTACATTAATAACTAGGTCGCTATATTTATTTAGTTAAAAAAGTACAAGTCATTTGACAATGAAATTTAATATGATTAATAAATTTTACTGACTAATTGATACTACTATACTCGCTATCTAGTTTTCCGTTAAACCTTACGCTTACTTGGATGTTATTCAATCAGGATTGACGAGACCTACCGTTCTAATGAAAAGAAATATGACACAACTTTGGACATATACCTTCAATCCTGGGATAGCTGGTATATTAAATTCGAACGTGGATTTACAATTCATACTCGAGGAACATTCATGCACATCATACATTGTAAAATATGTTAACAAAACCAACAGAGGCATAAGCCATTTGCATTGAGAGTTGATCAAATTGCAAGAGTATACATGATCAAAACTACACCGACTTGTTAAAATGCATTACCATTAAAATATTGAACAGCATTGAAATGAGCTCATAAGAGGCAGCTTGGTATTTGCTTCACCAGCCAATGTCTGAGGCTAGTAGAGAAGTTGTGTACATTCCAACTACTTGGCCTCACGAGTGTCAGAAAAGTAAGAAGCTAATGGCTGAAGAAAATCTCGATGATGATTCTACCAACATACGAAATGAAAATATACAGAAATATGAGAAATGACCAAAAGATGGAGAGCTCGGTCAGATTTGCTTAGCTGATTTTGCAGCAAAATACAATGTAAAACTAGAAAACAGATGTGAGTCATAAGGTGTCACCACTATGAAATGTCTGAATTGGCAGATAATAAACATGAGATGGTTTTACTTTACTGGCCTTTTGAAAATGAAATGGTTGATATCTTAGATTCAAACAAGTTTCTTCAGATATACGATGAAAATGAAGAGTACTTTATTAATTGCAGCAAAAGGTACAAGTCGGACATTGGTATTGACAAAACATTAAGAATATTGTAGAAAACTCTGCGACGAAATGGGATAAAGAGGATGCTAGTAGCAGACTTCAACAGAACAATGATGTTAAAATGATTTCGGCAAACTCACTGTCTGCTGTGGTACATCGGCGAGATAATGTCATGACCAGTGACGATTACTGCAAGTTGGTTCGAATTATGAATAGAGAATGTGAGTTTATTCTTGAAGTTATACATCGAATAACAGATCGAACAACACCGTTTCAAATATTCTTTACTGGTCCAGCAGGTGTGGCAAGAATTACCCTGAAAATAATGATGGAAACTTACAATCACTCAAGTCAGGAGCAGAGCACAACTCGCTTGCTTAACAATGCATTCATTGACGGGGAAGCCACCATAGCGATCATCGGTACTACAGTTCATTCGGTGTTCAAAGTTGTTGTGACACGAATACATGGTGGTCTTGCTCGAAAATCTTTGTACAGTCAGTCCTCGTATAGCACGATAGTTGTATTCCTAGAAACCCTCATGCAATATAAACAACAGGCCCTATGGGAAAAATAGGGTTAGGTGCCAAATACACCAAGATTGAACACACATTTGTAACCAAAACATTACCAAACAATAACCGTAAAAAAATACCTAAGTATTTTATTACGACTATTACGTAATAAAATATTGCTAATGCTTTTGCTTCTATCGTAAGCAAACTTTTTTTTGATTTTCTATCCAAACAGATGACAGCCGTTCCATCTCTTCCAATTATTTGTGTCTTAATCTAATGGATTTTAATTACTTTGAGTTGTACCTGCTATGAAAGTTTTTATTTTCTCAGCATTCTTTGTAATTCTCGTTGCCTCATTTAGGTCTGTAGCACGTGCAATATCACATGTTCTTTCATTTCGCTCAAAGCGTTTCACAATTTCATATTATTTTCTCTATCGACAGACTGGCCATAATCCTTACCAGGGAAACCACGGTGGGCCGGAGGCCGGTGTGATTTTGGCCATAAACGCCAGTATGAGGCCACTACAAATTTTCCCGGGTAAGAATTTTTGACCCAGTCCGCCTGTTTATCGATATTGCTTTTCTTTTTCTCTCTGAATCTGCAGTGTCTTCACCAGGATGCTTCGTTTTCACACCTTTTAAGTGTTTTACTCATTTTTAGGGAATAAAGCACAATTACAAAACGATAAACACATAAACAAAGCTGCGCACGTGTAGCAACTGAATAAACATTGTAAAGGCAGAGATACACTATTAACACTTCACATTTTACTAAAGCACATTTCTAGGGGCTACTACCATAAATCAATAAATACAATTTCCAGTTGCGTTTCTGGGAGTGGAATCTGTTATAAACTGGTAGTAAACTTGATCTAATTGCATTTGCAATTATACCGATAGCTGGAATTGTGTTGGTTTTTATGTTATTATGGTGAAATGTGTTTTCCCTTCACTGATATAAAAAACAAATACATTTTCAGAATCTTCTCTTCATTCCTATCGTGTTGCATTCAGTTGGGGTGATTCCGCGTTCGGCTGCCATTTCTTGTAAACACAAAGGCGAATCGTGCATAAGTGTTATATAAGATATCGTTCCCCTATTTATAAATTGAGTATGATCGAATTCGTGTAGCATAAACACGTGTTATACGAGGACTGACTCTACCTCTATCGTAACGTGTTTGAAACCGTTCAAGCAGCATTCATCGATGAAGTTAGCATGATCGGAGCTGACAATGTGCATACAATCAATGCCAGACTGCAAGAGATCACCGGAGAATTTGATCAATTTTTGTGGTTTAGATATATTTTGTGGACATTTGTGTGAGTTGCTGGCAGTGAATGGAAGGCAAATATTCAAAGCCTCATAAGAATTCCGTCGGTAGTGCCATTTTGTGGCAGTCTCTCACTTTTTTTCCCCACTGTTTCAAGTGATGAGACAGAGTGATGTTGTATTCTAAGGCATATTAACTAAAATTGGAAACGGTGAAATGTTAGACGTTGAAGAAAATAAGTTAATTGAAAGTCGATTTAGAACATGAGGCTTGGTCTTGCACCAAGTACCAAATGCTGTTTGTCTGTCTCATCGTAACAATGATGTTGTTTTATATAATGTTCAAGCATTGGAAGGAAACATCACCATTGATTGTAGAGCAGACGATCATTTCACCGGTTACAGGAGTTACGAACAGTTGACTAGCATGTGAACAAAACTCCATCAAAGGAGCATAGCAGAGACTTGCCATCTATTGCATCTATCAACTGGAAAACCTTACTTGATCACTACAAACATCGATGTTGAAGATGGTTTGGTCAAAGGAGTGATTGGAACTTTACAGCATGTTGAGATGGAAGAAACAGAAAACAAAAGATTATGGTTACATTTCAAAAGCAAGAATGTTGGAACTAAGTCATCTCAAGTCTCATCTGTACATATTGTCTCTTCGTGGTATTAAAATTTGGCTGGACTCCAATTATGAGGCGTTCCGCCACAGTATCTTTCAAAAGCAAAATGCTTAAATGCAAAAGAATCCAATTTCCTTTGGTTGAAGCTTGTGCCATGATGGTTCATTAATGAGGCTTGTGGCAGAGAAGAAAAATAGGCGCCTCCGTAGCCAGGTGGGAAGGAGCCGCAGTGCGTAGCACACGCTTCTCGATTAGACCGGGATTCGAGCCCATCACCACCAAATATGGAGGAAGTGGAAAGGTCAAGGGAATGACCACCGCATATTCCCAGAGCAATATGGCCTTAGTTGCTAATGCTCCTAAAAACCAAACAACAACAACAGAAGAAAAATATATGGGACGCATATAAATTATCAGACGACACAGAAGTCTATGGCAGATACAAAGGAGGTGAGGCAGATTACGAGAAATCTTTGGCAAAGGATGCAGAGTGTTATTTACTTATGTAAACCCTAGAATGGGATGAATCAGATCGGTCCACTTAACATAGATGGTTTGACTATTGATGATCCTGCTCAAGTAGCTGATAAATTGAATGAGTAATCTGCATCTACATTCACACATGAGGAGTTATTCAAGGAGGGGAATGCCAGAAGTTTATCAAACTATAACAGGGAGCTAATTAATTTTGTGATAACTGAGAGCAAAGTGGAGGAGAAATTGTTGAAGTTAAACATAAAAAAGGCACCTGGGGCAGATGGAATCTATCCAGTTATAATGAAGGAGGCAGCAAGGGAAGTAAGCAAACCCTTAGCCATAATTATGAGAGCATCCTTAGAGTTAGGAGAGGCCCCCATGGACAGAAGATGTGCAAATGTATCCACAATTCACAAATGGGGTTCAAAGGGTGACACAAATAATTATAGACATGTTAGTTTAACTTCTGTTCCGGGGAAAATAATGACTCACTGATTAAAGAGGTGATACAGGATTACCTAGACAAGACAACAGTAATAGTTCAGACACAGGGCTGTTAAGGGAAAGTGGTTGCAAAAAACAATTTTGATATCACATACTTGAATTTCAGTAAAGCTTTTGATACTGTTACACATGGAAGCCTGCTGTACAAATTGGAGCAGTATGGCATTAAGCGGAAGTTACTGCAATGGATAAAGGGATGGTTGAGTGGAAGACAGCAGACAGTGGTAAAAAATGGACACTGCTCTACGTGGACTAATGTTATTAGTGGAGTCCTCCAATGTTCGCTGCTGGTCCCATTGTTGTTTCATGTATTTATCAATGATATCAATAAAGGTATCTATCAGGCTAAATGTCCAAGTTTGCAGATGATACAAAGGTCGGCAGGGTTGTTAATGACACTAAAGATAGTATGCTACTGCAAGAGGATCTAGAAAAGTTAGGCAGATGGGCTGAGAAGTGGTAACTGAAGTTTAACATTGACAAATGCAAAGTACTGCATATGGGTACTGAAGAGAAACGTACCAATTTTGTGGTACTACACTCAGGGGAGTGGAAAGTAAAAAAAAACCTGGGCGTAATTGTGCAGTCGAATATTACGTTTGCTGAGCAGTGCAGATGGGCTGCCAGAGCAGGTCATGGAGTTTTGTCAATGATATATAGGAATTTTGCTAGCAGAGACAAGGAGGTGATCATCCCTTTGTATAAGGCAATGGTTAGGCCACACCTTGGCTACTTGTATACAGGTCTGGAGGTCTCATTTTAGGAAGGATGTAGAGTTGCTAGAATGAGTACAGAGAATGGAAATGAGATTGGTGAGTGGAATAAAGGGTAGGTGTTACCAAGAAAGGCTTAAGTTCTGCAAGCTTCAGTATCTGGAGACTAGGCACCTGCGAGGTGACCTGATCTGGATCTATAAGGCCTTGAATGGTTTGAGCAGGCTGAATGCAGATGGGATACTTTCGCTTTCTCAGATTAAGAACCTGAGGGGGCATAGATTAAAATCGAGGAAAGACAGTTGTAGAATAGATGTGCAGAAGTTTGCCTTTAGCCATCGGGTAGTTGATTGCTGGAACAGACTTCCATCTTTTGTTGTGGAAGATGATAGCTTAAATAAATTTAAGGCTGAACTAGACAGACATTTGGAGTGACCAACTGGGTGAAATGGGAAGGTTTTTTTTTTTTTTTTTGGCTGATGCTGTAAAAGCTTGCTTTCTTGCATCATATGCCTCAACTAATGCTAATAATTTTTTTCATAGCTGTTTCTTTCCAATTGGCATAGTCTTCTTCGATTGCAACTCCATTTTCATTTTCAGAAATAAGTTTTTTGAGTAAGCCATGGTGCTTTTTTAATTTGTCCAGCCAACCAGAGCTGTCATGGAAAATTTTATGCACTAGAAAAGATACATACTCCATAGCCTTTTTTTTTTTTTTTATATCATCAATGGTCCTGAGATTGTCATGTTCTAGTCTAGAATCAAATTCACTCACTTAAAAATAGCCTCAGCTACACTGATTGGCCAAAAACCATGGGATACCTACCTAGCAATGGGTAGGCCCACTTTTCACCAGGATAAGGGCATTCACGCGGCGAGGCATTGAACCCACTAGTTCACAAAAGCGTTCTACAGGTATTTCCATCCATGCTTGCTGCACCACTGTCCATAATTCTGTCGCATTCCTGGGTGGAGGATCCAAAGTGCAAATGGACCTTTCCCCAGCATCCCAAACATGCTCCACAGGGTTTATGTCTGGTGAATGGGGAGGCCATTCCACGGTGGTGAAATCTATGGAATGCTCTTTGAACCATGTTTTAATCACCGCGGCTCTGTGGATGCACAATGATCATGAAGGGATGCAGGTCTGCAAGGATGAACACTTAACCTGGACCACTCAGATATGCATCCAGACGTAACAGAGGTTCCAAAGTTTGCCAGTTGAACACGCCTGAGACCATTACCAACTGTCTACCCACCTGAAGAGTTCCTTATTCACATAATGAGTGCATAGCTTTGTGCAGTTTCTGCTAGATACGCACCCTCCCATCAACTCAAAATAACTGGAAACAGGGCTCATTGGACCATGACACGCATCTCCAATCATCCAAGGTCCAGTGCCGATGTTCTTTCGCCCAGTTGAGGCGTAGTTGTTTTGTTTTGTAGTTTGTTTTGTAGCGTTAGCAATCTACTAACTCTGGTGGGTCAGCTACCATAACCTACTGCGGTTAATGATCGCCTGATTGTCTTGGTGGAGACTTCTCTGGCACCTCCCTCGTTGAAGTCGGCAGTAATTTGTGCCACTGTTGCTCTCTGGTTGGCTGAAACAATGCAAGGCAGGTGTCAATGGCCACATTCATCCACCACCTTTCTCAGCCCACAGCATGGTCCGTGATGAGATGTTATTCCAGAAATGGCATATTCCCAATACACTCTTGACACTGTCAAACAGGCATAGTGCAATATCTGAATCGATGATAGCGTGACCCATGCGTTGGGCACCCACTATCATCCCTCTTTCAAAGTCGGTTAACTCACAATGTTTATCCATACTGACATTGAATTACCATCTACGTGAATGCAGTGTACATATATACCTTCGAAGTGGTGGGTTCATCCACTAATATCAACGTCGCATTGCCCAGGAACCAGGTATCCCATGAATTTTGTCCTTTCAGTGTACATCTTCATACAGGTGTAATTTCGAAAGCTTCAGTCGGGGTCCCGTTTCTTCAAACAGTTTGAGAATCAAAATATTTTTCAGAATGGTTGACCCAGTACTGGCAGGGATACCAAATTTTAATGCAATTTCTTTTTTTTAAACCCGATTTACATTATTAAGCACTTCCACTTTTTCCACTACACTCAAATATTTCCTCTTACACATTGTAAAGTTACTTGCACAGCAGTTAAAACAAAACTGATTTAGAGACCATTTGTACCTACCATGTAAACACAGACAGGCGAAATTTATTGGAACCAGGCAGTGAACGTATTTCTGCAAAACAACAGATGAATTTCTGGGATAATAGAAAATCACTCTCTCCTAATTCTCTAATAGGGTGCTTACAGTAGAAAACTGGTTGACCGCATAGATAGATAGCAGTTGACCAACAACTTCTTGGTAGAGTAGAGTTGTATAGCTTATATGGGAACCCTAAATTGTGGAATGTTTTGGCTTTTAAAAGCCACAGTGATTAATTTTTAATCCTCTTAGCTTTCATTAGTGCTTTCAACAGCATCAGCTATTTCCCTACGGCCAGAGGTGCAAAAAATGCATACTGAGGTCTCTCGAAATCGGTTCATTATACGGAAATTTTCTTCATTATACAGAAACTATTTTCGATATAATGACCAAGGAGAAATCAAAAATTTTTTACTAAATAGAAAAATTCAGTATATGGAAGTTGGTTAAATAGAGGTTTTAATTTTTGAAAACTAAAACTCACTATAGGCCTGTCAGAGCAAATGGAAATTTAAAATTCCTGCCCTTCAACATATGCTTTGATTCAAGGAAAGCTCATTGCCAACCTTGAAGTGCTTGTTGCAAGAAATGAGAAGTGGGTGTTAAAAGTTTGATTCCAGATAATGCATCAGTCATGATGCCAGAGAGCATTACCAATTGGAGGAAAATTAATCACAACACTTGTCAATCAACACGTGCATAGAATTAGGTTCTGCTCAATCAGAAATTTTTACTAATTGTGTGATAATTAACAAACATTTCTAGAATTTTCTGTGAAAAATTCAAACAACCCATTTTCAACATGCACAAAATCACGTGAGGTCAATTCAACCCCAACATGACTGTTTCTGGGTTAATGTAAGAAAGCAAGTTTATAGAGCATTAGCCAAACAAACGACCAGGCTGCCATGCACGGAAATTGAACTTGGCCTGTTATAATGTATGATCACTCATCGGTGAAGACAGGATATTAGAGCTGGAAAAGGAATTAGAAAATGTGAATTGGAATATCATCGGTTTGGCTGAAACAAGAAGAAGAAATGAATTACTTATAAGTTTATCAAGTGGAAATCTGCTGTACACCAATGGAAACAGTGAAAGGAGTGAAGGTGGAGTTGGGTTTCTGGTCCATAAACATTTTAAAAACAACATTTTGGAATTCAAAAGTACATTACCAAGGGTGTCAAGGCTAATATTCAAGATTTCTAAGAGGTACAAGCTAAAGATTATAATGATTTATGCACCAACATCGAGCCATGATGATGAAGAGGTTGAAGAAATGTACACTGAAATTGAGAGTCTTCTAGATGAGCAGAAAACCCACTACACTATTATTATGGGGGACTTCAATGCTAAGGTTGGAAAAGGGCAAAACAGCGCAGAAAGAGGAACTATAGGAAATTTTGGAATTGGTGAAAGAAATAAAAGAGGTGAAAGACTTGTGGAATTTGCAGAATCTCAAGGACTGTCAGTAATGAACACTTTTTTTCAAGAAAAGGATGAACAGAAAGTGGACATGGAAGAGTCCAAATGGATTAACAACTAATGAAATAGACTTCATCCTCACTAACAGAAGATATATTGTGAATGATGTTACCGTCCTGAATAAGGTAAATGTTGGAAGTGATCACAGAATGGTAAGATGTACACTCGATATAGATGTAGGAAAGGAAAGGAAAAAACTAACTCGAGTAAATAATACAAAGGTCTTTGAGATAACAGAGGAGGACAAAAAGCAGTATGTACTGGAACTTAAGAACAAGTTTGAGCTTCTGCAGACTACTCAGGACCAAGATATCGACGAGGAATATTACAACTTTCTGAAAGTGATAAAGGCCAAGAAAAATATAGGGAAACAGAAATCCAAAGAAGAAAAAATTAGTCAAGAAACACTTGTCATGATAAACCAAAGACGACAAATGAAGAGCAAGAAAAACACTGACAGGGAGAAAATTCAGTATATTGAGTTATGCAAAGCCATTAGAAAGAGACTCAGAGAGGACATAAGAAGATTTAACACAAGAAAAGTAGAACAAGCATTAAGGGAAAATAAAGGATTTAAATCAGCAGCCATGAGCAGTAATACAGAAAGACAAATGATACTGAAACTGAAGAATAGCGATGGTGTACTTATAAACAGCAGAGAAGGCATAATTCAAATAGCAGAAGACTACTATAGAGAATTATACAAGGAGCGAGGGAATGATACCAGCAGTGGGGAAGATGGATTGCAAAGAACCAACACATACAACATACCTGATATTCTTCCTGATGAGGTAGAACATGCATTGAAGAAAATGAAGAATCGGAAAGCCCCGGGGGAAGATGAAGTTACTGTAGAGTGTTAAAATTGGGAGGAAGAGACATAACACAAAAACTGGCAAGGCTCTTCACAAAGTGCATTAGAAAAGGTGTGATGCCTAAGCAGTGGAATAATGCAATCATAGTTTTGCTGCATAAGAAAGGAGATAAATCAGAAATTGGAAATTATAGACCAATTAGCTTGTTATCCCATATCTACAAGTTGTTCACAAGGGTCATTACTAACAGATTAGAAAGAATACTTGATGAGAATCCACCGAAAGAGCAAGCTGGCTTTAGGACAGGATTCTCAACTATGGATCACCTTCACGTAATATCACAGCTAATGGAGAAAGAAAATGAATATAAAACACCATTATGCCTAGCATTTGTGGATTATGAAAAGGCATTTGACTCCATACAGCATAAGGCAATGTTTCGGGCACTGGAAAGACAAGGCATAGATACTCCATATATTACGATTTTGAAGAAAATATATGAGAGTGCTACATCCTTTATTAGACTAGACAAAGACAGTAGTAAATTTAAAATCGAGAAAGGAGTTCGACAAGGAGACACAATATCTCCGAAGCTGTTTACTGCTGCCCTTGAGGAAGCTTTCAGAAGATTAGACTGGTCGCAGAGAAGCGTCAATGTGAACGGAGAGTACCTAAACCATTTACGATTTGCAGATGACATTGTGGTCATAAGCCACGATCCCAAAGAATTAGAGGAAAATCTTAATCAGTTATGCACAGTTAGTAAGGATTTTGGACTAAAGATGAATATGGCTAAAACAAAAGTAATGATGAACAAGTATGCAACGGAAAGGGAAATAATGATTGAAGGAGCAGTAATTGAAAAGGTGGAGTCATATACTTATCTGGGACAAGTTATTAGATGTAATAACGATAAATGGCTAGAAGTCAAGAGAAGAATAAATTTTGGATGGATAGCATTCAGGAAATATAGTCACATACTGAAGAGCAATATCCCAGTTTGTCTGAAACGTAAAATAATGAACCAATGTATACTCCCCACCATGACTTATGGAAGTGAAACTTGGGCACTCACCAAAAGAATGGAAGAGAAGCTAAGAACTACACAGCGAAGAATGGAACGAATTATATTGGGAATCAGACTGTTAGATAAGAAGAGAAACACATGGATTAGGCAGCAAACTCAAGTAAAGGACATTCTTATCAAAACTAAAGAACTAAAATGGTCTTGGGCAGGACACATAGCTCGAAGACATGATGACAGATGGACTAAGAAAATAACAGAATGGTATCCAAGAGGAGCTAGAAGAAAACCTGGAAGACAAAGGCGGAGATGGATAGATGAAATTCATGAGTTTTTGAGTAGTAAATGGATGGCCAGTGCTCAAAACAGAAGGAACTGGAAAGTTGCTGGAGAGGCCTTCATCCTGCAGTGGATTGAAAATGGCTGATGATGATGATGAGCCAAACAAAAAAAAAAAAAAAAAAAAAACCTACCCACCTCACCCACACCCGTCAAGAATTTGTCTGGTTCTTCATTGAATTTATTCAAACTACCCATTTCCACAACAGCAGCTGGAAGTTTGTTCCAGCAATTAACCACCAGCTGGCCGAAGGTAAACTCCTTGAAACTTCCTAATTTGAACTTAAAATATCCCCTCATATGTGTAGTCACAACAAAAGGAAAGATTGCCTTCAACACTGAGCTTATGCAATCCAATCAAGAAAATCAGATCTCCTTGAAGGTGAGTAATCTGCAGACACTAAAATTTGCAGAGAGAGAGAGAGAGAGAGAGAGCTAAATTTGTACAGTACTACATACAAGCTGCAACATGAAATGCAATATAACCACAAAAAAATCTGAAAAAATCAGAGATCCAGCAAGCACTGTAACCAGTGCTTGCTGGATCTCTGATTTTTTCCAGGGTTGATGAAAGAGTTGGGAAGTTAAACTGTAATAAACTGACAGCAGCTTTGGGTTCCTTTTGTGTGTATATAGGGGGCCTTCCTAATAACTCCCATTTCCATTATTGAACAATGTGAAGAAAGTGAAAACAAGGCTAAAATTGATAAAACAAAGCTCTAATAAAAAAAAAAAAAAAAAAGTGATATTGAAATTTTTTATGAATCTCTCCAGTGTAAAATTTCTGGCACCATAAAGAATTTTTTATGGCTATAATTTTCCTATTAAAAATTTACACAGATTGAAAGTGAATACCAGCCTAGAATAATTCTAAAATTCAAACCAACATATATCTAGATATATAAATACAAGGGTGTGTGTGTGTGTGTGTTTTCATGGTGCCTGGTGAATAACTGTAATCAAGTCACAGTCATTTAAAACAGCAAGAAGTGGCAATAAAGTGGACTATTCATATGGAATACACCAAGATTATATGGCTTACATATCCAAAAAGAAAGAAAAACAAAACAGGTGAATCATAAATGCTAAAAGAAGTAATATGAAGTAATATTTTAATGATTTTGAACATACAAAAGGGTCACTATTTATTATACATGTTCTCTACTAATATATGCAAAGATAAATAATTAAATTAAAAAAACTAAGGGACCAAACACTGAATATACTCACAAACAACAATGAAGTTTATTATATATAGCATTTCCCCTGAAATGATAAAAGTATATTAAATTATTATGCATATTTTATTTATATGCTATTTCTAACTTAAGTCATATTTCTGTTTGTCATGTTTCATTTCCCTTTTTTTGTTGAGCACAATTACAACTAATGCACTGCTTGAGAAACAGATTCAGCTGACTTTTATCTAATTATGGCCAATGATTATATCTATTACTAAAGCTGAATGTGTGTGTGTGTGTGTGTGTGTGTGTGTGTGTGTGTGTGTGTGTGTGTGTGTGTGTGTGTGTGTGTGTGTGTGTGTGTGTGTGTGTGTGTGTGTTGCATAAGATTTTTTTTCTAAAATATAATAAATAATATGTCAAGATGTTACTAATGAATGTTAAACCACTTTTCAACTGTTCTCATTTCAGGTAGCTCATTTTCAATTTGTATTCAAGGTTTTCACCATATAAATCATTATAAATGATATTTTTAAATTTTAAGGACAATTATCTCACTCTTTAATTCTAAATATGATCACTTTATGTGAAAATTACTTTTATTCTGAAATCCAAAATAAATTTCACAACTAAATTTCACAACTTTTGAAATTCACAGGACTTTGATGTATATATATATATATATATATATATATACACACACACACACACACACACACATACATACTGTTTTTTAAATGTCTTTATTACACTAACTACAATAAAGCTTAAAACAAATAAGGTATGGATTAAAGTAGAGAAACTTTTTAATCTGAGTGCTATTATGCAAACAAGCAACTTTTTGCATTTTAAAATTTATCAAATTAACTGTCCAGTTAATAAGAATTGCGCCTAGAAAGTTCCAGGAATGGCCATAGTATTGCCTTACCAGTGACAAAGTCGACAATGCACACTGTATTATACTTCATCTATTTTTGAGCAATCATAAGTTGTGCATTTATTGTGTGTCACCCAATATAAAATTAATTAAAATTAAATGAAATAATACAGTAAACTGCAGTTTTTGTTTCAAAGTGCAAAAATCCCTTAATTTTAACCACTCTCCATAACTCAAGACTTGTAACTTAGACCAATGGCACAACTTCACTGGACTTTTTTAGCAAAACACAAGCAGAACCAGACATTCTGGATAATGTTATCACGAGGGGAGAAAAACATGGTTCCTTCAGTATGATACCATGTTGAAAATTCCAAGTAAATGGATATTTTTATCCTGGGTGACAGAAAGTTGCCGGGGAGTGGGGAGAGAAACAGAAAGCAAAGACGAGCAAATAAAAATCGAAGGCCATGCTAATTATTTTCTTTTAGAAAAAAAAAAAAGGATGAATGAATGAACCAAACAAGTGAACACTGCATGGCAGAAGTGTCCTCACTTGCAGCTCATTACTAGTGAAAACCATTTTTGTCAGAAGAGCAGATCATTTACAAGGAACACTTTCCTTAATCCTTCAATTTAATTTTGACTTCTTTCTATTCACAAACTATCAAAAACTGCCACTGAGAGTGCCATATTTTTGGCCCTTGCAGGAAGTCCTAAAGCATATGTAGAGAGCACTAAAATCAATATCAGTAAATGAGTTCCACAGATGCTTCCCATCCCACTTTCAGGCAGATCTGACCAAGGGGATAAGATAAGAGCAAATAATTTTGCTCTTATCTTATCCCCTTGTTTAGTTTTAACTAGTTATAAAGTCACTCCTGGACCTTTATAGCCATACCTTATATGTAGAATAGAATACAAACCACTGCCTTGGCCATATAAATTTATATATTTTTCAGCAAGCTGTGGTTGACTTAATAATGGATAACTATCTGTGCACCCAGAGGTCTGATATGATAACCACTAACACACAATATTTTGATTCCTTTCATGTTTCTTCCCCCCCCCCCCCCCTTTCTAAACACCAAGAGAAATATTATTATCCAATTTACAAGATATGCAATATGTCTGCTGAATAAAACTTAGATCAATGTCCCCCCCCCTTCCCCACATTTACACTCAAACCATCCTTTCTTCATCAATGCTGCCTTTTAGGCAACCTGGAATTATAGATGAGTGAGTATCATGGAATATGTAAGCATAATGAAATTCAAAAATTGGAATTCTGAATATATGTAAATATAAGGAGTTGCATTCTTGTTTAAAATGATATACCTTAATATTTACAAATTCTTCATTACTTTGTGGCAATAAAAAAAATTGAACTTAACTATGCAATTTTCTTAGTCATGATTTACGTGCTTCATTTCCAATCAATAATCAACTAGTATCCTTCCAAGAAAAATAATTTTTTTTCAAATTAAGATAAAAAAATTAATTTTTTAAATTAGAAGAATGGGGCAATTAAAATTAACACATCCATTGTACACAATTAATAGGCTAAGCACACAGTCAAAGAGATTTCATATTCTGAGAACCTTATTTGATTAACAGGGAAGCCATCACATTTTTTTGATTAATAGATCATTAAACATAACATTCCAGAAAATTTTGTTATATCATACTCAAGGCAATAAATACATCCACTGGTATAACAGTGTTCACATTAAATATATCATTTCTGAACATAGTTATATTAAATTTGAATGATATGTGAAATAACATTGAAAATAGGTAAATGACAATTTCAACTGTGATATAATATATCGCAGCATATTTTAAAATATACTGATATAACTTATGTAAATGAGCTGCCAAAGGTTTAAATCTCTCAGTCTATAGTAATTCTACCAACGTTAGGTTAGACCAATGGATATTTTAAAGACTGCTATATAAAATTCAATATATATTAGAGAAAACCTGACTTTAAAAATTCACTGCACAACAAGCATAACTAATTTAAATCTAAAATATAAATTGTATCCATCAGGAATTGAAAACTGAATTAAAAAAAAAAAAAAAAAAAAAAAAAATCAAAATTCAAAACTAACTGGATACTTAATTCTGTACTGTAATAACAGAAGTCCCCTGATGTGGGATACATGTTCAAATGCAAATGACAAATATATGTATTTATGACAATACTGCATGAAACATGACAAACTGAGGAACAAATATAAGGAAATGTTAGTTATATATGTCCCTCCCCCCAAAAAAAGAACACTGTATAATAAGAGTCCTAATTCTTGACAAAGGCAGCCATAATTTTTAGACTGTCCTCCACATTTCTGTTTTCTTTAGAAATTCTTTGCATACAGCAGAAAATAAATGGTATCTTCATTTTGGGTCCTTGATGTGATTTTTAAGATATTTCATCATTCCAAACATGCGTACTCTCCTTGTACCTAAAACAAATAATTTTTTTTCATCAATGATGTCTAAATTTCTTGGCAGACCATACAACCAAATTTATCAAAATAATCTCCCATCCCCCTTATCATTTCTTCTACCAGCAAAGCAAGTGGAATATACGTCATCATAGTATACCAAAACATAAAAAGATAATCATTAAAAAATACAAAAAAAAAGTCAATAACAATAATGGCAGTTTATTTAAATAATTCCACTCCATGTGACAAATACATTTCACACAGAAAAGAAACACAATGTAGAGCACATTGAGATAGAAATATCAACAAACAATTAAGGCAATACAGAAAAAGCTGTATTACTTTAAATGAAGTTTCCCTTGCTAATTTGGAATAACAGGAAGGGATAGTACAAGTTAGTGAAAAGTCCAAATTACAGAATATAACATATAAATATTTTCAAGTTCATAAAAACAAATAAATATGTTTATAATCCAGTAAGATATTTAATTCTCATCAGGTAATAAATAGGACAAAATAGACAAAAATTAAGTTTTTTAAGAAAGATTTTGTGTAAAACAAAATTTAATATAAAACTCAAATAATGCAATTTTCAAAACAATAAATAAATTTAAATTATTGTTTCATCTTAAAAGCTACACAAATCTAATCACAATGCAGGCAGTCCCTCCCCAATCATATGCTCTTTACTAAAGAAACAGGAACTTTTCTGTTGTTCTTGTATTGCCATTTCATAACATTACTTTTCATTTCATTTACACTGGTGTTCAAAGAAATTGCATCACCACTTAAAATTGTAAAAGATTGCATCACCCCGTCCAAATAACATAAGTATATGGCAATATTTCTTACAGATTGCATCACATAAGATTGACAAGCATAGGCGATGACGTAATTTGCATCAGCTGTTACTTTCAGCTATGTAAGCATGCTGTGCAAGAGTTGCAGTCATTCCTTGCTTGTGTCAGGATGGAGAGTTGCGTGCAGTTGACCCCATAAAGAAAGAGTGCTATTGTTGCTTTACATGAGGAAAGATGTTCTTCCCGTCATATTGCTTATATAATGTCTTGTAATCAATCGACAGTGAGTAATTTCTTTCTAAACTCAAGAATACTGGTTCTGTTGATAGGAAAAAGGAACCAGATGCAAACCAGAAGAGTCTCTATGCCAAATCAGGACTGCATTTTGAAGCACTTATGCCTTAAAAAATGTAAAGCTTCTTCATCTGAGCTGAAAAGAGAATGGGAAGAACATACAGGAGTGGTAGCAAATGCAGTAAGTCAGAAGACACCTCTTCAAAAAATGGACTTGTAGCCCGTTGTCCTAAGAAGAAGTCCCTCCTCACACAAAAAATGAAAAAGGCCTGATTAATTTGGTGAAAGGAGGTCAAATGGACCCCCGAGCAGTGGCAGTCAGTTATTTTCTCGGATGAGAAGAAATTCAACCTACATGGCTCTGATGGGAGACAAACGATTCGCTGTAGATGTGGTGAAGAATACCGTCCAGACGGTGTCCAGTGAAGTTCCCTATCAGCCAAATGATATGGGCATGCATTTCATATTGTGGAGTAGCTCACCTGCAGTTTATAAAAGTTTCTGTAAGTGCCAATTGATACCTGGCTATATTGGAAGGCAAATTGCTGCCAATCATTAGAGACCATTTCAACTTGCCAAGTAACTGCATCTTTCAGGACGACTCTGCTCCTTGTCATTGGGCAAAAAATGTAAGTAGCCACTTCTGTAGTTACTTTAGTTTCATTTCTGCATTAGAGGTTCGACAGTAATGTGTTTAAATTTGTTACAGGTGAAAAAATGGTTGGAAGAATGGTCCCAGGTGGGAAGGAGCAGCAGTGCGTAGCACACGCTTCTTGATTAGACTGGGGTTCGAGCCCGTCACCACCAAATATGGAGGATGCAGAAAGGTCAGGGAATGACCACCGCATATCCCTGGAGCAATATGGCCTTAGTTGCTAATGCTCCTAAAAACCAAATAACAAACAACAATGGTCCATTACAACTGTTAGATGGCCAGGAAACAGCCTGGACCTGAATCCTATAGAGAACTGTTGGCATCGTGTGGAATCTGCAGTTGCCAGAAAGAAACCAAAGATCCTTCGTGAACTTCAGGAAGTCATAATTTGTGTTTGGAACCACGAACTATCAGTTGATTATCTTCAGAAATTGATCTTGTCAATGCCTCAACGGTATGCTGCTGTCATTGGGGCCAGATGCGGTTCAACTAAATATTAGTTTGCACCTGGTGAACCTTTTCATTTTATTTTCCATTTAAAATGATAAACTGAAGCAAATTGAGGGCTTCTGATAACATTTCAGCCATAATTGTCGTATAAAGGTTTAAAATGCTCATTTTGAAATATTTTGAGAGCGCCTGCCAAATATTACTTAGCTTTGCCTTAACTATTAATAAATATCTTTTCTTTATATTTCTATTTGTGATGCTAGCCATTAATGTAACATACCACCACAAAAAAGGGTTAGAAATGTGAAATTCCTAGGTGATGCACTTTCTCTGAACACCAGTGTATATCATAAAAATATTGAAGCACCACTAGCTTCATATAATTTATCCTTTACTTCTTTACTGTATTCTTCACTTCCCACTTCACAAACACATCTTTTCTACAGATTTTTTTCTCCCTCGTGTATAGTTCCTTCAATTCCCCTGTTTCTTCATCTAGCCATATTCTTACAGATCCTCCCAAATTAAGCAACCAAACATTCCTTAGATGTGAGAAGGGGCAAGACAGTCACCACGTCTTTACAGTCTCCATAGAAAAAACAAACATTTTAAGCTGTGGGTTACTCAAGCCACAACTCGCACAGCCATTTGTGCATTTTTTCTGTAAACTGCTTGTGTTCTCTGGTTAGTTTGCCTGTTTTGCTTGATGAAAATAAAGGCATTACTGAGAGTAAAACCTTATAAAACAATACAGGAAGTATATAGCTCTCCCTCTAGAATATAAAAACGATAACATATAAGGGATGTTCAATAAAGCAGCCTAATTATCTATTAGATAATTTCCATATTTCCTCAGATCACTTGAAACGTCCATGGATACAATGCAGGAGTTGGCTGCTGTCTCAGATCTTGAATGAATAAACAATATGTGAAAAAGCAGGTAGGTCTCGAGGCTTGTCAAACTGAATAGTTTGTACACAAGTATATAATGCCTTACAGCTGAATATGGTAATATAAGATCTATAAACTAGGTCCCTAGAAACAAAAAGATAAAAGAATTTATAAAAACTTATAGAATTTTGAATAACTCACCAAAAACTTTTTGCAGTTGCTCATCACACAGGGCAAATTGCTTATTACTAGGGTCCTACAGGAAAGAAAAAGAAATCCAGTGAAGTTTTCCAACAAAAAAAAAAATAATAATAATAAAAAATAATAAATTTATTTTATTATTATTTTTTTCTAATACTAGGATGCTCAACATACAAAGTAAAACGTGCTAAAAGCAAAAATATGCATGCTTATTGGAGAAAGATGTCTGAAATGCATATACAGCCATCCCTTGCTGATTATGGGTTTGCTTATTAGTAGGGAATACAACAAGCTGATATTCAGTAATTCATTTGAGAAAAAAGCAATTAAGGTAAAAAAAGCTAAAATACTTCAAATATCAGTACAATTCTTTATTACTACCCTATATTTGAATGCAATATTGTAATCACATATTTGATAAAATGTAATAGTTATTATTTGCATTCCTGAATTTAAACAGCTAAACACGTTCACCGTTTTTTCATGCAAATATGTGGCTTTGGAATTTTTAATCCTTTTGGAGGGAACCATCCTATCTTCAGAACTTTTTCTTCCAATTTGACCCAGATATTTTTAGCAAACAACCCAAAAATGTCTCTCTCTTTTTCAATTCAGATTGACTCGAGGAATCAAAAAGGTCATCAGAAAAGTCAGTGGTGAAAGTGTTAATTACAATGATTTTCATGGTACAAGAGTTGCAATGGCAGTACTTTTTGAAAGCGTGGAAACTGGTGTAGTCTTACTGTCATCAGACTAGAGAGTGAGAGTGGCATTGAACTGAGAACACGTCATCAGACTAGTTATGCCAGTAGCACACCTTACTTTAACAGTCCTACTTTTGACAGGACTGTTTTGTTTGGCTACAGTGGAATTTTCCATTAGTGATTTGTTCATTAGTGTTTAGTGAATTGTTAATGCCAAAATATTCCTGATTGTGTCTGAGACTAAAAATTATTAGTGAAAGTGGTCTTCCTGCTAAGAGATAGCACAAAGTTAGTGCATTAGATATGTTACTATTTTCACATGTGGCCATGAAATTTATACAAGTATATACTGCACTGTTGCAGTAGCTTCATAATTCCTCCAAAAAATATATATATATCTCTCTCGTTTGTGTCCAATAAGATACCCACGAAGTAACAGATTTCATCAGCATGTCATATATAACCTTATCATTGGACAGGCTGCAGTCCAGTGTTTAGGGCCTACAGCAGTAAGGAGATTGTAAGCTCATGCTCATAGCCTGTCACAAAAATGTAAATTTTGACATTTTCATCATGCACAGTCACAGTGAAAATATTAAACCTTCTAGGTTAAGCCATCTCAAGAATAAGTGGAAACAAATATGATATAGTTATAAGCAAATAATAACTCATTTATTATTTGCTTATAAGTTTATCATATTTGTCATGTGTACTTGGGTATGATGTCATTTATTCCATAGTGGAATAATTTCTTGAGTTCTTCCCCCCCACCATGCTTACCCTAAATACAGCTGCCACATTTTTGATTTTTGAAAAGCTAGTGATTTAGTAATTGTAAGCAGGAGGAAAGTAGGAATTTTTCACTTGAAATAAAATTTCCTTGATAATATTAGCATGCTTGGGATTTTTCTGTCTGTGGAAAACATCAATTGATTACGATTGCTCCAAAGAAGAAGATAGAGATTTTGTCCCCCTCAGGAATGTTGGGTCAAAGTTTTGTTGTACACGTTACTGGCAAGAACATTTGGAATGTTTCAACTGCGGGAGTAGATATAATTTTCTATTTTTCACCTTGTTGAATATCCTCTCCCACTCCGCCCTGCTATAACAAATTGTTCAGAATGCCAAGTTCTTTACCTTGATGCATTCACTAATTGTTTGTTAAACTTCTGTGGAACATGAAATAGATCTGGATATGAGTTTCAGTGTTACCGATTAGTTACTGCATGTTCTTTTTAATTCAGTAACATTGAAAAGGGATCATATAGTTTTTCTCACCACTTTTAATCTCTTGTTTAAACAGACTCATAAGAAGTTGCAACTGCTCTACCAGTCTTAATTCAACATTTATCCAAAAAAATGTGTGTATGACCATGCTTTAGAATCTTTTTCACTCTACTGGCATGCAATAATTGAAATTATTTCAACCTGGCTTGCACTTATTTCTAGACTTTGTGTATGGTAATACAAAACATTTTATATTAAAATACAGCCATATACTTGTTTATCAGTACTGCATGCATGCATTTACAAATTAGCTTACGTAAGACTTTCTGTCTGTGGATTTTCTGTTAGACATCAATTGATTTTAACTGCTTCAAGAAAGATATAGTTGCAGACTTTGCCATCTTCAGAAATAATGATTCACTGTTCCCAACAATGACCTATGTCTACAAAATTTCCGAACCTTCAGTAGAAAGAGGTCTGAACTTGGTTTTAGTTTTATTCAACTGGATGAAAATCCCTTCATAATTAGCAATGCTATGAGAAATTGCTAAAACGGCAAACAAGATTTTGGATAATCTGCTATATTTTAAGCTTCCTTGTGCATTTTTTAGTTCCTCCGACCATGGATTCCCCCCCATCAATTCTCTCTTCTTTTAAAAGCGTGTGGCAGTATCTCACACTGAAACTGAAAGAACTGATAGTGCAAATATCTTTCTTTCTTTCTTTCTTTCTTTATTTTCTTTTTTATAGAAACAAATAAAACAAGACATTTTTTATTTTCAAAATCTTGTCTTCAAAAAACCTATTTTAGTACATCAGAATTAAAAATTGCTGTCATAATGTTATTAAATGCATCACAAAGCTGTTAACTTTGGTAGACTTCTGCCTTATCAAATGCAGAAACTTATTAAAATCCATCAAACTCATGGACTAAGAAGTGCTGGGTTTTAAAATCTGCCTGATTTTAGAGAAGTGTTTGATGATTGAGCAGTTTTGGAGAAGCATATTCCAATAAATATTTATTGTCTAAAAGATAGTATTAGTGGTTCAATGTAAATAACAGTTTAATCTATTAAATATGAAAAAAATGACAATAAACATAGTCACAGAAAATATCTTCAGAATATAAATGGCTGCGTTTCAGAGAAAATATACTTTTATGGAAATTTTTCTTAAGGAATAATTATTATAACAGGGCTTTTTTTTTTTTTTTTTTTTTTATCAGTTTAAGGGACATTTTTCTTGCTGTGGAGAAATTCAATCAATTTCATACATGTATAACAAGAGATTATTAAGTTTTGTTTTTGTCATCATTATAGCTATAGCAGATAGAAAAACAACAAATGGTCAAGGGGGTGTTATGATTAAGTTTAAACTAAATTATTTGATATTATGTTAAAATTGCAAGCAGGACTAGGTGGTATTTCACAAAGTCATAATTTTGGTCTTATTTCATTATATACATTTTCCCAGATATATTCACACTGAGTGAGTGCTCTCTCTCTCTCTCTCTCTCTCTCATGCAAGAGCAGGTTATGCTAGGTTATAAAGTTTCCTGAATACAGGATAGTAGCATTAAGAGAGAGAAATTCAAAGTGTTACAATACAGATAAAGCTATATGGCATCGTAATGTTGCAGGACTACTTTATACTTTCATCTGCTTCTGCAGCCTACTGGATTTAAACTGCAATGATCTTAAATGCTCACAGTAATGATTTGTCTTGGTATTTAAATAATTTTTAAACAAATGGCCTTGCAAAAAAGTTTAAGTGACTAATTATTTAAAAGATGAAGCTGCTATGACAATCTCTTTCAGGAATAACAGGTCCCTTATCAGGTAGTGACAACCCTCACCTGACAGCTTACTCCCGAAAATAATGATTCTGTGCTAACCACTATTTAGTAATTATTAATCTGAAGATTTTTTTTCTACCTTCCTAAAAAGAGATGTTTACTGCAAATAGTCTCAGAAGTGATTTTTTGTTTACATTTTTTGCAGAGTAATTGAATGTGAGAAGCTGTCAGGTGACTGGCCATCTTTTGCAAACATATCAGACTGGCAGGTCATTTGAAACATGATGAACAAAAAAAAAAGTTTTGAATTGTGTGTTTGTTTATAATTTCACATTACTTGCTTTTTTGCTCCCGCTAATTTAACAAACATCTAATCTATCCTAGTTGCTTCTAAAAGATTCATTATTGTTTTTATGTAGTAAACATGAGAACACAAAACCAGACATTCTCTCAAGACGGTCACTACTCTGTGAAGTGTGCCAAATTTTAAAAATGAAAATGGAAGTAACAGGCTGGCCTCGATTAACACGATTAATTCATCCTGCGAGCGCATCGTGCAAAACGGAAATGCGTTAATCGAATATAATAATCAATAGGAAAAATTATAATTGGTCCTTGACCTTCTGAAATGTCCATAAAGAATTTTAAAAATACCTTTTAAATAACTTTTTAACTGTATACAATGTAAAAGATAATGAAAATAATTATGGAATTAAATGTGCATAAAACAGCGGTTCCCAAACTGCGTGCCGCGGAATATTTTAAATTTTTGAGGGAAACACAGCGATACTCGACATCTGTCGGACACCGCGCGAACTACTAGCTCGAGGTAGTTCACAGTTTCAGCATTTCTTATCAAGTTAAAGTTAAAATTTGTTTGGACCCAACTACTAAACGGAACTGTTAGGTATTTCTTTCGGTCTGGATGCACCTTGAAAAAATTACTGAGACACTAAGGGCGCTGTGAACCGAGAAAGTTTGGGAACCTCTGACATAAAATATACAATGAAGACATGACTGTTGCAGAAATATTTGAACGGTGTTGACTTTCTCTTTTCATCAGTCAATTTCCGATAGCCGACAACAATCTTCTCTGGGCCATGGCGAAATAAATATCGCAGAAACCTCAAACCTTTTGTTTGAGGTTCTCTGCGATACGAAAGATTTCATCTAATTCTTTTACAGTTATCTCCTTCGCGGTAACATTTTCATCTGGCTCATTTAAAAATTTGAATTTTTATGCAAGTGTGCATTGACTTTATTAGCAGGAGACAAAAAAGTAACACGTCTTCTTCTGATGGTTGATGGAACACACTGAGGCGGGCAGCAGGCAAACGTTTGTTTATTGACCATATGACTCGCGGTAAGCTTAACGCGCGATTCAAATCTTTTACAACTACCGCATAAAAAAAAAAAAAAAGATCGCGTTAAATGGAAATTTTCATCGTGTAAAGTGAAAAGTGGTATAATTTTTCTAATAGCGTTAAATGAAAATCAGTTTAATCGAACTCGCGTTATGCGAGGCCTGGTTGTATATACATATACCTATATATATATATGGAAATTAAGTTTAAATTAATATGCTAAAGAATATAATCTAAAAATTAATTTAGAAATTACAGCCAATTAGAACAAATTTAGTGGCTTGCCTAAATATCACTAAAAGACTGAATAATGAGTCCAATCTTGTCTGAAGACCACAAGGCCTCAATGGTCATAGAGTCAATGCATTTAAAACATTAAACAAATCAAATACTGACAAACCAAGAACAGAGTTAAATAGAAGATACTACTTTCTATATTTTTCTTACTTATATTCTCTAATACATTAATTTCAACTTAATTCCATGTTACAGGGTAGTGGGTTGTGATGCTAATGCAATACCTATACCCCAACTACAAGTATACCACGGTTATTTAACTCTGTTTTTGGTTTGCAGTTTGGCTTTGCGAGTGCTTTCTGTTCTGTTGATGCATTGATTTGTTTAACATCAATGCCTTGTGGTTCTCAGATGAGATGGGCTCAATGGTCATTCTGTTCATGTTATGGTAAGTTTTTAGTTCTGATATAGTGATATTTCACACAATTCGGACATTGGTACTAGGGGGTAACTCTAAAATTTGTATTGACTTCTAAATTAATTAAGAAGCCAATTAAACCAAATGATTTCTATATTAATTTAGGAACAAATTCTTCTACAATATGCTTATTCATAATTTAACCCCCCCCCTCCATCTTTTTTTGTTGCAGTAGTTAAATACTGCTTTTCTTTGCATTTGTATCTTACTTGGCTTAGCTTTTTGCATAGCTATTCTTAATTTAATTCAACACTACATTATTCAGAAATATGTGATTACTAAATGCACCATGGTTACTGATATGTTTTTCTACTACATTTCCTTTATTTTACTTACTTCTTATATTTTTTCACACGTTAATGCAAACTTAATTATCATATATTACATGGTAGTGGTGGGTTGTAATGTTATACCCATACCACCACCTATATTTCGATTATTTTATATTTAACTATGTTTTTAGTTTACAGTTTAACATTGATTTGTGAGTGCTTTCTGCTGGTACGTTTGTTGTTTGTTATTTGGTTTTTAGGAGCATTAGCAACTAAGGCCATATTGCTCTGGGATATGCGGTGGTCATTCCTTGACCTTTCCGCATCTTCCGTATTTGGTGGTGACGGGCTCGAACCCCGGTCTAATCAAGAAGCGTGTGCTACGCACTGCTGCTCCTTCCCACCTGGCTATGGAGGCGCCCTGCTGGTACGTGTTATTTCTCACTGCATAAGGGTCATCATTATGCAATAATTGCATTTATCTGTCAGTTGTGTTGATGTGTTTATTTGTTTTTAATGTTTGAAATGCAGTGGCACCATGACCAGTGCAAGTTTTGTGGTCATCATATGAGACGTGCTCAACAGTCAGTTTGTTTTGATTTGTTTTACATTATGGTCATGTTGTTGTCATGTAGGTTTTAACTTCCATATATAGTGATATTTTCCACAATTTGGCCACAGGTGCCCCCACTAAATTTGTTCTAATTGGCTGTAATTCCAAAATTAATTCTCTTCTGACTGACTATAATTTATAAATTGATTTAGGAATGGTATTCCCCCACAAAACAGTTATTCTTAATTTATTTTCCCCATCATTTTTTGCTGTAGTTAAGTACTGTTTTTCTTTGTAATGATAGCTGAATCAGCCAAAAGAACTCTCCAATTTGTCTAGTTCTTCCTTTTATTTATTTAAACCACACACATTCACAACAACAGATTGAAGTTGGTTCTAACAATCGGTTACTTGCATGATGAAGGCACATCTATCCCGCAAATATCCTTCTTCCATTTGAATTGATGCCCCCTCATGTGGTCTGAGCAAGAAGCAAAAGAAGCTCATTAGAGCTTGCTTAATCAATCCAATCAGAGCCCTAAACACCTCAATCAGATCACCTTGCAGGTGCCTATTCTCTAGTCAAAATTTTGCAGACTTGAAGCCATTCTTGGTAAGGTACCCTTTTGTTCCCATCATCAAGCCCATTGCACTTCTCTGCACTCGCTGCAGCAGACCATCATTTTTTAAAATTAGACCAAAGGACATGTATGCAGTGCTCGATGCAGCCTACCCATTGTCTTATACAATGGGGATAATCGCATCCTTTTCCCTTCTAGAAAAATTCCTGTATATCGACTAAACCCCCAATTAGCTGTCCTGTCAGCCTGTCTACATTGCTCAGGGAACTTCATCTCTAACTGCACAATTACCCTGAAGTCTTTTTCATTTTCCACCACCTTGAGTGCAGTACCACACAGCTGGTATTTTAATCTGTGATTGCTACTACTACTACCCATATGCGGTGCCTTGCATTTGTCAAAGTTAAAGTGCCAGATATTAAAGCTGATATACCTTCATCAATATCATTAATAAATATAAAAAAACAACAATGGCCCCAGCACTGAACTCCATTAATAACATTAGTCCACAAGGAGTATGTGCAACAGTATCAAAATCTCTTCTGAAATACAAATATATGATATCAGTATAATTTTTTTTGCATCCAGTTCTTTCATAATGTGCCATAATATCCAATAAAATTGGTCAGACAAAATCACCCCTTAACAAATCGATGCTGTGACTGCAGTATAACTGCACTAATAGATGGTCCTACATTGCCTCTTTAAATATTGACTCCATTATATTTCCCTGACCTGGAAGAAAAGTTCTAACAGAGCTGTAATTACTCATGTGACCTTCTGGTCCTGTGTTGTGGACTGGAGATACTGCACATTCAGTTTATAGGGATCTCCCCTGAATCCAAAGATGCCCTCAAAATTATGGTGTTGATGCCTCCCTAAATATAATTAGATAGATACTATCCACCAGAGCAGTACTTCTTTTCTTTTACTTTTCTCTCAGTTATTGCAAAATCACCATATTTGACTTAGCCTTTCTGCATACATTTAAAAACAGAAATATAAATTTATGTACTGTTTTGGGAGCTTAATGCTTTTAAACCAGAAAGTGGAAGTGTTTAATAGATCCGTGTTTACATTTAATTTTAAAACAGTGGATTAAATTTTCATAAGAATTAATATTTTATTAAATATATTCAAAAAACATGGCTTTTTTTAAAATATTTAATATTTCATAAAACATTAGCAGGGGCATATGATGCAAGAAAGCAAGCTTATAGAGCATCAGCAAAAAAAAAAAAAAAATCCCTTCCCATTTCATCCATCAGGTCACTCCAAATGTCTGTCTAGTTCAGCCTTAAATTTATTTAAGCTATCAACTTCCACAACAGATGGAAGTCTGTTCCAGCAATCAACTACCCGCTGGGTAAAGGCAAATTTCCGTACATCTATTCTACAACTGTCTTTCCTCAATTTGAATCTATGGCCCCTCAGGTTCTTAATCTCAGCAAGTAGAAGTATCCCAGCAATTCAAGGCCTTGTACAACTCAATCAGATCAACTCACAGGTGCCTAGTCTTCAGATGCTGCAAGTGACAGAATTTAAGCCTCTCCTGGTAAGAGAACCCCTTTGTTCCTCTCACCAATCTTGTTGCCCTTCTCTGCACTCATTATAGCAACTCTACATCCTTCCAAAAATGAGGCGTCCAGACCTGCATGCAGTACTCAAAGGTGTGGCCTGACCATTTTCATTCTAAGCACCTGTGAGGTGATCTGATTGAGTTGTACAAGGCCTTGAATTGATGGGATACTTCCACTTGCTGAGATTAAGAACCTGAGGGGCCATAGATCCTTATACAAAGGTATAATCATCTCCCTATCTCTGCTAGCAAAATTCCTATATATCATTGACAAAATTCGATGACCTGCTCTGGCAGCCCGTCTGCACTGCTCAGAGAATTTCATATCAGACTACACAATTTCCCCCAGGTCATTTTCATTCTCAACCTCTCTGAGTGTAGTACCACACAGTTGATGTTTCTTTTGGGTTACTGCTACCCATGTGCAGTACTTCAAATTCCAATTCTGCACTGCCTATATCTGTGTTACATCATGTCTCTGATCATCTGTGACATCATGTCTCTTTGATGCCTTGATCAGCACTTCAAATTTATCCAATTTATTTACTATACTTTTAGCATTGGTCTACATGCACATATACATGCACCTGTTCTTATTATTAGTTACCCTAACACAGCCCATGTATTTATTTATTCCATGATGACTCCCAGCAGCTCTTGAAGACCCCAGCAACTTGCTCTCTAGGCTACTGTTGTTTGTTACAATAGAAGCAGTGCAAGAATCACTTTCACCTCTGCCCGCAGATACTGTTAATCTTTTAGTCTGTGAATCCTTCCAAGCTAGCAGTTTTCTGACCCACCTAACAGTGCCTCAATAGCATCAGCAAATATTCTTGCACCTTTTCTATTTAAGTGTATCCCATCCCTGTAGAAGCAGTGTCTCCTGTTAGTAAGCACAGACCAGGTTGAAAAAAATTCTACCCCATGAGCCTTGCACAGTCTCTCCAGAGCCGAACTGATTGACAAGGCTCTCATCATATACTCCCTCCTATCATGTCTAGGCAGAATTGCAGACACTTTCAAATTCAAACCTAATTTGCGAATTTTTTTTCAACATTAATCTGTACTTGTTAAGTAAATCTGCAGTTCTCTTACTCTTAAGGTCATTAGTGCCAATGTGTACAACAATGTCAACTTTTGTGCCCTTAAAAGATATCTGCCCTACATCATCATCAACTTTTGCCCCTGGCACATACTCACACCTTTTTGCATAATATATTCCTCGTCTCCCTGACAATAGAGTAACCAACAATAACTACTTCCTGTGGGATCAACACATTCTGCCTTGGAGATTGCCATCGTGTTGCCTGATGCACAGGAGGGAGCTGAGAGCTTGATGGGGGCCCTCTTATTAATTTCCTCAAGGGCATCCACCCTACACCTCAAACTCTCATTGACGCCCATCAGAATGCTGATTTGGCACCTAATTTCCTCACAGTCTCTGCACCTAGCACACACACACAAAGACATCCTGTTTGTCTAGATCATGTCCTTGTTCTAGACAGATCAGCAAACATTTCAAATTTCGTGCATTTTTTTAGACTGATGCGTTGGAGAATCGCTCCTTTGATTCTCCCCAAAGCCACAGCACTCTGGCTAATCTGTGAGCATTGCTTTGCTGCTCTAGTCTGAGTCATGATTCCGTTTAAGTACAATTTAATTGACAATGAAATTTAATAAGATTAATAAATTTTACTGATTAATCAATAATACTATACTATACTAAGATAACAGATTTCTAATACAGTGCTACATGTTTCGCTATCTAGTTTTATGCTAAACATTGTGTTATCTAGTTCGGGATATATGCTGTATCGTATAACAATGGGGCAAGTTATGAATGGTCTATGGACACAAAGTATTAACTTTCAAAATAAACCAAGGAGCTTGGTTTATTTTGAAAGTTAATACAAGGACTATAAGCTACTTATAGAAAATAATTTAATGTAACAATTAAGTCAATAAAACATAAAGTTGAATACAATAAGTATTGCAATACATTAAGAAAGGATGAAATATTGCTACTGTGTAAGAAGAATTTAAAAAAAAAAAAAAAAAAAAAAATCTTTCTCCAGAATTTAAGAGAAAGTTGGTCACCCGTCAGGTGCCCCAATGCTGGATTAAATAAATGGCCAAATAGCCTTTTGGTGAGGCATTCTGTTTGAAAGTAGCAAAATACCAGAGAAACATACTGCAATGTCAAAATTGTTCTTCTGTGAGAAGTAAGAAACCACCAAATTATTTTTGTAGTTTAAACTAAAAAATTTTTTAGCCAGCAAGATTTATAGGGCAAAATATCACTGCAAGCATCAGATAAAGACAAATATATACCAAACTGTTTCCTTAATATTTAAATATTATTATTTTTTTCAAAATTTGCTGGATTTTAAAGAGTTTACTGTATCCTTATGTAATACCTAGATATTTACAGAAGAATAATAAAATGTGACTTACAAAGAGTTCTCTTTCACGGACAACTTCCCACATTTTCTTTACAACATCATGCCTTGCCATCTAAGAAACAAACACATCTACATGTATATACCATTATGTATATATACATCATATGCTACATTTACCTAATATATATATATATATATAGTATATAAAACAGGTGAAAAAGGTAAAGAAAGGAAAAGAAAAAGAAAAAGAAAATAAAAAATAGATGTACCTGGACGCGCAAGGCTACAGAACAGGATACAACTATAAAATAAAACATAGAAATAAATGATAAAGGACATAGTAAGATGGGAAAGTTATTAACAACAACGTGCCATGCCTAATGGAAGAAGATATGAGAAGAAAAGAATGTTAAGATCCTAATAAATTAAGTGGAAAAAGTGGCTGAATTGATAAGCCAAATCATATTTACAAAAGCTAGAAAAAAGTGGTAATTAATGCATATTTAAAAAAAAAAAAAAAAAAAGTAATAAATAAAAATGAAAATAATGAAAATAAATTGGTACATAGATCAGGTATTTCATCAGGGGACTACACCCGATCATGTACCAAAATACTGCGTTTCTATACAAACCCATGCCGATGGAGGTAGCAATAAATTAAAAAAAGAATTAAAAATTAAAAATTAAAAAATGAATTAAAATGAATTAAAATTTTAAAAATGAATTAAAGTTTTTTGAAACCTTCATAAACATGAGTGAGGTAGCCCCAACGCAGTGTGTATATTTTAAGTAAACCGTTAAATTAAAAGGTGTAACAGGCAGCAGTATAGAAAAGGGAAGTAATACAAGGTATGGGTGGGAAAAAAAATAGTAGTAAAAAAAGAGGCGAAAATAGCGAGAATAAGAAAAGAAGCAATGTCCGAATCACCCTCATATTGCACTAATAGTTCAACGGACGGAAAAAGCAGAATAGAAAGTATAAAGACGTAAAGAGAAGGAAAAGATTTTAAAGATACTAGGCAAGCTGGGTTCGTAAATACCCAACCTCTTAGAGAGGGCCTTGGCTGTGAAGATGTTAGTAGAAGAGGAAAATTAATACCGCTAGCCTGTGAAATATTTTTTGTTAATGTCAGATGTAAAAAAAAAAAAAAAAACTAGTATAAAGAAGAATAAAATTACATACCTTTAAAATTATGTAGATCAATTAGTAAAATGCATAATAGACATGATTAATAAATAGAATACAAACAAGGAGAGGTTGCTTAGTAGAAAAATAATAATGGACGCCCTCTATAGTTAAAAGTGAGGAAAAGGTCCGAATAATAATTAAAAATAATTAAGCAAAAATAATTAAAATAAAATAATAATGGAAAAAATTAAATAAATAAAACTTAAAGGGTAACTTAGAAAGTGAAAAGACATGAGCATCGTTCAGAATAGAAGTCATATGATGTGATCACTTTCAAAGTGGTGGGAATACCACCATTTAAATTTACAACTATACATCTGTACAAATTATCATGTTAACCCTAATCAAAATGAGATATAGTGAAACCGAATTTATGTTTAATGAAGTTAGAAAGATTTTTAATAATACGATTTATAAAATTAATAGGAATATCGTTTAAACATAATTTGGTATATAGGCCGTTTAAAGCTTTGATAAAAAGTGTTTGATTGCTGCTAAGATACGCAAGACGTAAAATTTGTGTACGAATGATATTTTTATGAACTGTAATGGAAATATTAGAGTTCCAATTTGTTAAATAAATAATGTTGAAATTAAATTGACTTCTTTTATCAAATAGTTCCAAGGTATTACGAAGAGGTGAATTATTTAAAGTAATGCTTAAATCGAGAAAGTTTGCGTGTTGGTTAGCATTATTTTCAAAATGATAATTTAAAATCAAGATATCATCAACATATCTAAATGCGAAGAAATTAAGGTTTGGATTATTATTAGTATAAAGATCTTCGTAGTAATGTAGAAATAAGTTAGAAACTATACTGGAAATTTGTGAGCCCATGGGAACTCCTATTGATTGCCTATAGGTATTACTGCCATCGTAAATATAGTTATTAAGAATACATAGGTTGATATAATTATTCCAGACAATCTCATCCACGGGTAGAACGTGCTTGTATTTAAGATATAATTGATTGAGTACAGAGATAATTAAATGATGTGGTAAGGAAGTAAATAAATTAGTAAAGTCATAGGTTTCGATACTAAAGATTTTGGCATTAGAATTGAAGATTTTAATGATGTTGCGGTTATTATTAATGATCCAGGTGGATGGAATATTAATGAAGATGGTAGTTAGTAGTTTAAAAAATTGTTTACCTGGAAGATAACAACCGCTTTTTTTGGCACTAGTGATGAATCTAAAGCCAACAGGATCTTTATGGAACTTGGCAATCATATATAGGAATGGTAATGTAGAATTGCGCATTTTGGTATGTAGTTTTTTATGCAAAGCTATAAGTTTTTTGATGAAATTGGCCATGGAAAAAGGATTCAAATTCAGACCTATTCATAAAGCCTATCTAAGAAATATATATAAGGACTCATATATTAATATCTTAAATTTCTGCAACAAATTAGCTAAAAAATATACGATACCCCATGAGGCATTCTATAACTGGATAATGTGGTATATCAGGATATTATAAAATCAGTTTCAAAATGTCACAACTTGTATAATAATTCACATATCAAACACACTAATCTCAAAAATGCCATCTCAGATCTACAAGGAAAATTTATCATCACCCCTGTAGATAAAGCTTCTAACAACTTCGCAATCTTTTGTAAGCAGTTCTACTATACTACTCTTAAAAAGGAAGTCGACAGCAATACCACATTTTTACGCTGTAATCTTGGCATTAATGCGACCATCAAAAAACTTATAGCTTTGCATAAAAAACTACATACCAAAATGCGCAATTCTACATTACCATTCCTATATATGATTGCCAAGTTCCATAAAGATCCTGTTGGCTTTAGATTCATCACTAGTGCCAAAAAAAACGGTTGTTATCTTCCAGGTAAACAATTTTTTAAACTACTAACTACCATCTTCATTAATATTCCATCCACCTGGATCATTAATAATAACCGCAACATCATTAAAATCTTCAATTCTAATGCCAAAATCTTTAGTATCGAAACCTATGACTTTACTAATTTATTTACTTCCTTACCACATCATTTAATTATCTCTGTACTCAATCAATTATATCTTAAATACAAGCACGTTCTACCCGTGGATGAGATTGTCTGGAATAATTATATCAACCTATGTATTCTTAATAACTATATTTACGATGGCAGTAATACCTATAGGCAATCAATAGGAGTTCCCATGGGCTCACAAATTTCCAGTATAGTTTCTAACTTATTTCTACATTACTACGAAGATCTTTATACTAATAATAATCCAAACCTTAATTTCTTCGCATTTAGATATGTTGATGATATCTTGATTTTAAATTATCATTTTGAAAATATTGCTAAATTGATATATCCTACTGAACTTACCTTAAACAAAGAAAATAATGGTAACCAACACGCAAACTTTCTCGTAAATAATTCACCTCTTCGTAATACCTTGGAACTATTTGATAAAAGAAGTCAATTTAATTTCAACATTATTTATTTAACAAATTGGAACTCTAATATTTCCATTACAGTTCATAAAAATATCATTCGTACACAAATTTTACGTCTTGCGTATCTTAGCAGCAATCAAACACTTTTTATCAAAGCTTTAAACAGCCTATATACCAAATTATGTTTAAACGATATTCCTATTAATTTTATAAATCGTATTATTAAAAATCTTTCTAACTTCATTAAACATAAATTCGGTTTCACTATATCTCATTTTGATTAGGGTTAACATGATAATTTGTACAGATGTATAGTTGTAAATTTAAATGGTGGTATTCCCACCACTTTGAAAGTGATCACATCATATGACTTCTATTCTGAACGATGCTCATGTCTTTTCACTTTCTAAGTTACCCTTTAAGTTTTATTTATTTAATTTTTTCCATTATTATTTAATTTTTTCCATTATTATTTTATTTTAATTATTTTTGCTTAATTATTTTTAATTATTATTCGGACCTTTTCCTCACTTTTAACTATAGAGGGCGTCCATTATTATTTTTCTACTAAGCAACCTCTCCTTGTTTGTATTCTATTTATTAATCATGTCTATTATGCATTTTACTAATTGATGCTACATAATTTTACTAATTGACGCTACATAATTTTACTAATTGATCTACATAATTTTAAAGGTATGTAATTTTATTCTTCTTTATACTATTTTTTTTTTTTTTTTTTTTTTTTTTTTACATCTGACATTAACAAAAAATATTTCACAGGCTAGCGGTATTAATTTTCCTCTTCTACTAACATCTTCACAGCCAAGGCCCTCTCTAAGAGGTTGGGTATTTACGAACCCAGCTTGCCTAGTATCTTTAAAATCTTTTCCTTCTCTTTACGTCTTTATACTTTCTATTCTGCTTTTTCCGTCCGTTGAACTATTAGTGCAATACGAGGGTGATTCGGACATTCCTTCTTTTCTTATTCTCGCTATTTTCGCCTCTTTTTTTACTACTATTTTTTTTCCCACCCATACCTTGTATCACTTCCCTTTTCTATACTGCTGCCTGTTACACCTTTTAATTACATCTTTTAATTTAACGGTTTACTTAAAATATACACACTGCGTTGGGGCTACCTCACTCATGTTTATGAAGGTTTCAAAAAACTTTAATTCATTTTTAAAATTTTAATTCATTTTTTAATTTTTAATTTTTAATTCTTTTTTTAATTTATTGCTACCTCCATCGGCATGGGTTTGTATAGAAACGCAGTATTTTGGTACATGATCGGGTGTAGTCCCCTGATGAAATACCTGATCTATGTACCAATTTATTTTCATTATTTTCATTTTTATTTATTACTATTTTTTTTTTTTTTTTTTTTAATATGCATTAATTACCACTTTTTTCTAGCTTTTGTAAATATAATTTGGCTTATCAATTCAGCCACTTTTTCCACTTAATTTATTAGGATCTTAACATTCTTTTCTTCTCATATCTTCTTCCATTAGGCATGGCACGTTGTTGTTAATAACTTTCCCATCTTACTATGTCCTTTATCATTTATTTCTATGTTTTATATATATATATATATATATATATATATATATATATATATATTAGGTAAACTTTTCATATGAAATGTACTCATAAGATAATTTACTATCCATCAATAATGCCATTGCAATTCAAAAAGTAACAATGTGCAATCAATAAATAATAATACAAATGAAAACAACATATGTCATTGAAGTCACATTTATTATACATAAATAAAAACAGCACCAGCATTATATAATACATTGCTTATATTATATAATATAAGCAATGGCAGTCAACACAAGATATCTGTATGTTTTATTGAAATTCAAACGTACAGAAGTTAACTTAAAAATGATTAAAATAGTTATACAATAAATCCATTTACCTGTATTAAACATTAACAGGCATCCACAGCAATATGCAAATAAAAGTAACTCAGCATATTACCGGTTACTGTACTCCTTACACCAGTATTACATACGCCAAATGACAAAAGCTTTATTTACCAGTTTTATTAGGTGGAAAAATATTAAAATTTAATCCAATTACTAACTCGTGAGAGTCACTAATTAGATTAAAATATTACCAGTGGTAATAATTCTCATATATACTGAAATAAAGGGATTGTTAGTGCAAAATATAATAAAATAATTTAATAGACAACATATTGGTACTGATTAGAGGAGTGTCATGTTAACTTTTATAGCATGGAACCAATTTTGATTTCCAGCTTTGGCAAAAAAAACCAGATAAAAACAAATAAAACATCATTTTATTTTAGTATTATTAGGAAAGGATGCAACAAAGGAAGAACTTACATTGGCAAAAAAAAAAAAAAAAAAAATTATCCAAAGTATCCACTTTGAATAAATTCTACACCACCAAATCGAATGACAAACAAATATTTGGCTGAAGGCAAACTTCCGTACATCTATCCTGCAACCATTCTTCCTCAATTTGAATTTATGTTGCCTCGTGTGTAGCCTGGGCAAGAGGAAGGATTCCATCTGCATTTCAAAACATCCACATTCTTTCAAAAGTGAAACTTACCTGTATGCCACATTCAAAATGTGGCCTAACCACAACCTTATACAACAACTTGATCACCTTATCTCTGCTGACAAAATTTCATTAGCTATTCTAGCAGCCTATCTCCACTGCTCAGAGAACTTCAACACCTGATTGGACAATTACCCATTTCATCCTCCAATGCCATTAGTGTAGTACACACTGTTGTTATATTAAGCTAGGATTACTGCTACCCATGCGCAGTACTCAATTTTTCAATTTGAAAAAATGCTCAATTTTTCTAGATCTTGTTACAGCAGCATACGATGATTACCATCATTAACCACCATACCAACCTTTGTATCATCTACAAACTCAGACATTATGCCCGATACACCTTCATCAATATCATTAATAAATATAGAAAACAACAATGAGCTCAACACTGAACTCTGGGAAACTGCTCTCCTTTGACTAAATCAAAGAATTTAGGACCAAACTAAGCTGTATCACATAGCAACTGTGCAGTTGACTTGTGTGCATGATGCGATCTTTGCAGTCAGTCAAGTTTATGCCTATTCAGTTCTGCCTACATAGCAATGGGCATGACATGAGAAGAATCATTTATACTGTTCTCAAATTTTGTCTGTCTCAAGAAAACATTTCATCAGCTGACACATATGAAATGTTAAAAGAGGTTTATGGTGAATCTACTCTTCCATATAGCACAGCTCACAGGTGGTTTTGAATGTTTAAAGATGGACATGATTCAATCACAAAAATTGGTGGTCCAGGAGCTCCTACTGTCACTACTGAAACCATAAACACGGCTTTTGTAATCACGAGAGAAGATGGTTGTATAATAGTAAGGCAACTGGCGGAGACGTTGACAATATCAGTAGGAGGCAAGCACAGGATTCCCCATGACCATTTGCAAATGACATAAAGTGTTTCGCACGCTGGGTTCCAAGACTACTCACACCTGAGCAACAGCCCATTCGCCTGGAGGTTTGTCAGTAGCTGCAACAGATGGTTAATGAAGATGGCAAGATACTGCAAAAAATGATAAAGGCAAATGAGACACGGGTTCATCATTTCAGTCCAGAGAGTAAGTAATAAGGACTGTGTTGGAAATGGCACTGAAGTCTATGCCATTGCCAACACTGAAATAAGCAAAAGTTTTGGCTCATGCACAAAAAATTATGGTCATCTCTTTTTGTTGACATTCAAGGAATGGTTTACCAGCATGTTGTGCCACATCATACAATTGTCATAAGATCTTACTACAGAACTATGCTGCACACTTTGTGGGATCACATTTGTTGCAAATGACTGCAACTGCACACAGATGAGTGGATATTGCATCATGACAAACTCAAAGAAAAGCAGTAAAAATAAGCATATTGTAGAGGGATTTGTTCCTAAATTAATATAGAAATCATTTGGTTTAATCGGCTTCTTAATTAATTTAGAAGTCAATAAAAAATTTAGTGGTACCCCCTAGTACCACATACTGCTCATATTGTCATCGAGTATTTAGCCAGCACTAAAATCAAATGTGTTCCTCATCTGCCCTACAGACCTGACCTTGCACATTGCATTTTTTTAATTTATTATTATTTTTTAATTCCTAAAGTTTAAAAGCTGAGAGGAAAGCATATCCAGTCGTCAGAACAAATTGTAAAGACATCAGAGGCATCCTCAAAAGTATGTCAAAAAATTGACTTGTACCATGTTTTTTAAGAATGGTAGAAAAGATAAAGAGTATGTGCATTTCATCAAATGGAGACTACTCTGAAATTGATCATCAAAATATGGATGATCAATAAAGGTGTGTTGTGAAAAATTATGATCATTCTACACTGATTTACATTGTATTAAGGGAAGCAGCTATAAGGAGGTAAACAAACTGTTAGCCATAATTACGAGAGCATCTTTGGATTCAGGGGAATTTCCCACGGACTGGAAATGTGTGAATGCAATTCACAAAGGGGAATCAAAGGGTGACACGAGCAATTGCAGACCTGTTAGCTTAACATCTGTTCCAGGGAAAATAATGGAGCCACTGGTTAAAGAAGTAATTAATGCAGGACCATCTCGACTGGAGTGCAGTCATAATTTAGACACAACATGCATTTGTGAAGGGGAAATCTTGTCTGACCAATCTGATTGGATACTATTATGCAGTCACAAAGCAACTGGATGCAAAAAATAATTTTGATATCATATATTTGGAATTCAAGAAAGCTTTGACACTGCTGAACATAAAAGACAAATTGGAGCAGTGTGGTGTTAAGGGCAAATTACTGTTATGCACAAAGGAATGTTTTTGTGGTATAAGACAGAGTTGTTATCAATGTACACCGCTCTTTATGGACTAATATTATTAGTGGATTCTTTCAGGGTTCAGTGCTTGGCCCATTGTAGTTTTCTATATTTATTAATGACCAATAAAGAAATATCAGGCTTAATGTACAAGTTTAAAGATGATACAAAGGTTTGCAGGGTGTAATGATAGTATGCTTCTGCAATACGATCTAGAAAAACTAGGCAGATGAGCTGGGAAATGGATGTTTATCATTGACAAATGTAAATACTGCACATGGACGGCAGTAACCGGTGCCTCTGTAGCCAGGTGGGCAGGAGCAACAGTGCGTAGCGCATGCTTCTTGATTAGACGGGGTTCGAGCCCGTGAGCCACCAAATACGGAGGATGTGGAAAGGTCAGGGAATGACCAGATGTGCAGAAGTTTGCCTTTATCTAACAGGTGGTTGATTGCTTAAACAAAATTCCATTTGTTGTTGTGGCAGTGGATAGCTTAAATAAATTCACAGAAGAACTACACAAACTATTGGAGGGAATGGATAGGCGAAATGGAATTTATTCCCCTCTACGACTTTTTGGCTGATACTGTTTAAGAATGCTTTCTTGCATCATATGCCACTACTAATACTATTGCCACACAGCTCCAATTTGTACAGTAGTCTTTTATGCAGATAAGTATAAAAAGCTTTTGTAAAATCTAAGTATATGATGTCAAAATTAATTTTTTGCATACCTATCTATATGGTCCTGCATTACTTCTGTAACCAATGAGTCTATTATTTTACCTGGAACAGAAGTTAACAGTTCTGTAATTATTCACATCACTTTTTGATAACTCCTTTGTGAATTTAGGAAACATATCCCTAAATTCAAGAGTGCTCTCGTAATTATATCTATGGGGTTGCTTTCCTCTCTTGTTGCCACTCTAATATAATTGGAGAGATGCCTTCCAACCACATACAGCTTATTTACATTTAACTTCAATAATTTCTCTTACATTTTTCCTCTAGCAATTTCAGAAATTAGTGCTTTTTTTGGGAAGTACGGCGTACCGCCACCTTTATTAACAGTGATGTGTGATATCTGGATGCAGTGCACTTTGAAATTTGTAATATTCCGTAAATTTTTTTCACGTTTATTCAAATAAGGTTAAAATTATTTAACTAAATTTGCATTTTTTACCGTCTATTACTCAGTCGGGCTTCTGTTTAACAAAGTCCTTTTATAGCGAATTATTTTGAATTCCCCTTGGAAGTTACATTTAAAATAGTTTCCGTTGAACGAAGAAAATTTTCATAAAGCGAACGGATTAAGAGAGAATTAACTCAGTACGCACTGTTCGCATTTCTGGCCTTCAGGCAATTAGTGCTGCTGTGCGAATTAAGAGAGCTAAAGCAGTGGTTTTCAACGGGTGCCGCAACAACATTCCAGGGGTGCCATAATTTGGGTTTAAGTTACTTAAACTTATTATTTTTTAAAATTTATGTTTATTTCATTATAAAAAGGTGTACAGTATCTTTTTTAATTTTGTGGTGATCTATAATTGATATTTACTTAGTACCTCTACATAAAGAATAAAATTATTATATACTGTATATATATATTATGTATTATGAAATGTAATTTTTATAATTATATTATTGTAATAACTATCATATAACATATTTTTTAATATTTTATTATATATATATATATATATATATATATATATATATATAAAATATTGAAGATAATAATAGAAAAGGTAAATCAATCAAATAATACCATTCAGGAATTTAAGAAAACGCAAAGGATTTAAAAAAAAAAAAAGTTATCGCTTTTTACCCACAATCCTGATGACTTCAACTGGGGACAACCACCCAGACAGAAAGCAAAAAAACGACAAGAAGTTCTGTTTCTGTAATGATCAATATATGCTAAGTAATTTAAATCTAAACCAAATATAGTAATTAAAAATGGTTAAGAAATTTTAGAAACAAAAGTAAGAAAATATAACTAAATTATAAATGTAAGCATATATTAACCATCGATGACCCGACAGAGAACGTAATTTAATGATTAATCTAAGATTATATAATGTAGTAACGATAATAGTCGTCATGATCGAAATAATGTGGTGCCCCTATGTGATGGATATGGTAAAAATAAATAATTAATTAACCAATCAAATTTAAGTTAACGCAAAGAGAAACATGCAGATAGTAAGAAGAAAAACTAAAGGAGTAGGAATAATAGAACCTGAACTCCATAAATGTGAAAAATAGTGGTATAAATAAGAAATAGTTTCTCCTATGTCCTCGGATTGCCCTAATAATTTCAGAGAAATAAAAATAAAGAGTGTAGGACAGCTTAAAGCAAGATATAAGTTTCTAAAATTTCTTAACCATTTTTAATTACTATATTTGGTTTAGATTTAAATTACTTAGCATATATTGATCATTACAGAAACCGAGAACTTCTTGTTGTTTTTTGCCTTCAGTCTTGGTGGTTGGCCCCAGTTGAAGTCATCTGGATTGTGGGTAAAAAGCGATAACTTTTTTTTTTTTTTTTTTAAATCCTTTGCGTTTTCTTAAATTCCTGAATGGTATTATTTGATTGATTTTTCTTTGATTTACCTTTTCTATTATTTTCTATTATTATCTTCAATATTTTATACACATTATGGTTGTAATGTATGATTGCTCTGCAACTGCATTGACCCATAAATATTAGTTACAGTCGTTATAATTATTAACTTTCTTTTTTATTACTGATATATATATATATATATAGAGAGAGAGAGAGAGAGAGAGAAAATCGGATCTAACAGACAGAAAATTGAGTATTGAGTAGATTGAGGAGGGGTGCCGCATAATAAAATAATTACTTAGGGGTGCCGTTATTAAAAAAAGGTTGAAAACCACCGAGCTAAAGCATTCTACAACTTAGTGGTACCTGATAAAACCTATCCCACCACCTGTCCCACATATGGAGGAGTCGCACTAATCAAGAGTGAGCAGATCAAGGTGTATTCCCAATGAGCTCTGGTTCACCTTCTACTGCAGTGGTGTCCAACCTTTTCCTGTACAGGAGTCGTATTAAAAAAAAATTCAAAGTTAGATTTCTTCAGTGTGTTACATTTTCAATATCTTGTTGCATGTAAAAGTAAAATTGAAAATATTCGAAAATTTTATTAAGTACAATACACAATTACATTGACTGAACAAAACATTTAATGAGAAAAGAAAATGGTTTTGATAAATAAAATTTAAAATGCTGTTTTAGTTCACTTTCCTCACGGGCTGTAAATTGGAAACCTTTCTTTGTGAATCAACAGTAAGTGCCCCGTTCGAGAATTAGAAGTGATTTTCTTTTAACCCCGACAAATAATCATCTGTTGTTTCGCAGAAAATTTTCCCTATCTTTGTTTACATGGTCACAGGGGCTCACATCTGGTGAGTATGGGCTTGGCACACCCAGGATCCTGAGTTGGATATCACCATTCTTCTCTTTCTTGGTGATTCCTTTCTACTTCTCTCTCTCAGTTTGGTGTGACATAAGCACTGTGAAAGCAAAAATAAGAGTAGGAGTGTGTTATAGGCCTAATGACTCAAATGAGTACAATGAATAATTGTACAGAGAAATAGAGTGGGCTAGTAAATCAGAATGTCTTATAATGGGTGATTTTAACTTCCCAGATATTGACTGGAACTTGTGGGTTGGTCACTCACACACTAGTAAGACTTTTGTGAATTTATTGGATGATTGTTTTCTGCAGCAGCATGTTCGAGAGGCAACCAGAGAGGGTAATACTCTTGATCTGGTATTCAGCAGTGATCAATCGTGTATTAAGAATTTGAAGATAAAGGAACCAATAGGTGGCAGTGATCACAGTGTACTGATGTGGGATTTACTTAAAGATATAATTACCATCAGGGGTAAAGGGAAGGGTTTTTGCTTCCGTAAAGGTGAGTACAGTGGTCTCAGAAAGTTTTTAAATTCTGTGCAGTGGGATCAACTGACGATATTACCAACAGTAAATTCTAAGTGGGAAGCATTCAAGGAATTAATTGTGGATGCTACTAAAAGTTTCATACCTATTAAGAAATATTGTTCAAGGTTTAGGCCTAAATGGTTATCGAATGAACTAATGAAACTCGTGAGAGAGGAGAAAAATGCATGGAATGTATATAAATTATCAAGCGACTTAGAAGCCTATGGCAGATATAAGCTAGTCTGTAATCAGGCAGGCGAAGGCAGATTACAAGAAATGTTTGGCAAAAGATGCTAAGAAAAACAGCAAGGATTGCTTTACTTATATAAACTCTAAAAGGAAGGGGATGAATCTTGATTGGTCCACTTGATATCGATGGTTCGACTGTTGATGATCCTGCTCATATAGCAAACAAACCGAATGAGTAGTTTGCATCTACATTCACACATGAGGAATTATTAAGGTTTGAAAATGCCAGAATGTTATCAAATTGTACAAGGGTGCTTAATGATTTTGTAATAGCTGAGAGCAAAGTGAAGGAGAAATTGTTGAAGTTTAACATAAGAAAAGCACCTGGGGTGGATGGGATTTATCCAGTTATATTAAAGGAGGTGGCAAAGGAACTAAGCAAACCCTTAGCCATAATTATGAGAGCATCCTTGGACTCGGGAGGTTCCCATGGACTGGAGATGTGCAAATGTATCGCCGATTCACAAAGGGGGATCGAAGGGTGACATGAGTAATTACAGACCAGTTAGTTTAACTTCTGGGTAAAATAATGGAGTCACTGGTTAAAGATGCATTGCAGAATCATCTAGACAAGACTGCAGCAATACTTCAGACACAGCATGGGTTTGTTAAGGGAAAGTCTTGTCTAACAAATCTGATAGGATATTATGATGTGGTTACAAAGGAACTGGATGCAAAAAATAATTTTGATATCATATATTTGGATTTCAGGAAAGCTTTTGACACTGTTGCGCATGGAAGACTATTGTACAAATTGGAGCAGAATGGTATTAAGGGTAAGTTGCTACAATGGATAAAAGGATGGTTGAGTGGGAGAAGACAGAGGGTGGTAATTAATGGGTGCTGCTCTTCATGGACTAATGTTATTAGTGGAGTCCCACAGGGTTCGGTGTTGGGTCCTCTGGTGTTTTGTATATTTATCAATGATATTGATGAAGGTATATTAGGCTAAGTGTTGAAGTCTGCAGATGATACAAAGGTTGGCAGGGTTGTTAATGACAGTAATGGCAGTGTGCTACTGCAACAGGATCTAGATAATTTGAGCAGTGGGCTAAGAAGTGGCAACTGAACTTTAACCTTGACATTTGCAAAGTACTGCATATGGGTAGAAGTAACCCCAGAGAAACGTACCAACTGTTTGGTACTACACTTAAGGTGGTAGAAAATAAAAGACCTGGGGGTAATTGTGCAGCCAGATATGAAGTTTTCTGAGCAATGCAGACAGGCTGCCAGGCAGGTCATGGGGCTTTGTCAATGATTTATAGGAATTTTGCTAGCATGGAATAGGAGGTGATTGTCCCTCTGTATAAGGCAATGGTCAGGCCACACCTTGAGTACTGTGTACAGGTCCAGAGGCCTCATTTTAGGAAGGATGTAGATTTGCTTGAGCATGTACAGAGAAGGGCAACAAGATTGGTGAGGGGAATGAAGGGATCCTCTTACCAAGAGAGGCTTAAGTTCTGCAAATTGCAGTGGCTGGAGATTAGGCACCTGTGCGGTGATCTGATTGAGGTGTATAAGGCCTTGAATGGGTTGAGCACGCTGAATTCTGATGGGATCCTTCCACTTGTTCAGATCACGAACCTAAGGGGCATAAATTCAAATTAAGAAAAGACAGATGTAGAATAGATGTGCGGAAATTTGCCTTTAGCCAGCGGGTGGTTAATTGCTGGAACAAACTTCCATCTGTCGTTGTGGAAGTTGATAGTTTAAATAAATTTAAGGAGGAACTGGACAGGCATTTGGAGGGAATGGTGTGATTTTTTTTTTTTTTTTTTTTGGCTGATGCTGCATAAGCTCATACACTTGCTTTCTTGCATCACATGCCACTACTACTACTACTCTCTCTCTCTCGGTAACTGTGGAATTTTTTTTTGGCTTGTGCACCATAAGTCTCAGGCTTCCTTGCACTATATCGCTAATAATAATAATTAGGGTTCGGATTTTTGACCTTAAAAATGTCATTAAATTTAACCAAATATGACCCTAAATATGACTAAATAATTTACCTTTACATACCGTATAAATGATAATATTTTCTTTTTTTATTCTTTTAAGTGGTACAATGACTTGTTATATAAATTTCTAACAATATAATGAAAATATCACAATTTCCAAGGGTTTTTTTTTTTTTTGAAATATAAACATTAAAATAAATTTTTTTAAACATACAAAAACCAAAATGTATAGGTTAAGGTACTAGGCACTTAAGTTGCTAAGTACTTTACCAACTTAAGTACAAGTCATGCATATTAAAACTAAATATGCATGAGCATTAAATTTGGAATGTCCATATATAGAAGCAGCCAAAAATAAAAATTATGATAGATCTATTACCAGGTAATTAATTAATTTACTTAAATAAACTAAATGCAGCAAGGCATAATATTTAAGAGTTTAAGATTCTATATAATATCAGTGTGATACACCATAGATTAAGAACAACTTAAATAACAAATACGATAGTAGGTTGAAAGGCATCATTTCATCTGTATCTCATATTGTGCTCTTCCTTCAAAACGAGTTGCCATATATTGCACTACCTCTAATAAGTAACGCTTCACTAATAGAGAAGACTTTTGTTACTTGTCTTACCACCACCCACCGATGAAAAGTAAACTAGCTTTGAAACGGTGCCGCCTGGGTGGTGGTACTCACTGAGAATAAGTAACAGTAGACTTCTCTATTAGTGAAGCGTTACTTATTCGAGGTAGTGAAATACATGGGCAACTCGTGAAGGAAGAGGACAATATGAGATACAGACAAAATGATGCCTTTCACACTACTATCGTAGTTGTTCTTTAAGAGTTATCTATAGTGTATCAACACCGATATTATATTTACTTATTAATTTACATACCTCTTTATTGCACGCGTTGCAATATATTATTTTCCCATCCGTTTGGTATGTGTCTTTGGACTCTTCTTTACCACAGAACAAATCCATTTTCTAAAAAGCTCAATTTTGGCTTTATTTTGCCAACAGCTGAAGTTTCTACTGTATAAAATAAGTTGAACGAATAATTCGTTGAACTCAGTATAAAGCGAAACTACTGTATAAAGTTTTAAATTATAGCTAAAATGACACTACAGTGTCACTGTGACTAAAGAGTCAATCAAAATAACTTTGAGATTTAGGCGCTCATGCCCGCCCACGCTGGAATGTGAAATGATTAAATGTAAATTCCCACTGTTTTTATATTTTAAATCAATATGATAAATAATTTGTCGATTATTGTAAGAAGAAATATGAAAATTTTATGTCGACAAGTATAAAATATGCTATTTTTTTGAAATTATGACCGATGGTGTAAAATATGATGAAATATGAAATTACAAACACGCTTCTTTAGGATCCTCAGACCATGTAACATGGACACACACTGTTCCATGCCTTTATGTAAACAAAAAAGGAATATGATAATACATAAAAATCCGAACCCTAATAATAATAATAATAATAATAAATATCCGAATGACACCGATATTTCGGACAGTTTCAAAAAAAAAAGAGAAAAAATTCAAATTTAAGAACTAGTGACAATAATGATGATGAGAGAAGGAAGAGGACAACAAAGGTATAAATCCTTCTAAAGATAAATTGTTGGCATTTAGTGAAAGTGAAGTTAGAAAATTGTCAATTAGCTTACAGTTAAATGAAAGAGATGCAATTCGGGGATACCTAATTGATAAGGTTTTGGAAGAATTGAAGAATTTGATGAACACTCTGAGTAAAATACCAGTTTCATCGAGTGAATGTGAAAGAGGATTTTCGCAAATGAATCTGATCGCCAGCCCAACCAGCGCTTCATTGATGACAAAAACAGTTTCTTCACTACTGTTTTTTAAAATTGTATGCCCACCGCTGACCTGCTTCGACCCAGCAAAATATGTCGATTCGTGGCTGCTTCAGAAACGTCATTCAGCAACCAACACACAGAGAGGAAGAAAAGAAGTCGGCATAGGACAGGGGTTGGCAACCTGTCCTATGCCGACTGCATGCGACTTCGCAAGCTGCATGCAACTCTTTTAACATGTAACTGCAGCTCTTTACAGCTCACATGAAGCACAGTTTGAAATGGAGTAAGAGGACTTTAAAATCAAGGACATGTGGAGTGCAAAACTAAAATGCCTTAAAACTGAAATTGAGGATTTGGAGAGGCAAAAGGCTGCCGTTGCAATTCTACACAAATGGACAGCGATAGATGACTTTAAAATGCAGACCAAATTCTGTTCAATGTGTGGAGTAGCTTACCGAACCCATATATAAAATTTGGAAAATATTTGCGTTTGGACTTCTCAGTTTTTGATATTGGATGTTTGTTACATTTTTTCAGTATTAATAAATAATATTTCAAAAAATATATATATATTTTTAATAAACACCTTCCCACTCTATTCCATCGTCCCCCTCCCAGCTTGAGCCGAGATGTGACTCTTCGGATTCTATCCCCCTTTTTTTCTTAATTAGATCAAAAATGACTCTTCACTCAAAAAAATTGTTGCCAACCCTTGGCATAGGGTGTTAGATGAGAACTTAATAAAAATTTGAAATATTCTACAAAAACTTTATTATGAAATTATTTTTACTTATTTTACTCACATTTTACTTATTTTTTTATATACTTGAATAATAAATTTATGCTTAATAAACTGTGTATTAATACACTTAATTTGTTGTTCTTATTCTGAAAACATTACTACTAAAGTAACAATATCAGGATCTATACCAATTCAGCTAAGTTCAGATTCAGCTGAGTGTTTGTTCATTTTACTTAATTTTTTTACAAAGTTCTGAATGTTTTTCTCTGTCCCCTTACTACTGTTGTAATAATATCAGCCATATTTGCCATTGTTACTGCACATCGATTGCCGATGTGGTGGCTATTACCACATAGCATTCAGCATTTGCAAAATCCTGATATTATAGGTATAAACTTAGAGTTTACTTTTGATAAGAGTGGGTGCAAGTAGTAATTTTGGATGTAGTGAATGTGAGAAGCTGATATCATGTGATAAGATAGAATAGTATAATTAGCATATCTGTTTCATGTAACTGCTGTATCCTCCCCTCTTTCTTCCACAAAACTTTATTTTTAATGATCTATAACATGACTTCTAATTATCATAACAAGGTAAATGGTACACCATTCTCCTTCTCCAACAATGAATCAGAGTATGTAAATAATGTAGAGTTCACCCTCTTTATTCCCCTCCCCACCAAGAATAAAACAATGGACAACAAATAGCAATATGCAACTGCACTGAAGCATCAGACAATGCAAAAACCACTGTGGAGAGTGATGAGGAGGTGACAGAGAAAAAAAACACTGTCATAATCAAAACAATAAATAATGAATTGCACTCTTCCAGTTAGGCTATTAAAGAGGCAATTATTAACAAACTGCAGCTCCACTTGAAGGGTGTAAAGATTAAAGCATTAACAAATACCAGAAACCAGTGTGGCAGTTGAGACTACCAACAAAGGAGGATACCTCCAAAATAAAGAACCTAAAAATGGGACTAAAAGCCAGGTCTGCCAGGGGTAGGAACTCTTGCATCTTACTGTATGAGGCAGAAAATGGTAAATCTGTACAGGAAGTTAATTTTAAAAAAATTTCTCTAACCACATATCCAGCAAAGAAATGAAATGAGAATTCCAACTCAAAAGAACCATTCCATCCAAGTCACAGTTATACTGGAACTTCATCTCTGAGGTATCCCCAGAGATTGTGAAATTTTGAAAAACCAGGACTGACTCTACACTGGCTGGACCAGCTAAAGATTGTGGAAACATACATTTCCCCATACTAAAACATTACAAAAGTCAGAGGTCTGGCCATACCACAAACACATGTACTGAAAATGAGTCTGTATGTGGCCATTATGGAATTAAAGGCCATACATTTAGTGAACGTCAAAAACAGAACCCTGAACCTAGATGTTGTAACTGTAAGCAAGTTAAGCTCGACTCAAAATATTCCATAAGGGGCATAAAATGCCTTACTTATCAAAAGGCACTCAAAGCATACAAATCCAAAATAAATTATGGATACTGAAACACATACAAATTCTTATCAGCTGCTAAACTTTCTCCTTTGAACTTAAACTGACAAGCTCAAGTCCTAATGAGAGAGGGGGATACTGATCTGCTAACTTTCCAGGAGCTCTACAGGGTTACTCCCTGTCCTACAGGGCTGTTGAAGCAACCACTGACACTATCTAAGCAGCCACAGTGGTGAAGAACCTCATCCTTACAGTGACTAAAGTCAACACAAAGTGTACTCCTCTGGCAGTACTGGCACACATCGCACATGTCAGATTGGCATGCTTTCACGTAACCTCTCTTTCTACCCTAGACCACAAGAAACTATAGTCCTACAATCTACAGTAACTCTTTTGCATGATGGCAGATTGCTTTTTTCTATGGATGCAAATTGTCAATCAGCCCTGTGGCACACATGAACGGGACATGATACTGCCAAGGGAGATGTAAGGAGTGCAAGGAAATCAGGCGATAACTCAGCGCTGTTATGGGCCTTTATGAGAGCTTGAAGGACAGGGTGGATGCTCTCGAAGGAAATAAATTGAGGGGCCCATCAAGCTCTCAGCCCCCCACATCAACGCCAGAGCTTGCACTTGGTCATCAAGCAACACAGAGGCAGCCCCCTAGGCAGAATACGCCGGTCCCACAGGAACTAGTAGTTGTTGGTGACTCTATTGTCAGAGAAGTGGGGAACATGCTTTGCAAAAAGGATAGGTGGAATAGGACCAGGGTATGTCTGCCAGGGGCAAAGGTTGATGACGTTGTAGAGCGGATATCATCTTTTACGGGTGCAAAAGGTGATATAGTTGTACACGTTGGCACTAATGATATTAAGAGTAGGAGACCGGCGGAATTACTTAGCAAGTAGAGGTCACTGTTGAAAAAAAGCCGCGAATTAGGGTTGAATTTGAAAGTGTCTGCAATTCTGCCCAGACACGATAGGAGGGAGTATATGATGAGAGCCTTGTCGATCAATTCGGCCCTGGAGGGATTGTGCAAGGCTCAAGGGGTAAAATTTTTTTCAGCCTGGACTGTACTTGTTAACAGGAGAGATTGCTTCTACAGGGATGGGATACACTTAAATAGAAAGGGTGCAAGAATTTTTACTGATGCTGTCGAGGCAGAGTTAGGTGGGTGGGAAAACTGCTAGTTGGGGGGATACAAGGACTAATAGATTAACAGTAGCCACTGTCAGAGGTGGAAGTGATTCTTGCACTGCTTCTATTGAAATGAGCAGAAGCCTGAAAAACAAGATGCAGGATATTTCAGAGACTGCTGGGAGTCATTGCGGTACAAGTAAACACATGGGTTGTGTTAGGGTAGCCAAGAATAGAAACAGGTGCATGTATACCTGCGTGTACACCAATGCTAGGAGTTTGGTAAATAAATTTGATGAATTTGAGGTATTGCTCAAAACATCAAAGGCAGATATTGTTGGGATATCAGAGACGTGGTGTCACACAGATATAAGGAATGCGGAACTGGAATTTGGGGAATACAATGTGTATAGAAAGGATAGACAGGACAGGAGGGGAGGAGGGGTTATGCTATTAGTTAAGAAACACAAAGTCAAAGGAAGTGAAGCCAGTCGACATCGATGGACAGGGCAGTGTCGAGTCAGTTTGGTGTGACATAAGCATAGGGAAATCAAAATTTCCCTTAGGAGTGTGCTATAGGCCTAATTACTATGATGAGTACAATAAGATATTGTACAGGGAAATAGAGTGGGCCAGTAAATCAGAGCGTCTTATAATGGGGGATTTTAATTTCCCAGATATTGACTGGAATTTGTGGGTTAGTCACTCAAGCCTACAGGTGTCAGATATCCAATAAATTAAGAGAAATAAAAACAACCACCTGCCTTAAACCCAGTAACTGCAACTGAAAGCTAAATTTGCTGTTCTGCAAAATTTTTATTAATTCATAAGTATAATTCCTATTCATTATTAATGTTTATATGAAATCTGCGATGAATTCGATTATTTTATTTTATTTCCTTTGTACCATATTATCTGCCCTTAGCCATGTGCTATGATGGGCTTACTGTATTTGCAATAAATGAATATTTATTTATTTATTAAAGAACAGCTGGCAAACCATAGGATGGAAGCTTATTTAGAAGACCTTTATGCCAAACACGATCGAAATGAGTAAGCCAACAAGCTTCATAATGGTGCCATCTGGGTGGTGGTACCTGCCGAGAATAAGTAACATTAGCCTTCTCCACTGGTGAAGGTACTCATTCAAAGCTGTTCAGTACCTCGACAACTCATTGTGAAGGTATTCACAATATGAGATGTGATCAAACGATGTATGCATACTACCTGAGTAGTAGAAATGATGGAAGCGCATTCATCATCATCATCATCAGCCATTTTCAATCCACTGTAGGATGAAGGCCTCTCCAGCAACTTTCCAGTTCCTTCTGTTTTGAGCACTGGCCATCCATTTACTACTCGAAAACTCATGAATTTCATCTATCCATCTCCGCCTTTGTCTTCCAGGTTTTCTTCTAGCTCCTCTTGGATACCATTCTGTTATTTTCTTAGTCCATCTGTCATCATGTCTTCGAGCTATGTGTCCTGCCCAAGACCATTTTAGTTCTTTAGTTTTGATAAGAATGTCCTTAACTTGAGTTTGCTGCCTAATCCATGTGTTTCTCTTCTTATCTAACAGTCTGATTCCCAATATGATTCGTTCCATTCTTCGCTGTGTAGTTCTCAGCTTCTCTTCCATTCTTTTGGTGAGTGCCCAAGTTTCACTTCCATAAGTCATGGTGGGGAGTATACATTGATTCATTATTTTACGTTTCAGACAAACTGGGATATTGCTCTTCAATATGTGACTATATTTCCTGCATGCTATCCATCCAAAATTTATTCTTCTCTTGACTTCCAGCCATTTATCATTATTACAGCTAATAACTTGTCCCAGATAAGTATATGACTCCACCTTTTCAATTACTGCTCCTTCAATCATTATTTCCCTTTCCGTGGCATACTTGTTCATCATTACTTTTGTTTTAGCCATATTCATCTTTAGTCCAAAATCCTTACTAACTGTGCATAACTGATTAAGATTTTCCTCTAATTCTTTGGGATCGTGGCTTATGACCACAATGTCATCTGCAAATCGTAAATGGTTTAGGTACTCTCCGTTCACATTGACTCCTTTCTGCGACCAGTCTAATCTTCTGAAAGCTTCCTCAAGGGCAGCAGTAAACAGCTTCGGAGATATTGTGTCTCCTTGTCGGACTCCTTTCTCGATTTTAAATTTGCTACTGTCTTTGTCTAGTCTAATAAAGGATGTAGTACTCTCATATATTTTCTTCAAAATCATAATATATGGAGTATCTATGCCTTGTCTTTCCAGTGCCCGAAACATTGCCTTATGCTGTATGGAGTCAAATGCCTTTTCATAATCCACAAATGCCAGGCATAATGGTGTTTTATATTCATTTGCTTTCTCCATTAGCTGTGATATTATGTGAAGGTGATCCATAGTTGAGAATCCTGTCCTAAAGCCAGCTTGCTCTTTCGGTTGATTCTCATCAAGTATTCTTTCTAATCTGTTAGTAATGACCCTTGTGAACAACTTGTAGATATGGGATAACAAGCTAATTGGTCTATAATTTCCAATTTCTGATTTATCTCCTTTCTTATGCAGCAAAACTATGATTGCATTATTCCACTGCTTAGGAATCACACCTTTTGTAATGCACTTTGTGAAGAGCCTTGCCAGTTTTTGTGTTATGTCTCTTCCTCCCAATTTTAACAACTCTACAGTAACTTCATCTTCCCCCGGGGCTTTCCGATTCTTCATTTTCTTCAATGCATGTTCTACCTCATCAGGAAGAATATTGGGTATGTCGTATGTGTTGCTACTTTGCAATCCATCTTCCCCACTGCTGGTATCATTCCCTCGCTCCTTGTATAATTCTCTATAGTAGTCTTCTGCTATTTGAATTATGCCTTCTCTGCTGTTTATAAGTACACCATCGCTATTCTTCAGTTTCAGTATCATTTGTCTTTCTGTATTACTGCTCATGGCTGCTGATTTAAATCCTTTGTTTTCCCCTTAATGCTTGTTCTACTTTTCTTGTGTTAAATCTTCTTATGTCCTCTCTGAGTCTCTTTCTAATGGCTTTGCATAACTCAGTATACTCAATTTTCTCCCTGTCAGTGTTTTTCTTGCTCTTCATTTGTCGTCTTTGGTTCATCATGACAAGTATTTCTTGACTAATTTTTTCTTCTTTGGATTTCTGTTTCCCTATAGGTTTCTTGGGCTTTATCACTTTCAGAAAGTTGTAATATTCCTCTTCGATATCTTGGTCCTGAGCAGTCTGCAGAAGCTCAAACTTGTTCTTAAGTTCCAGTACATACTGCTTTTTCTCCTCCTCTGTTATTTCAAAGACCTTTGTATTATTTACTCGAGTCAGTTTTTTCCTTTCCTTTCCTACATCTATATCAAGTGTACATCTTACCATTCTGTGATCACTTCCAACATTTATCTTATTCAGGACGGTAACATCATTCACAATATATCTTCTGTTAGTGAGGATGAAGTCTAGTTCATTAGTTGTTAATCCATTTGGACTCTTCCATGTCCACTTTCTGTTCACCCTTTTCTTGAAAAAAGTGTTCATTACTGACATTCCTTGAGATTCTGCAAATTCCACAAATCTTTCACCTCTTTTATTTCTTTCACCAATTCCAAAATTTCCTATAGTTCCTCTTTCTGCGCTGTTTTGCCTTTTTCCAACCTTAGCATTGAAGTCCCCCATAATAATAGTGTAGTGGGTTTTCTGCTCATCTAGAAGACTCTCAATTTCAGTGTACATTTCTTCAACCTCTTCATCATCATGGCTCGATGTTGGTGTATAAATCATTATAATCTTTAGCTTGTACCTCTTAGAAATCTTGAGTATTAGTCTTGACACCCTTGGTGATGTACTTTTGAATTCCAAAATGTTGTTTTTAAAATCTTTATGGACCAGAAACCCAACTCCACCTTCACTCTTTTCACTGTTTCCATTGGTGTACAGCAGATTTCCACTTGATAAACTTATAAGTGATTCATTTCTTCTTCTTGTTTCAGCCAAACCGATGATATTCCAATTCACATTTTCTAATTCCTTTTCCAGCTCTAATATCCTGTCTTCACCGATGAGTGATCGTACGTTCACTCATCGGAAGCGCATTACCCATGCCTAAACAACCTTTTTTAAATATGTTTTCCATGCTTTTTTTTTTTTTTTTTTTTATTATTTTTTTTCTCAGAAGCTATAGTACTTAGTAGCGTGCATGGGTTCGAGGTTGAAAAGATGAAAGAAGATACTTTTTGACATTAGTCTTGAACTTATGTAGATTGTAATTTTCAAGAAATACTTATGAAGGAAGGTTGTTCCAGAAGTTGAATGAATAAATAAGGAAGAAGAAAAGATGGTTCTATGGGATTGAACCTTGACAGTAAAAGGATGTTGACTGGTTGTGGCACATATTCATGTTTGTGTTGCTTTGAAAGAGAGAGCGGGAATTATAGAAACCAATTCAGAACAGTCCTATGCAAGAAACTACAGAAAAGGAGCAACAGAAACAGTAAATCTATGAGACAGCCAGTGGAGAGACTCTGTTAGAGAGAAGTCATTAATTAACCTAAATGTACTCTTCTGAATGGAATCTAGAAGCTTGAGAGAGGTTTTGGGGGGCACTGCCCCAGATGTGGAAACAATATTCCATGGTAGGCCAGATTTGCAATTTCTACAGAGTAAGCAACTGTTTGAATGAAAAGTAATGCCGAGAGCAAAAGATAAAATCCAGTTTTTTAGATGCAGAGGAAGCAATATTTGTAATATGCTTTATGCCAAGAGAGAGAGAGAGAGAGAGAGAGGAAGAAAGATTAGAAGTCAGGGTAATTCCCAAGATCTTGCCTAGAAATCGGAGTGTCATCGAAGATAAGCATAGGAGCAGAAGAATCCTCTTTGCGAGATATAAGATAGGACTGAATTTTAAAAGGATTGAAATCCACTAAGTTGTCTTTGCCCCACTGGAGAACAGAATTTAAGGAATTGGGTAGTGGATATACGAGAAGTTGGAGCTTATTGAGCAGGGCGAGGTTTCTCAAACTGGAAAGTGGAATGCAATGTGCTATCATTGGCAAAACTGTGGATAGGATTTCCGGTCAATGGAAAAATGCCATTAAGAACTGAACTTTGGGAAATTTGGAGAAAGAACTGAACTTTGGGGAATTCCAGCATTAGCAGAGAAGTCAGAAGACAGAGAGCCGTCTAACATCACCTGCAGTGAGCAGTCAAAGAGAAAACTGGATACCCAATTACAAAGAACAGCTGGCAAACCATAGGATGGAAGCTTATTTAGAAGACCTTTATGCCAAACACGATCAAAAGCCTTAGAAATGTCAGTGGCTTGAGTTTCACCAAACTTTTCCATTTAATTTGTCCATAGAGGAGTAACATGAGCTAGAATATCACCAGTGGGACGACACTAACGGAATCTATACTGACGATAATTGATCAGATGAAAGATTTCCAGATAGTTTGAGTTGGCAGTTATTTGATTTCTCTATTACTTTGGAAAGAGTAGAAGTAATTGCAATGAGACGATAATTGGATGGTAGGGAATTGTCACCCTTTTTAGGAACTGGCTGGATATGAGGAAAAATACCTTTGGAATAAAAAAGTGAAACAAAACGACAGAAAACAGGAGTAAGTTCAGGGGCACAAGTTTTGAGAACAAGTGACGAAATACCATCAGGACCTGGAGCTTTCATACCATCAGATTAATCAAAACGATCAACATCCTTTTGGCAGAAAACCACAGGATTCATTGAATGGAGTGTACTGGAAACAGTTTGAGGTGATTTACCAAGATCATTAATACATGAGTTGGAAAAAAAAATGGGATGCTAGCAGGTTAGCTTTATCTTTGGCTGATAGAACCATGTGGTTTTGACAGGTGAGAACAGAGATGGGTGAAAATTGTAGCCAATAGCTTTGGCAAGAAAGCACAATGCTTGGCTACCATTCGGATAAGAAGCAAGTTTTCTAATCTTAGCCTGTTCGAAATATAGTTTGGACTGATTAATAACTGCTTTACAAAGTATAAATAATACTTAATAATAATTTTTTAATGCATAATGTCGCTTATAAAAATGTAGTACCTGGAAATATTTTATAATAAAAATTCAGAACTATTATACGATTTCAGAGAAATCGTATAATAGGCTTAGGGGTTCACGATAAAAATATTACGTTGAAAGGGGATTCACGAATCAAAAAAGGTTCAGAACCGCTGGTGTAAGCGTATCATGTAGTATTCATTTTTGTGTTCGTTATAACAGTTTATGTGAAGGGTGTTTTATGATGGGGGATGAAAGAGATATTTCGTTAATTATTAGACAGAGAATCGCGATTGAATTTTGTGTAAAATTAGGCAAAAGTGGTCAGAATACATTTGGAATGATTCAAGAAGCATACGGTGCAGAAGCCTTGGGCAGAATAGCCATATTTAAATGGTGGAAGCATTTTAAGGATGGGGAAAAAAACGTACAAGATGAACAAAGAAGCGGGCATCTGTAAACCTCAGTGAATGATGAAAATATGGAGAAAGCTGAAACGTTATTGATAGAAAATAGACTTTTATCGATTCATGATCTGGCAGTTCAGTTGAATGCTGGTGTAGCAACTGGGTATAACCTCCATGCACAAGTACATGGTGGGTGACCACCCAGGTGTGAACCAACGTAAGCAGGGGTCGAGGTGTAGCACCCACACCACATGGAGGAATGCCACCCCTCTATGTTACCAGGCAGTACTAGGTGGTAGATGACTCTCAACAACTGGTGCAATACCACCACTTTGCTTATTGGAGGCTTGAAGTGGTGGAACCCATGTTTAGTCTCTAGAGCTAAGTTCTGGTCAACCCTTCCCTATCTCTTCCATCATGCAGTATGATTGATAACTTTTGAGGTTATGATGAACATCGTGGCAAGATCCAATATTCCTTACATTTCAAGGGTACAGCTCTAAAACGGTGTTTGCAGGCCGTCCGCTAGTTAGTACACCAGACCGAACCTATTGGTAACTCTCTGGGAGGCTTCTGGATCAGCTAATGTATAATCTTGTTACCTCTACTCTGCCAGATGGTGACTGGAGGGAGTCGGAGTAGTGTGTATGTGGGGAACATCGTCGAGGCCACGTTATGTCAAGGATCTGGGTATATTCTTACCGTTTGAACGCCATATCCAAAAATTTCATTACCTCGTACAGCCTATCCCACCCACTTTTTCTTACTATTGAATACACCATGAATTGTCAAACTAATAGAGCAAGCTTATCTGCAAAAAGATCTAAACCTCCCAAGCACTTCCTAATTCATTTCACAAATATACATGGTCTCAATTCTAATCTCAACGATGTCCATTTCCACTTGCAGTCTGCCAAACCCCATGTACTTTTTCTGACAGAATCTCAGTTATTGGTTGATTCAAATACTGCTCATCTCAGTTGCCCAAATTATTTGCTGTATGATTCCTTTTGCCTCAAAGGTGGTACTTGTATATTCCCTGACAGATATTCCCTGTCAGAGACTTGGCAATTTGGAATCTCCTCTCTTTGATCTTCAGTGGCTTAAAATCTCTCTACCTCATTGTGTCAAATTCATCTGTTGTCTCTACCGTTCTCCCAACTCCACTAATCACTTGGAGCTCTTTGACTTCCTCTCTTTGCAACTTGACTTTCTCCAGTCCAACTTTCCTAACAGTGAGGTAATTTTCCTTGGTGATTTTAATGTTCACAACTCCAGCTGCCTTCCGTTTTCTAGTCGTACCGACCCAGCTGGTCGAGATGCTGAGGCTTTTGCAATTACTAATGACCTTGCACAGATTGTTCATTTACCTACAAGAATACCGGACAATCCTAATCATACAGCCAATACACTTGATCTTTTCTCACATACAACCCTTCTAAGTACACGGTCGATGTAAGAGGTCCTTTAGGCACTTCAGATCACAATTTTGTGATTGTCTCTTCTCCAATGGAACCTTTATCTCATGACTATTCCCAACCTCGTGTTGTTTGGCATTACAAGAATGCAAAATGGGATGACCTGTGAGACTTCTTTTCCTTCGTCGGATTACTGTTTCAAAACTTCTGATGTCAATGTTTGCTCAGATTGTGTCAGTGAAATTATTCTTGCAGGAAGAGAATCCTTTATCCCACACTCCACTTTAAAATCTCGTCCTTTAAATAAACCTTGGTTTTCCAATAAATGTGCTAAGGCTGTTCAAGAGAAGAATGTTGCATGTCATAATTGGCTTGTTTCTAATTCTCCAGTTTTATTTTCTGCCTACACCAAAGCTCGCAACAATTGTAAAGCAGTTATTAATCAGTCCAAACTAGAGTTTGAACAGGCTAAGAGTAGAAAACTTGCTTCTTGCCCCAGTGGTAGCCGAGCATTCTGGTCTCTTGCCAAAGCTATTGGCTGCAACTTTTGCCCATCTCTGCTCCCACCTCTATTCAAACCAGATGGTTCTGTTGTCACTTCAGCCAAGGATAAAGCTGACCTGCTAGCATCCCATTTTTCTTCCAACTCATGTATTAATGATCTTGATAAAACACCTCCCACTATTCCCAACACGGTCCATTCAATGCCTTCTCTGGTATTCCATCAAAAGGATCTCAGAAGGATTTTAATGAATCTTGATGCCAGGAAAGCTCCAGGTCCCGATGGTAGTTCTCCACTTGTTCTCAAAATTTCTTCTCCTGAACTTACTCCTATTCTTTGCCGCCTTTTTTCTCTTTCTTATTCTAAAGGTTTCCTTCTGCTTGGAAATTTACTCATATCCAGCCAGTTCCTAAAAAGGGTGACAAATCCCTCCCATCCAATTATCGTCCCATTGCAATTACTTCTACTCTTTCTAAAGTAATGGAGAAAGCCATGAACCGCCAACTCTTAAACTACCTAGAAACCTTCAGTCTGATCAACGATCGCCAGTATGGATTCCGTCACTGTCGATCCACTGGTGATATTCTGTCTTATGTTACCCATTTGTGGACTAATTCAATGGAAAGGTTCGGCGAAACACAAGTAGTTGCTCTTGATATCTCAAAGGCTTCCGATCGTGTTTGGCATAAAGGTCTTCTAAACAAGCTTCCATGTTATGGTTTGCCATCTGTTTTTAGTAATTGGGTATCCAGTTTTTCTCTCTGATCGCTCACTAAGGGTGATGGTAGATGGCTCTGTTTCTTCTGCATGCCTCTTCTACACTGTTCTTCTGAATTGGCTTCTATAATTCCCGCTCTCTCTTTCAAAACAGTCCGAACACGTGCCGCCACCAGCCAACATCCATTTACCGTCCAACTTCAAACTCACAGAACCAACTTTTCATCTTCCTCGTTTATTCATTCAACTGCCATTTTCTGGAACAACCTTCCTTCATATGTATTTCCTGAAAATTACAGATGTCACGAAATAGTAAAGACACACCTCAACATGTCATGTGTTTGCGCAAGATTGGTACCACATGATCTTACTGCAGAACAAAAAGAACGGTGCGTTGAACTTTGTCAAGCCTTTACTGACAAGGTGGAAGAACAGCCTTTGTGAATAAACTAATCAGTGTGATGAGTCCTGGATTAAACATGTTAATTCCGAATCCAACAGCAGTCAAGCGTATGGAAACACCACGATTCACCGCCTGAAAAAAAAATTTTGATTTTTTTCGTTCATCAAAAAAATTGATGTTGATTTTGTTTTTTGATGCCTGTGGAATAATACTGCAGCACTGGGTGCCTGAGAAACAAACTAACGCATTGCAAGTTAACCTTAAAGGAGCAAAACGCAAAAAAAGACCGGAACTGCTTAATCAATAATGAATTTCTTCTTCGAGGTAATGCTAGGCAACATGTCACACAACCAGCAATGCAAGCTTTAGCGAAAATTGGTGGTCAACCACTAGGCTGCCCTTCATACAGCCCAGACCTGACCATACGATTTCTGTGTTTTCCTGAGCCTCAAAAAAGATTTCAGAGGAAATAAATTTAATACAAATGAAGAAGTTAAATCTGCAGCACCTGTTTCAGAAGATAGTGAACTGCTGTAAAAGGTGTATAGAATGTGAAGGATGCTATTTTGAAAAGGAGACCCATATCAACCTCCCAAGTGACTCTCAGCAATGATCTCAGTCCGCATATTTTCGGAACAGCCCTTGTACGTATCGTATAAATGCATAAAATTATCAGGGTATACAGAAACGTAGAGTAGGCATAAACTAGTCTGCAATAAAATTAAAAAAATGGTTAGAGCTAATGCAGATTATGAGAAGTCTGGCAAAAAAATGCAAAGAAAACTATCAAGAATTCTTTACTTTTATGAACACTAGAGGAAAGGGGTGAGTCACACGAATCCACTTGTATAACTGTTGATAATCCTGCTCAGGGTGCTGAAATACTGAATAGAAATTTTTCATATAACTTCACACAAATTTTTAAGTGAAGGAATGTCAGAAGTATGTTTACAGAAGTGTAGCAATAAAATTTCCAAACTTGTGCTGTTGCAGCCATGGTCATGCATTTGAAAATAAACAGAAGTGATGTGATTTAGTTCAGACTTCCTCCAATACATTGTGGTAATGAGATTGTCTAGTAGGCTTGCAAGAAACAACCAGTTTCATTAGTAATGCTGATATTCTCTGTTACAATTTAGCAATGAACGAATATCAAATTTTGCTTTAAACTGGGAAAATCTGAAACAGATATGTACGAAATGTTAAAACTATTTATGGTGACGAAATGTTAAGTCATATCAGCGTGCTTGAATGGTATAAGTGGATGAGGTTGTTCACATTGACCGAAGAAATGGATGTCTGTCAACCTCTCGAAATGCAATCAGAGGTGCAATATGTCTGGAAGTTGAGCAAAAGATCATAGTTTGACCCTCAGAATGATGGCTGATGAGTTGGATATGAATAATGAGATGATGCGTCACATTCTGTGTGAAGATTTAGGGAAAAGGAAGTTCTATTCAAAATTTTTGATGCACAGCCTTACAGGTGAATAGAAGCAAAAAGTGTTATCATGTAAAGACTTTGTCCAGACTTGTTAAGACAATCCTAATTTCCTTGACTGTATTATCATTGGAGATGAGTGTTGGGTGCTTCAGTGTGACCCAGAGACAAAGCATGAAGTCAATGCAAATGGACTTCGAAATCATTACTGAGGTCCAAAATCAAGACAATGCTGATAATGATTTTTGACAAATGGTGTGATTCATGAGGAATCTGTATTTTTATTTATTTATTTATTTTATTTCTAAATTCCCATATTTTATTTATGAAAGCAATCGTTGACCTGATAATTAAAGCCACATATCAAGGCATCACACTGTATCATAGTGGTCATTCGCTGATGAGCCCCACAGCAGCTGTATGTCCCTTGGAGGGCCTGGACTGATATGACTTCAGGTCTGATGCAGTCAGCCCAAGAGATCTTAAAAGGTCTGCAGATGTTCTGCACCAGATCCCTCTATAAGACATATTTGTAGAGGATACAATCAGTTTAGTTCCAAATTGCTCATCTATCAACTGTTTTAAACTGGTTATTATACCAGACTTCAACCAGCGACAGGCTTCTAAGTCATAGAGTGATCCAACAGTCTGCACATCCAGAAGGAACAGGTAACCATCCCTAACACAAAGGTTTGGTTTTCAGACTCCTTCTTGGGTGCTATAACGTGACTCCTTAAGAACCACGCATCCATCCTTTCTGGTTTAGCCTATTCTCTACAATGCTAACAACAGCATCATGGCGTTGGATACAAATGCCGTGTTGTTGTATGGTGCCGAGACATGGACACTGAAAACTAACACCTCGAAAAAACTAGAAGCCTTTGAAGTGTGGACATACAGAAGAATGCTTGAGATACTATGGACAGTAAGAGTGACCAATGAGAGTGCCTTGGAAAGAATTGGAAAAACTCTTGAATTGCTGAAGGACATAAAATAAAAATGGCATATCTTGGACACCTGATGAGGAACAACAAATATGCAATTCCACAGTTAACTATTGAGGGGAGAATGGAAGGAAGAAAACCTGGGAGAAGATGTAGTGGCTTGATAACATTAAGAATTGGACAGGACTGAACACAGAGCAGCTTTTCAGAGCTACCAGAGCAATTTGCTGTGATAGTTGCTGACTTCCTTTAGGAAGCCATGTGTTCTGTGACACTTTTGAGCAATGTAGGCAAGAGATTTGGTTGCCAGACATCCAGCCCTGCAATTTTTCTCCCAACTACGTCCCCTTGATGTTCTAGAGAGGATTGGAAAAACACTGATTCTTGTTCTTACTTAATGTATATAAGCATGGCTGGATAAAAGTCTATACCCGTCTCCCACCCACCAATGGAGGGAGAGTACTTTTGCAGATTCCTTTAAGGTACAGCCCCTTCTTCAAAGTGTAAGAGATGGCTCCACCACCCCTTCACGGATGCCTTGTAATCAAGCCTAGTCCTGCCATCTAATAGCAATTTATTTGCACTACTTAATGCTCTTTGAATAGCTGGAGAAGTAGCTGGTGATGTTATGAAAAATGGAGAGTGCTTCAGCCCCTCAGTAAGCTTCTTTTTCATAAAGGGATGGTCCAATGTAATAATGGTATACCTAATCCCCACTCTATGATGTCAGCATTGAATTAAGCAGTCACTACATCCTTTGGCAGCCATTGCTTTACAGCCAACCTCACCTGGGTATCCTAGGCATTAATCATGGCAGCTGTTATCCTACCAAGCACCAGTTGATGATAGAATCTGTACAATAAATAGGTGCATAAAGCGCCACTCAAGCTCCACCCTCTGCTGGGGCTTGAGTGGAGCTTTACAAATCGTCACCAACAGGTCATCCAGGGAGGCACTGACTCCTTCAGTGCCTCCCTTCAGCCTTTCCAGGAGTGAATTCTATCCCTAGATATGTCAAGCCCTCAAGTATAAGAGTGTCCAAGACTTGAGCATATTTACTCCAAGCCTTCTCTTATTGAAGAATTGGTATGCTATATCCAACACATGTTGCATACCAGTGTACAGCCACCAGAATGAGGTCATCAGCAAATGCCATAGAGTTTATCTTACTAGTATTATTTTCACACCCTACACATACCCTACATATCTAGGTAACTCCACAAATATCAGATTGAGAACAAGATTAAAAAGCAAGGGGGGGGGGGGAAAGCATCCTCCTGCCTAACCCCATTTGTAGGACTTATAACTCTGGATTTGCCAAAAAACCTCAAGCTGACAGTACAATTTAGATGCATCCATCTAATTCTATAAACAACCTTGGAAACTCCATTAAGCCTTAATTATTTCATGAAATGAGGCTATGTGAAGGCTTTTTGCAAGTCGATGGAGGCTAAGTGCAGACGTCTCAGATGACTTTGAGAATGATGAATCATTGCCTGCAAAAGAAAAACATTCTCGGCAACTCTATCCAAAGGTAAAAATGCTCTCTGTCAAGGAACAATCTTTACTACTTTCATGATTCTCTTGGCAAGAATTTTATGAAATGTCTGTAATAAGACTGATGATACCATTGTCGGACAAAAATCTGTTGGATTTGTGGATGTCTTCTTCTTGGGCACAAATGTGGTGTAAACTCTATATAAGGAACTAGGAACACATTTGGTCCAAGGAAAGATGTGCAATAAATCTATAAGAAACTTGAAGGGAATATTCCTAAAAAAGAGTAGAGGAACACCATCAGGAGCAGGACTTGTTGTATTTGCTGGAAAAGCTGCCTTTAATTCTGGTATACTGATAGAACTATAGATGAACTTCTGTAACTCATCATCTTCCTTATGATGATCTGCAGGACACTCATGCTGATCTTCAATGGAATCTCCACAAAAGATATCTGTCCAGAACTTCACAAAATCCTGGAAACAAACTGTGGTCTCTGAAGTGGTGGCAGGATCTAAGATGGTATGAACACACCTTTTCTGAGTCTGGGCATATTCCCACTTCCTCATATGTCCTCCTTTAGTTGCTCTCTTCTAGGAGCTGGACGTGGACGATGAATCGTAATTTTTGAATATGTAATATTGATGTTTGTCCTGCCTTTACGAAATCAGTTTCTTTGTGAAATGGTCTAACTCCTCCATATTCAGTCTATCGTCAATAGCCTCAGCAAGTAAACTTCAGAATCCTATGATTAAAAGTCTCCTCTGGCCTGAGGGCTCACATCTGATTGAGTATGTGCTTGGCACACCCAGGGTTCTGAGTTGGACAACATCATCATCATTCTTCTCTTTCTTGGTGGTTCATCTCTCTCTCATGGTAACTTGGAAATTTTTTTGGCTGGTGCAGCATAATCCTCAGGCTTCCTTGCACCATGTGGCTAATAATAATAATAAAAACTCAGCTAAAGATGCAAGGATCTGGTCATGTAGGGCTTCCTTCTTCAATAGTATTAGTAATGGCCTCATGGTGCAAGGAAGCCCATGGCTTATGCTGCACCAGCGAAAAAAAAAATAATAATAATAAAATGAAATAAAATAACAATAATAAAAACAAAATAATAATAAAAAGAAAATTTTAAAAAATAATAAGTAGAAAATTAAAAAGAATAATAATAAGAAAATTTAAAATAATAATAATTAATAAGAGAAATGGAAATGGACAATGCATTTCCCTCCTCCCTTCGGTATTATCCAGCTGACCTTTGAATTTCCCCAAACTGTCAGCCTCTACCACCCATGTAGGTAACTTATTCCAGTAATTTATAACTCACTGGCTAAAATAAAACTATAGGCACATTCTCCCAAGTTTCCACTGTAGACTCAGGAGATCTGGAGACACTTGGATCTGAACAGGATGCCTCATAAAGAGAGGTACCCAATGCTTTCACAGGAATAGGATCAGGACTTTACTATGGCGGGGGCTCTCTCAGGGTGGCCTCCTCTTGTAGAATACAATTCAGTACTCCAGATAAGATGCCATCTTCCTTCTACCTTTGATCACTGCCACCATCCAATGAAGGATAAAGGTTAGCAGATGTTGATTGATGTTCCAAACAGTGGTTCCACGTAGGTCAGCCTCGGCTGGTGCAAGTAATAACACTTCTTCAAACCATCAGGCTTTGACTCAACACACACTGAGTCAAAGCCTGAGTCAGGCTTTGACTCAGTGTGTGTTGATAGCGTTATAGCATGGGCCTCCTCTTCCCTTCTATAGGATGGGCTCTCTTCACATGAAGGCTGCGACCGGATTTGATGGAAAAACTTCTATCACAAAAACTGCAGGTCCAGGCTCCACTGGTGACTGACAGTCTTGGAAGGCTCAGCATCCTGGTTAGTGGTGACAGGAATGCCAGGTGATGGACTTGAATCACTCCGAGCTGGTGGCCCAGAGACTTCTTCGTGAACATTTTTCTTCATCCTGTGACTCAAGATACCAGTCAGGGTTGGGAGCCCCAACAGGGAGAACAAGTGGGTATCACTTTCACCAGGCGAACCTGCCCAGCCCACACCATCCTGTGACTCAAGATACCAGTCAGGGTTGGGAGCCCCAACAGGGAGAACAAGTGGGTATCACTTTCACCAGGCGAACCTGCCCAGCCCACACCATGAGGGGGTAGGATGCTTCACACATGTAGCTGATGTTAGTTGCCACTTCGAGGGCCTAAGGGGATAGAGGTTACTTCTGCATTCTACATACAGGTGTTTCAAAGACAGTTGAAGTGCATTTCTCAGGTGAGGCCGAAGTTTCAAGAGAAAGGCAGCTGTTTCTTGGGTGACAATGCTCCCCCTCGCGCATTCTTCTGCGAATACATTTCTGATGAAACATGGCATTATACAGATCAACCATCCACTTTATTTTCTCAAATCTAGCACTAGTACATAGTTTTTAGGGTCAGGTGGCACCAGTTCCCCACAACTTTGTGATCAATTTTCTTGTATTGAATATAGTATTCTGTAAAGGCTAGATAGCATGAATGATATGCGGTTTGTGTAGTGTAGTGTAGAGTTATGTTGTTTATCTGGCCTCTTAACCTAGAGGCCCGTGGTACACCCCTGACCCCTAGTTACTGTACCAGGTGTGTTGAGTTGGGCCAGGTAGTAGAGAGCAAGTTTTCTGGTGGGGTGAACTCTGGCTTCGTTGATCTTGCCAAGGTCTCCCCCATCAAAAAAAAAAAGAGAGAGAGAGAGAAACCACCCTCTCACTCTTTTGTTGGAAAAGAGTGTGGGGGGTGGTAGCTTAAGCTATGGATGAAAGTGAAGAAGGTGATGGTAGGAAGGTTTCCACCAGGAAATTGGAAGATAAAGGGACATAGGGGCATACTCATAGAGGCAACTCACCCTGCACCAGGAGAGAGACCTTTAAAGGACAGTAAAAGTATTTTATTTAGGGTATACAACTTAAACTCCTCGCCTGGTGGTAGAGCCCACCAGCCGAGGAGTTAGGAGGGGTGGGCAGTGTTCTGTGTGGAGTGGATGTTGTCACAGGCTTTTGGTACACTGTAATCCACACTGGCCAGACCAGTTAAAGCCAGTGTCAGCAAATCCGATGCCATGTAACTCATGGAGATGAGTATCGCCCCAGCACAGGCAGTGGGAGGAAACAACCAGTTCGGGTGCCTTCACAAACTACAGACACTCCCCGACTTACGTAATACTCGACTTCAACTTTACGAAATTTTGCCGGCCAGTGTAAACTTTAATAAGTCATTGAAACATATTTTGTATCCTGTAGGAATAAATGTGGAGGTGTTGTGAAAACATTGCGATGTGAACCCAATAACACATTGTTTTTTTTTTTTTTTTTTGGTAATTTGTTCCAAGACCTTGGAAGTTGAAATTTTTGCTGTACGGCATTACTAAGCTATTTATCTCTCTAAAAGGTCATTTTTATAATGGAGCGCTAACCTTTTATTGTCATCCCATCTACACGGATGGGATACACTTAAATAGAAAGGGTGCAAGAATATTTGCTGATGCTATCGAGGCAGAGTTAGGTGGGTCGGAAAACAGCTAGTTTGGGGGGGGGGGATACACGAACTAATAGATTAAAAGTAGCCACTGGCAGAAGTAAAAGTGATTCTTGCACTACATCTATTGAAATGCAATTGAGCAGCAGCCTGGAAAGCAAGGCAATGGGAATTTCCAGGACTGTTGAAGTCATAGTGGAGCAAGTAAATACATGGGCTGTGTTAGGGTAACTAAGAGTGGAAAGAGGTGCATGTATACTTGCATGTACACCAATGCTAGGAGTATAGTTAATAAATTCGATGACCTTGAAGTGCTAGGCAACACATCAAAGGCAGATATTCTTGGCCTATCAGAGACATGGTGTCACACAGACATAAGCAGTGCAGAACTGGAATTTGGGGAGTACAATATGTATGTAAAGGATAGACTGTACAGGAAGGGAGGAGAGTTTATGCTGTTAGTTAAGAAACACAAAATCTAAGGAAGTGCATCCAATTGATGTGGGTGGACAAAACAGAGTTGAGTCTGTTTGATGTGACATAAGCACTGGGAAAGGAAAAATGAGAGTAGGTATGTGTTATAGGCCTAATGACTCTGATGAGTATAATGAACAATTGTGCAGAGAAATAGAGTGGGCCAATAAATTAGAGTTTCTTATAATGGGCGATTTTAATTTCCCGGATATTGACTGGAATTTGTGGGTTGGTCACTCACACACTAGCAACGCTTTTGTGGATTTATAGGATGATTGTTTTCTACAGCAGCATGTTCGGGAGGCAACTAGAGGAAGTAATATTCTAGATCTGATTATCAGTAGTGATTCTTCATGCATCAAGAATCTTTAGATAAAGGAACCATCAGGGGGTAAAGGGAAGGGTTTTTGCTTTCGTAAAGGTGACTACGGTGGTCTGAGACGGTATTTAAATTCTATACGGTGGAACCATATATAATTTAAATACAAATTCTATTCTATATATAAATAGAATTCAAAATAGGGAGCATTCAAAGAATTAATCTTGGAAGCTGCTAGGCTTTTCATATCAACAAAGAAATGTTGTTCAAGATTTAGGCCTAAATGGATGTCTGATGAACTAATTAGCATTAGTAGAGGCATTTGATGCAAGAAAGCAAGCGTATGCAGCATCAGCCAAAAAAAATAAAAAAATAAATAAAAAAAAAATAAAAAAACACTTCCACTTCACCCCTCTGTTCGTTCAAAATACCTGTCCAGCTGAGCCTTAAACTTATTTAGGCTATCAACTTCCACGAGAAGGGATGGAAGTCTGTTCCACCAACCAACCACCCGCTGGCTAAAGGCATATTTCCGCACGTCTATCCTACATCTGTCTTTCCTCAATTTTAATTTATGCCCTCTCAGGTGATTATTCTGAGCGAGAGGAAGAATCCCATCAGCATTGAGCATGCTCAAACCATTCACGGCTTTATACACCTCTATCAGATCACCTCGCTGGTGCCTAGTCTCCAGACACTGTAATTTGCAAAACTTAAGCCTTTCTTCGTAAGAGCACCCCTTTGTTCCATTCACTAATCTTGTTGCCCTTCTCTGTACTCATTCCATCAGCTCTACATCCTTCTTGAAATGAGGCCTCCAGACCTGTATACAGTACTGTAGGTGTGGCCTGACCATTGCCTTATACAAAGGAATAATCACCTCCTTATCCCTGCTAGAAAAATTCCTATATATCATTGACAATACACCATGAGCTACTCTTGCAGCCCATCTGCACTGCTCAGAGAACTTCATATCTGCCTGCACAACCACCCCCAGGTCCCTTTCATTATCTACCACTGTCAGTGTAGTACCACAGAGTTGATACGTTGCTCTGGGGTTGCTGTTTCCCATGTGTAGTACTTTACATTTGTCAATGTTAAACTTCATTTGCCACCTCTCGGCCCATCTGCTCAACCTTTCCAGATCCTGTTGCAGCAGCATAGTGTCAGTAGTGTCCTTGACAACCCTGCCTACCTTTGTATCGTCTCCAAACTTTGACATTAAGCTTGATATACCATCATCAATATCATTTATGAATATAGAAAACTATAATGGACCCAACACTGAGTCCTGAGGATTAGTATATGACGAGCAGTGTCCATTGATTACCACTCTCTGTCTTCTCCCCCTCACCACCCCTTTCTCCACAGCAGCAATTTGCCTCCAATGTCACACTGCTCCAATTTGTGCAGCAGTCTTTCATGTGCAACAGTATCAAAAGCCTTTCTAAGATCCAAATATTTAATATCAAAGTTATTCCCTGCATCCAGTTCCTTTGTGACTGCATCATAGTATCCAATCAAATTGGTCAGGCAAGACTTCCCCTTAACAAAACCATGCTGTGTCCGAGCTATAACTGAAGTCTTGTCTAAACGATCCTGCAGTGCTTCTTTAACTAGTGCCTCCATTAATTTTCCTGGAACAGAAGTTAACTCACAGGTCTATAATTACTTGTGTCAGCCTTTGATCCTCCTTTGTGAATTGGGGTCACATTTGCACATCTCCAGTCTGTGGTTACCTCCCCTGAGTCCAAGGAAGCTCTCATAATTATGGCTAAGGGTTTGCTTACTTTCTCTGCTGCCTCCTTTAATATAACTGGATAGATCCCATCCACCCCAGGTGCCTTTCTTGTGTTTATCTTCAACAATTTCTCCTCCACTTTACTCTCAGTTATTAAAAGATTCTCTAGCCTACTGCTAGATTTGAATACACCTCTGGTTTTCCCCTTGCTAAATAACTCCTCATGTGTGAATGTCGATGCAAAATATTCATTTAGTTTGTTAGCTACCTGAGCTGGATCATCAACAGTTGACCCATCGATATCAAGTGGTCCAATCTGATTCATCCCCTTCCTTCTAGAGTTTACATAAGTAAAGAACTCTTTGCTGTTTTTCTTTGCATCCCTTGCCAAAGATTTTTCGTAATCTGCCTTCGCCTGCCTAACCTCCTTTCTAACTTGGTTACAGATCAACTTGTATCTATCATAGGCTTCTGTGTCATGTGTTAATTTGTATGTATCCCATGCATGTTTCTTCTCTCCCATATGCCTCATCAGTTCATCTGACATCCATTTAGGCCTAAATCTTGAACAATATTTCTTGGTTGGTATGTAAAGCCTAGTAGCTTCCAAGATAAGTTCTTTGAATGCTTCCCATTTTGCATTTGCTGTTGGTAACATCATCAGTTGGTCCCACCGTATAGAATTTAAATACTGTCTCAGTACATCGTAGTCGCCTTTACGAAAGCAATAACCCTTCCCTTTACCCCTGATGGTAGTTACCTCTTTGAGTAAATCCCACTTCAGCACACTGTGATCACTGCCACCTAGTGGTTCATTTATCTGCAGATTCGTAATGCATGAAGAATCACTGCTGATAATCAAATCAAGAGCATTCCTCCCTCTAGTTGCCTCCCGAACATGCTGATGTAGAAAACAATCATCCAATAAATCCACAAAAGCCTTGCTAGTGTGTGAGTGACCAGCCCCCAAATTCCAGTCAATATCTGGGAAATTAAAATCTCCCATTATAAGACTCTCTGATTTACTGGCCCACTCTATTTCCCTGTACAGTTTCTTATTATACTCATCAGAGTCATTAGGCCTATAGCACACTCCTACTCTCAATTTTGATCTCCCAATGCTTATGTCACACCAAACTGACTCGACACTGCACTGTCCAGCGATGTCCACTGGCTTCACTTCCTTGAATTTTATGTGTTTCTTAACTAATAGCATAACCCCTCCTCCCTTCCTATCCAGTCTATCCTTTCTGTAGACGTTGTACTGCCCAAATTCCAGTTCTGCATTCCTTATATCTGTGTGACACCACATCTCTGATATCCCAACAATATCTGCCTTTGATGTTTTGAGCAATACCTCAAATTCATCAAATTTATTTACTAAACTCCTAGCATTGGTGTACACGCAAGTATACATGCACCTATTTCTATTTTTAGCTACCCTAACACAACCCATGTGTTTACTTGTACCGCAATGACTCGCAGCAGTCTCTGAAATATCCTGCATCTTATTTTTCAGGCTTCTGCTCATTCCTATAGAAGCAGTGCAAGAATCTCTTTCACCTCTGCCAGTGGCTACTGTTAATGTATTCGTCTTTGTCTCCCCCCAAGATAGCAGTTTTCCGACCCACCTAACACTGCCTCGATAGCCAATCTCTTTCCAGGGCCGAATTGATAGACAAGGCTCTCATCATATACTCCCTCCTATCGTGTCTGGGCAGAATTGCAGACACTTTCAAATTCAACCCTATTTCACGGCTTTTTTTCAACAGTGCCCTGTACGTTAGCATTAGCATTAGTAGAGGCATATGATGCAAGAAAGCAAGCTTATTCAGCATCAGCCAAAAAAAAAAAAAAAAAAACACCACTCCCATTTCACCCCTCCGTTCGCTCGAAATACCTGTCCAGTTGAGCCTTAAATTTGTTTAGGCTATCAACTTCAACAAGTGATGGAAGTCGGTTCCACCAACCAACCGCCCACTGGCCAAAGGCAAATTTCCGCACATCTATCCGACATCCGTCCTTCCTCAATTTGAATTTATGCCCTCTGAGCTGATTATTCTGAGCAAGATGAAGAATCCCATTGGCATTGAGCATGCTCAAACCATTCAAAGCCTTATACACCTCTATCAGATCACCTCGCCGGTGCCTAGTCTCCAGACTCTGTAATTTGCAAAACTTAAGCCTTTCTTCGTAAGAGCAACCCTTTGTTCCATTCACTAATCTTGTTGCCCTTCTCTGTACCCGTTCCAGCAGCTCTACATCTTTCTTGAAATGAGGCCTCCAGACCTGTATACAGTACTCAAGATGTGGCCTAACCATTGCCTTATACAAGGGAATAATCACCTCCTTATCCCAGCTAGAAAAATTCCTGTGTATCATTGACAAGACACCATGAGCTACTCTTGCAGCTCGTCTGCACTGCTCAGAGAACTTCATATCTGCCTGCACAATTACCCCCAGGTCCTTTTCATTATCTACCACTGTCAGTGTAGTACCACAGAGTTGATACATTGCTCTGGGGTTGCTGTTTCCCATGTGTAGTACTTTACATTTGTCAATGTTAAACTTCATTTGCCACCTCTCAGCCCATCTGTTCAACCTTTCCAGATCCTATTGTAGCAGCATAGTGTCAGTGGTGTCCTTAACAACCCTGCCAACCTTTGTATCATCTGCAAATTTGGACATTAAACTTGATATCCCATCATCAGTATCATTCATAAACACCGAAAACAACAACGGACCCAACACTGAACCCTGAGGAACTCCACTAATAACATTAGTCCACGTTGAGCAGTGTCCATTGATTACCACTCTCTGTCTTCTGCCACTCAACCATCCCCTTATCCATAACAGCAATTTGCCTCCAATGCCACACTGCTCCAATTTGTGCAGCAGTCTTCCATGTGCAACAGTATCAAAAGCCTTTCTAAGATCCAAATATATAATATCACAGTTATTCCCTGCATCCAGTTCTTTTGTGACTACATCATAGTATCCAATCAAATTGGTCAGGCAAGACCTGCCCTTAACAAAACCATGCTGCGTCTGAGCTATAACTGAATTCTTGTCTAGATGATCCTGCAGTGCTTCTTTAACCAGTGCCTCCATTAATTTACCTGGAACAGAAGTTAAACTAACAGGTCTATAATTACTTGTCAGCCTTTGATCCTCCTTTGTGAATTGGGGTTACATTTGCACATCTCCAGTCTATGGGTACCTCCCCTGAGTCCAAAGAAGCTCTCATAATTATGGCTAGGGGTTTGCTTACCTCCTTTGCTGCCTCCTTTAATAAAACTGGATAGATCCCATCCACCCCTGGTGCCTCTTTTATGTTTATCCTCAACAATCTCTCCTCCACTTTCCTCTCAGTTATTACAAAATCATCCAGCTCACTGCCAATGTTTACTTTACCTACATCATTCTCCTTCCTGTATAACTCCTCATGCGTGAATGTAGATGCAAAATACTCGTTTAGATTGTTAGCCACCTGAGCAGGATCCTCAACTGTTGAACCATCAATATCCAGTGGACCAATCTGATTCATCCCTTTCCTTCTTGAGTTTAAATAGGTAAAGAACTCTTTTCTGTTTTTCTTTGCATCCTTTGCCAAGGATTTTTCGTAGTCTGCCTTTGCCTGCCTAATCTCCTTTGGTTACAGACTTGGTTACAGACCAACTTATATCTATCATAGGCTTCCATGTCACCCATTAATTTGTATGTATCCCATGCATTTTCTTCTCTGCCACATGTCTCATTAGTTCATCTGACATCCATTTTGGCCAAAACCTTGAACAATATTTCTTAGTTGGTATGTAAAGCCTGGTAGCCTCCAAGATTAGTTCCTTGAATGCTTCCCATTTTGTGTTTGCTGTTGGTAACATCATCAGTTGGTCCCACCGTATAGAATTTAAATACTGTCTCAGACCATCATAGTCGCCTTTACGAAAACAAAAACCCTTCCCTTTACCTCTGATGGTAGTTACCTCCTTGAGTAAATCCCACTTCAACACACTGTGATCACTGCCACCTAGTCGTTCATTCATCTGCAGATTCTTAATGCATGAAGAATCACTACTGATAATCAGATCAAGAGTATTGCTCCCTCTTGTTGCCTCACGAACATGCTGATGTAGGAAACAATCATCCAATAAATCCACAAAAGCCTTGCTAGTGTGCGAGTGACTAAAAGTTCCTTTTCCCTAAATCTTCACACAGAATGTGACGCATCATCTCATTATTCATATCCAACTCATCAGCCATCATTCTGAGGGTCAAACTATGATCTTTTGCTCAACTTCCAGACATATTGCACCTCTGATTGCATTTCGAGAGGTTGACAGACATCCATTTCTTCGGTCAATGTGAACAACCTCATCCACTTATACCATTCAAGCACGCTGATATGACTTAACATTTCGTCACCATAAATAGTTTTAACATTTCGTACATATCTGTTTCAGATTTTCCCAGTTTAAAGCAAAATTTGATATTCGTTCATTGCTAAATTGTAACAGAGAATATCAGCATTACTAATGAAACTGGTTGTTTCTTGCAAGCCTACTAGACAATCTCATTACCACAATGTATTGGAGGAAGTCTGAACTAAATCACATCACTTCTGTTTATTTTCAAATGCATGACCATGGCTGCAACAGCACAAGTTTGGAAATTTTATTGCTACACTTCTGTAAACATACTTCTGACATTCCTTCACTTAAAAATTTGTGTGAAGTTATATGAAAAATTTCTATTCAGTATTTCAGCACCCTGAGCAGGATTATCAACAGTTATACAAGTGGATTCGTGTGACTCACCCCTTTCCTCTAGTGTTCATAAAAGTAAAGAATTCTTGATAGTTTTCTTTGCATTTTTTTGCCAGACTTCTCATAATCTGCATTAGCTCTAACCATTTTTTTAATTTTATTGCAGACTAGTTTATGCCTACTCTACGTTTCTGTATACCCTGATAATTTTATGCATTTATACGATACGTACAAGGGCTGTTCCGAAAATATGCGGACTGAGATCATTGCTGAGAGTCACTTGGGAGGTTGATATGGGTCTCCTTTTCAAAATAGCATCCTTCACATTCTATACACCTTTTACAGCAGTTCACTATCTTCTGAAACAGGTGCTGCAGATTTAACTTCTTCATTTGTATTAAATTTATTTCCTCTGAAATCTTTTTTGAGGCTCAGGAAAACACAGAAATCGTATGGTCAGGTCTGGGCTGTATGAAGGGCAGCCTAGTGGTTGACCACCAATTTTCGCTAAAGCTTGCATTGCTGGTTGTGTGACATGTTGCCTAGCATTACCTCGAAGAAGAAATTCATTATTGATTAAGCAGTTCCGGTCTTTTTTTGCGTTTTGCTCCTTTAAGGTTAACTTGCAATGCGTTAGTTTGTTTCTCAGGCACCCAGTGCTGCAGTATTATTCCACAGGCATCAAAAAACAAAATCAACATCAATTTTTTTGATGAACGAAAAAAATCAAAATTTTTTTTCAGGCGGTGAATCGTGGTGTTTCCATACGCTTGACTGCTGTTGGATTCGGAATTAACATGTTTAATCCAGGACTCATCACACTGATTAGTTTATTCACAAAGGCTGTTCTTCCACCTTGTCAGTAAAGGCTTGACAAAGTTCAACGCACCGTTCTTTTTGTTCTGCAGTAAGATCATGTGGTACCAATCTTGCGCAAACACATGACATGTTGAGGTGTGTCTTTACTATTTCGTGACATCTGTAATTTTCAGGAAATACATATGAAGGAAGGTTGTTCCAGAAAATGGCAGTTGAATGAATAAACGAGGAAGATGAAAAGTTGGTTCTGTGAGTTTGAAGTTGGACGGTAAATGGATGTTGGCTGGTGGCGGCACGTGTTCGGACTGTTTTGAAAGAGAGAGCGGGAATTATAGAAGCCAATTCAGAAGAACAGTGTAGAAGAGGCATGCAGAAGAAACAGAGCCATCTACCATCACCCTTAGTGAGCGATCAGAGAGAAAAACTGGATACCCAATTACTAAAAACAGATGGCAAACCATAACATGGAAGCTTGTTTAGAAGACCTTTATGCCAAACACGATCGGAAGCCTTTGAGATATCAAGAGCAACTACTTGTGTTTCGCCGAACCTTTCCATTGAATTAGTCCACAAATGGGTAACATAAGACAGAATATCACCAGTGGATCGACAGTGACGGAATCCATACTGGCGATCGTTGATCAGACTGAAGGTTTCTAGGTAGTTTAAGAGTTGGCGGTTCATGGCTTTCTCCATTACTTTAGAAAGAGTAGAAGTAATTGCAATGGGACGATAATTGGATGGGAGGGATTTGTCACCCTTTTTAGGAACTGGCTGGATATGAGTAAATTTCCAAGCAGAAGGAAACCTTTAGAATAAGAAAGAGAAAAAAGGCGGCAAAGAATAGGAGTAAGTTCAGGAGAAGAAATTTTGAGAACAAGTGGAGAACTACCATCGGGACCTGGAGCTTTCCTGGCATCAAGATTCATTAAAATCCTTCTGAGATCCTTTTGATGGAATACCAGAGAAGGCATTGAATGGACCGTGTTGGGAATAGTGGGAGGTGTTTTATCAAGATCATTAATACATGAGTTGGAAGAAAAATGGGATGCTAGCAGGTCAGCTTTATCCTTGGCTGAAGTGACAACAGAACCATCTGGTTTGAATAGAGGTGGGAACAGAGATGGGCAAAAGTTGCAGCCAATAGCTTTGGCAAGAGACCAGAATGCTCGGCTACCACTGGGGCAAGAAGCAAGTTTTCTACTCTTAGCCTGTTCAAACTCTAGTTTGGACTGATTAATAACTGCTTTACAATTGTTGCGAGCTTTGGTGTAGGCAGAAAATAAAACTGGAGAATTAGAAACAAGCCAATTATGACATGCAACATTCTTCTCTTGAACAGCCTTAGCACATTTATTGGAAAACCAAGGTTTATTTAAAGGACGAGATTTTAAAGTGGAGTGTGGGATAAAGGATTCTCTTCCTGCAAGAATAATTTCACTGACACAATCTGAGCAAACATTGACATCAGAAGTTTTGAAACAGTAATCCGACGAAGGAAAAGAAGTCTCACAGGTCATCCCATTTTGCATTCTTGTAATGCCAAACAACACGAGGTTGGGAATAGTCATGAGATAAAGGTTCCATTGGAGAAGAGACAATCACAAAATTGTGATCTGAAGTGCCTAAAGGACCTCTTACATCGACCGTGTACTTAGAAGGGTTGTATGTGAGAAAAGATCAAGTGTATTGGCTGTATGATTAGGATTGTCCGGTATTCTTGTAGGTAAATGAACAATCTGTGCAAGGTCATTAGTAATTGCAAAAGCCTCAGCATCTCGACCAGCTGGGTCGGTACGACTAGAAAACGGAAGGCAGCTGGAGTTGTGAACATTAAAATCACCAAGGAAAATTACCTCACTGTTAGGAAAGTTGGACTGGAGAAAGTCAAGTTGCAAAGAGAGGAAGTCAAAGAGCTCCAAGTGATTAGTGGAGTTGGGAGAACGGTAGAGACAACAGATGAATTTGACACAATGAGGTAGAGAGATTTTAAGCCACTGAAGATCAAAGAGAGGAGATTCCAAATTGCCAAGTCTCTGACAGGGAATATCTGTCAGGGAATATACAAGTACCACCTTTGAGGCAAAAGGAATCATACAGCAAATAATTTGGGCAACTGAGATGAGCAGTATTTGAATCAACCAATAACTGAGATTCTGTCAGAAAAAGTACATGGGGTTTGGCAGACTGCAAGTGGAAATGGACATCGTTGAGATTAGAATTGAGACCATGTATATTTGTGAAATGAATTAGGAAGTGCTTGGGAGGTTTAGATCTTTTTGCAGATAAGCTTGCTCTATTAGTTTGACAATTCATGGTGTATTCAATAGTAAGAAAAAGTGGGTGGGATAGGCTGTACGAGGTAATGAAATTTTTGGATATGGCGTTCAAACGGTAAGAATATACCCAGATCCTTGACATAACGTGGCCTCGACGATGTTCCCCACATACACACTACTCCGACTCCCTCCAGTCACCATCTGGCAGAGTAGAGGTAACAAGATTATACATTAGCTGATCCAGAAGCCTCCCAGAGAGTTACCAATAGGTTCGGTCTGGTGTACTAACTAGCGGACGGCCTGCAAACACCGTTTTAGAGCTGTACCCTTGAAATGTAAGGAATATTGGATCTTGCCACGATGTTCATCATAACCTCAAAAGTTATCAATCATACTGCATGATGGAAGAGATAGGGAAAGGTTGACCAGAACTTAGCTCTAGAGACTAAACATGGGTTCCACCACTTCAAGCCTCCAATAAGCAAAGTGGTGGTATTGCACCAGTTGTTGAGAGTCATCTACCACCTAGTACTGCCTGGTAACATAGAGGGGTGGCATTCCTCCATGTGGTGTGGGTGCTACACCTCGACCCCTGCTTACGTTGGTTCACACCTGGGTGGTCACCCACCATGTACTTGTGCATGGAGGTTATACCCAGTTGCTACACCAGCATTCAACTGAACTGCCAGATCATGAATCGATAAAAGTCTATTTTCTATCAATAACGTTTCAGCTTTCTCCATATTTTCATCATTCACTGAGGTTTACAGATGCCCGCTTCTTTGTTCATCTTGTACGTTTTTTTCCCCATCCTTAAAATGCTTCCACCATTTAAATATGGCTATTCTGCCCAAGGCTTCTGCACCGTATGCTTCTTGAATCATTCCAAATGTATTCTGACCACTTTTGCCTAATTTTACACAAAATTCAATCGCGATTCTCTGTCTAATAATTAACGAAATATCTCTTTCATCCCCCATCATAAAACACCCTTCACATAAACTGTTATAACGAACACAAAAATGAATACTACATGATACGCTTACACCAGCGGTTCTGAACCTTTTTTGATTCGTGAATCCCCTTTCAACGTAATATTTTTATCGTGAACCCCTAAGCCTATTATACGATTTCTCTGAAATCGTATAATAGTTCTGAATTTTTATTATAAAATATTTCCAGGTACTACATTTTTATAAGCGACATTATGCATTAAAAAATTATTATTAAGTATTATTTATACTTTGTAAAGCAGTTATTAATCAGTCCAAACTATATTTCGAACAGGCTAAGATTAGAAAACTTGCTTCTTATCCGAATGGTAGCCAAGCATTGTGCTTTCTTGCCAAAGCTATTGGCTACAATTTTCACCCATCTCTGTTCTCACCTGTCAAAACCACATGGTTCTATCAGCCAAAGATAAAGCTAACCTGCTAGCATCCCATTTTTTTTTCCAACTCATGTATTAATGATCTTGGTAAATCACCTCAAACTGTTTCCAGTACACTCCATTCAATGAATCCTGTGGTTTTCTGCCAAAAGGATGTTGATCGTTTTGATTAATCTGATGGTATGAAAGCTCCAGGTCCTGATGGTATTTCGTCACTTGTTCTCAAAACTTGTGCCCCTGAACTTACTCCTGTTTTCTGTCGTTTTGTTTCACTTTTTTATTCCAAAGGTATTTTTCCTCATATCCAGCCAGTTCCTAAAAAGGGTGACAATTCCCTACCATCCAATTATCGTCTCATTGCAATTACTTCTACTCTTTCCAAAGTAATAGAGAAATCAAATAACTGCCAACTCAAACTATCTGGAAATCTTTCATCTGATCAATTATCGTCAGTATAGATTCCGTTAGTGTCGTCCCACTGGTGATATTCTAGCTCATGTTACTCCTCTATGGACAAATTAAATGGAAAAGTTTGGTGAAACTCAAGCCACTGACATTTCTAAGGCTTTTGATCGTGTTTGGCATAAAGGTCTTCTAAATAAGCTTCCATCCTATGGTTTGCCAGCTGTTCTTTGTAATTGGGTATCCAGTTTTCTCTTTGACTGCTCACTGCAGGTGATGTTAGACGGCTCTCTGTCTTCTGACTTCTCTGCTAATGCTGGAATTCCCCAAAGTTCAGTTCTTTCTCCAAATTTCCCAAAGTTCAGTTCTTAATGGCATTTTTCCATTGACCGGAAATCCTATCCACAGTTTTGCCAATGATAGCACATTGCATTCCACTTTCCAGTTTGAGAAACCTCGCCCTGCTCAATAAGCTCCAACTTCTCGTATATCCACTACCCAATTCCTTAAATTCTGTTCTCCAGTGGGGCAAAGACAACTTAGTGGATTTCAATCCTTTTAAAATTCAGTCCTATCTTATATCTCGCAAAGAGGATTCTTCTGCTCCTATGCTTATCTTCGATGACACTCCGATTTCTAGGCAAGATCTTGGGAATTACCCTGACTTCTAATCTTTCTTCCTCTCTCTCTCTCTCTCTCTCTTGGCATAAAGCATATTACAAATATTGCTTCCTCTGCATCTAAAAAACTGGATTTTATCTTTTGCTCTCGGCATTACTTTTCATTCAAACAGTTGCTTACTCTGTAGAAATTGCAAATCTGGCCTACCATGGAATATTGTTTCCACATCTGGGGCAGTGCCCCCCAAAACCTCTCTCAAGCTTCTAGATTCCATTCAGAAGAGTACATTTAGGTTAATTAATGACTTCTCTCTAACAGAGTCTCTCCACTGGCTGTCTCATAGATTTACTGTTTCTGTTGCTCCTTTTCTGTAGTTTCTTGCATAGGACTGTTCTGAATTGGTTTCTATAATTCCCGCTCTCTCTTTCAAAGCAACACAAACATGAATATGTGCCACAACCAGTCAACATCCTTTTACTGTCAAGGTTCAATCCCATAGAACCATCTTTTCTTCTTCCTTATTTATTCATTCAACTTCTGGAACAACCTTCCTTCATAAGTATTTCTTGAAAATTACAATCTACATAAGTTCAAGACTAATGTCAAAAAGTATCTTCTTTCATCTTTTCAACCTCGAACCCATGCACGCTACTAAGTACTATAGCTTCTGAGAAAAAAAATAATAAAAAAAAAAAAAAAAAAAAAGCATGGAAAACATATTTAAAAAAGGTTGTTTAGGCATGGGTAATGCGCTTCCGATGAGTGAACGTACGATCACTCATCGGTGAAGACAGGATATTAGAGCTGGAAAAGGAATTAGAAAATGTGAATTGGAATATCATCGGTTTGGCTGAAACAAGAAGAAGAAATGAATCACTTATAAGTTTATCAAGTGGAAATCTGCTGTACACCAATGGAAACAGTGAAAAGAGTGAAGGTGGAGTTGGGTTTCTGGTCCATAAAGATTTTAAAAACAACATTTTGGAATTCAAAAGTACATCACCAAGGGTGTCAAGACTAATACTCAAGATTTCTAAGAGGTACAAGCTAAAGATTATAATGATTTATACACCAACATCGAGCCATGATGATGAAGAGGTTGAAGAAATGTACACTGAAATTGAGAGTCTTCTAGATGAGCAGAAAACCCACTACACTATTATTATGGGGGACTTCAATGCTAAGGTTGGAAAAAGGCAAAACAGCGCAGAAAGAGGAACTATAGGAAATTTTGGAATTGGTGAAAGAAATAAAAGAGGTGAAAGATTTGTGGAATTTGCAGAATCTCAAGGAATGTCAGTAATGAACACTTTTTTCAAGAAAAGGGTGAACAGAAAGTGGACATGGAAGAGTCCAAATGGATTAACAACTAATGAACTAGACTTCATCCTCACTAACAGAAGATATATTGTGAATGATGTTACCGTCCTGAATAAGATAAATGTTGGAAGTGATCACAGAATGGTAAGATGTACACTTGATATAGATGTAGGAAAGGAAAGGAAAAAACTGACTCGAGTAAATAATACAAAGGTCTTTGAAATAACAGAGGAGGAGAAAAAGCAGTATGTACTGGAACTTAAGAACAAGTTTGAGCTTCTGCAGACTGCTCAGGACCAAGATATCGAAGAGGAATATTACAACTTTCTGAAAGTGATAAAGCCCAAGAAACCTATAGGGAAACAGAAATCCAAAGAAGAAAAAATTAGTCAAGAAATACTTGTCATGATGAACCAAAGACGACAAATGAAGAGCAAGAAAAACACTGACAGGGAGAAAATTGAGTATACTGAGTTATGCAAAGCCATTAGAAAGAGACTCAGAGAGGACATAAGAAGATTTAACACAAGAAAAGTAGAACAAGCATTAAGGGGAAAACAAAGGATTTAAATCAGCAGCCATGAGCAGTAATACAGAAAGACAAATGATACTGAAACTGAAGAATAGCGATGGTGTACTTATAAACAGCAGAGAAGGCATAATTCAAATAGCAGAAGACTACTATAGAGAATTATACAAGGAGCGAGGGAATGATACCAGCAGTGGGGAAGATGGATTGCAAAGTAGCAACACATACGACATACCCAATATTCTTCCTGATGAGGTAGAACATGCATTGAAGAAAATGAAGAATCGGAAAGCCCCGGGGGAAGATGAAGTTACTGTAGAGTTGTTAAAATTGGGAGGAAGAGACATAACACAAAAACTGGCAAGGCTCTTCACAAAGTGCATTACAAAAGGTGTGATTCCTAAGCAGTGGAATAATGCAATCATAGTTTTGCTGCATAAGAAAGGAGATAAATCAGAAATTGGAAATTATAGACCAATTAGCTTGTTATCCCATATCTACAAGTTGTTCACAAGGGTCATTACTAACAGATTAGAAAGAATACTTGATGAGAATCAACCGAAAGAGCAAGCTGGCTTTAGGACAGGATTCTCAACTATGGATCACCTTCACATAATATCACAGCTAATGGAGAAAGCAAATGAATATAAAACACCATTATGCCTGGCATTTGTGGATTATGAAAAGGCATTTGACTCCATACAGCATAAGGCAATGTTTCGGGCACTGGAAAGACAAGGCATAGATACTCCATATATTATGATTTTGAAGAAAATATATGAGAGTACTACATCCTTTATTAGACTAGACAAAGACAGTAGCAAATTTAAAATCGAGAAAGGAGTCCGACAAGGAGACACAATATCTCCGAAGCTGTTTACTGCTGCCCTTGAGGAAGCTTTCAGAAGATTAGACTGGTCGCAGAAAGGAGTCAATGTGAACGGAGAGTACCTAAACCATTTACGATTTGCAGATGACATTGTGGTCATAAGCCACGATCCCAAAGAATTAGAGGAAAATCTTAATCAGTTATGCACAGTTAGTAAGGATTTTGGACTAAAGATGAATATGGCTAAAACAAAAGTAATGATGAACAAGTATGCCACGGAAAGGGAAATAATGATTGAAGGAGCAGTAATTGAAAAGGTGGAGTCATATACTTATCTGGGACAAGTTATTAGCTGTAATAATGATAAATGGCTGGAAGTCAAGAGAAGAATAAATTTTGGATGGATAGCATGCAGGAAATATAGTCACATATTGAAGAGCAATATCCCAGTTTGTCTGAAACGTAAAATAATGAATCAATGTATACTCCCCACCATGACTTATGGAAGTGAAACTTGGGCACTCACCAAAAGAATGGAAGAGAAGCTGAGAACTACACAGCGAAGAATGGAACGAATCATATTGGGAATCAGACTGTTAGATAAGAAGAGAAACACATGGATTAGGCAGCAAACTCAAGTTAAGGACATTCTTATCAAAACTAAAGAACTAAAATGGTCTTGGGCAGGACACATAGCTCGAAGACATGATGACAGATGGACTAAGAAAATAACAGAATGGTATCCAAGAGGAGCTAGAAGAAAACCTGGAAGACAAAGGCGGAGATGGATAGATGAAATTCATGAGTTTTCGAGTAGTAAATGGATGGCCAGTGCTCAAAACAGAAGGAACTGGAAAGTTGCTGGAGAGGCCTTCATCCTACAGTGGATTGAAAATGGCTGATGATGATGATGATGAATGCGCTTCCATCATTTCTACTACTCAGGTAGTATGCATACATCGTTTGATCACATCTCATATTGTGAATACCTTCACAATGAGTTGTCGAGGTACTGAACAGCTTTGAATGAGTACCTTCACCAGTGGAGAAGGCTAATGTTACTTATTCTCGGCAGGTACCACCACCCAGATGGCACCATTATGAAGCTTGTTGGCTTACTCATTTCGATCGTGTTTGGCATAAAGGTCTTCTAAATAAGCTTCCATCCTATGGTTTGCCAGCTGTTCTTTAATAAATAAATAAATATTCATTTATTGCAAATACAGTAAGCCCATCATAGCACATGGCTAAGGGCAGATAATATGGTACAAAGGAAATAAAATAAAATAATCGAATTCATCGCAGATTTCATATAAACATTAATAATGAATAGGAATTATACTTATGAATTAATAAAAATTTTGCAGAACAGCAAATTTAGCTTTCAGTTGCAGTTACTGGGTTTAAGGCAGGTGGTTGTTTTTATTTCTCTTAATTTATTGGATATCTGACACCTGTAGGCTTTAGAGTTGAGTTACCTTTTGAAACAAGGCACCTCCGTAGCCAGGTGGACAGGAGCTGCAGTGCGTAGCACACGCTTCTCGATTAGACCGGGGTTCGAGCCCGTGACCACCAAATACGGAGGATGCGGAAAGGTCAGGGAATGACCACCACATATCCCCGGAGCAATATGGCCTTAGTTACTAATGCTCCTAAAAACCAAATAATAACAACAACAACAACCTTTTGAAATCAATGTTGTGATGATTTAGGAGGTAAAGGAATGCATGGGGAACATTCTGTACATTTGAGATTGGATTTGAGTTGTTGGTTTCTTGAATTTTCTCTGTTGGGAGCAGCTATTATATTGGATAAGTTTGGTGAATCGTATGCAGAAGTAATTAACTCTGCAAGAAGCATGACTCCAGAGTCATTGATCATCTGTTGCAGAGGCTTTGTTTTTAAGTTTTCTTAAAGATGTTGCCTGGCAATTGTATCGGGGAAAACAAAGCTAACTATTGAACCATCTAAGAACCCAATATTCTAGGGCAAAGAATTTCTTGACGGTTACTTGACGAGCACCAGACCAGATTTCAGAAGCAAGGACAGAATGGGAAAGAGAATCTCTGAACATGCTTACCGACTTTTTTTTTTTGTATTGAATCGCTGCTTTCTTCTTTGATTAACCGTTTTGTTTTTGAATTTTTTGAGCAGCATATAAATAGTGGGCATTAAAGGAGAGACTTTTATCAAAAAGAACTCCAAGGTCTTTGTGGGAATAGACATTTGCGATTGGGACATCTGCAATTTTTATTTCTATGTGATTTTTTTTTTTTTTTTTTAATGTAAACCCCAAACACAAGAGGTATTAGAACCTATAGTACTTAGTACCGTGCTTGGGTTGGAGGTTGAGAAGATGAAAGAAGATATTTGTTGACATTGGACTTGAACTTCTGTAGACTGTAATTTTCAGGAAATACGTATAAAGGAAGGTTGTTCGAGAAAACGGCAGTTGAATGAATAAACGAGGAAGATGAAAAATTGTTCTGTGAGTTTGAAGTTGGACAGTAAATGGATGTTGCCTGGTCGCAGCACGTGTTCGGACTGTTTTGAAAGAGAGAGTGGGAATTATAGAAGCCAATTCAGAAGAACAGTGCCCATGGAAGTATCTGCAGAAGAGACATGCAGCAGAAACAGTACGTCTATGAGACAGCGAGTGGAGAGACTTTGTTAAAGATGAATCATTAATTAACCTAACTGCCCTTTTCTGAATGGAATCAAGAAGCCTGAGAGAGGTTTTGGGGGCACCACCCTAGATGTGGGAAGAATATTTCATGGCAGGGCGGATTTGCGATTTATACAGAGTGAGCAGCTGTTTGGAAGAAAAGTAAAGAAAAGAGAAAATCAAGTTTTTTAGATGCAGAGAAAGCAATATTTGTAATGTGCTTGTGCCAAGAGAGATTAGAAGTCAGGGTAATCCCCAAAAGAGATATATCATTTTGCCTATAAATCGGAGTGTCACTAATGATAAGCATAGGAGCAGAAGAATCCTTTTTGCGAGATATAAGACAAGACTGAGTTTTAGAAGGGTTGAAATCAACTAAGTTGTCTTTGCCCCACTGGAGAATTACTTGAAGATCGGCATTTAAGGAATTGGTAGCAGATTTTCGAGAACTTGAAGCTGATTGATCTGGACAAGGTTTCTCAAAATGGAAAGTTGAATGCAATGTGCTATCATCGGCAAAACTATGGATAGGATTTCCATTCAATGGAAGAAGGTCATTAATATACAAAAGGAAAAGAGTCGGGGAAAGAACTGAACCTTGGGGGATACCGGCATTAATGGAGAAGTTGGAAGACAGAGAGCCATCTACCATCACCCTCAGTGAGCAATCAGAGAGAAAACTGGATAACCAATTACTAAAAACAGTTGGCAAACCATGGAAGCTTGTTTAGAAGACCTTTATGCCAAACATGATCGAAAGCCTTTGAGATATCAAGAGCAACTACTTGTGTTTCGCCAAACCTTTCCATTGAATTAGTCCACAAATGGGTAACATAAGCCAGAATATCACCAGTGGATCGACAGTGACGGAATCCATATTGGCGATCGTTGATCAGACTAAAGGTTTCTAGGTAGTTTAAGAGTTGGCAGTTAATTAATTTCTCCATTACTTTAGAAAGAGTAGAAGTATTTGTAATGGGACTATAATTGGATGGGAGGGATTTGTCACCCTTTTTATGAACTGGCTGGATATGAGCAAATTTCTAAGCAGAAGGAAAAACGCCTTTGGAATAAGAATGTGAAAAAAGGCAGCAAAGAATAGGAGTAAGTTCAGGAGCACAGGTTTTGGGAACAAGTGGAGAAATACCATCAGGACCTTGAGCTTTCTTAACGTCAAAATCCTTCTGACATCCTTTTGACGGAAGACCACAGGAGGCATTGAATGGAGTGTGTTGGGAATGGTGGGAGGTGTTTTATCAAGATCATTAATACATGAGCTCGAAGAAAAATGGGATGCTAGCAGGTCAGCTTTATCCTTGGCTGAAGTGACAACAGAACCATCTGGTTTGGACAGAGGTGGGAGCAGAGATGGGCAAGAGTTGCGGCCAATAGCTTTGGCAAGAGACCAGAATGCTCGGCTACCACTGGGGCAAGAAGCAAGTTTTCTACTCTTAGCCTGTTCAAAATCTGTACCAATAGGTTCGGTCTGGTGTACTAACTAGCGGCCGGCCTGCGAACACCGTTTTAGAGCTGTACCCTCGAAATGTAAGGAATACTGGATCTCGCCACGATGTTCATCATAACCTCAAAAGTCATCAATCGTGCTGCATGATGGAGAGATAAGGAAGGGTTGACCGGAACTTAGCTCTAGAGACTAAACAGATTCCACCACTTCAAGCCTCCAATAAGCAAAGTGGTGGTATTGCATCGGTTGATGAGAGTCATCTACCACCTTGGGTTGGGTTGTTTCTGAAGAGAATAAGTAATTTGAGCAGATTTGCTTGTAATTATAGTCAGATTGAGATCTTTTAGATACTTGAAGATTTTACAAATCCATAAATTTGCATCGTGGATAACTTTGCATTTGTAATTCAGTTTCCATTTTTCTCTCTGACTCGTCACTGCGGATGATATTAAACGGCTCTCTGTCTTCTAACTTATCCACTAATTGTGGTGTTCCCCAAGGTTCAGTTCTTTCTCCCACACTTTTCCTCTTGTATATTAATTACCTTCTTCCATTTACTGGAAATCCTATCCATAGTTTTGCTGAGGATAACAAATAGCATTCCACCTTCCAGTTTGAGACACCTTGTCCTGCTCAAACAGCTTCAACTTTTTGAGTATCCACTGCCAAATCCTTAAATGCTGATCTCCAGGTAATTCTTCAATGGGGCAAAGAGAACTTAATTTTATTCCTCCTAAAACTCAGACCAGTCTTATATCTAGCAAAAAGGATTCCTCTGCTTATCTTCGATGACGCAATGGTTTCTATGCAAGATCTTGGGGTTTACCCTGATTTCCAATCTTTCTCTCTCCGCATAAAGCATATTGCAAATATTGCTTCCTCTGCATCTAAAAAAACTGGGGTTTCTCTTTCGCTCTCGTCTCTACTTTTATTCCAAACAGTTATTGACTCAAGGGCAGTTAGGTTAATTAATGTCTCATCTCTAACAGAGTCTTTCCACTCTGTCTCACAGACTTTGTATTCTGCTGCATGCCTTTTCTGTAGGTACTTGCACAGGCACTGTTCTTCTGAATTGGCTTCTATAATTCCCACTCTCTCTTTCAAAACAGTCCGAACAAGTGCCGAAATCAGTCAACATCCTTTTACTGTCCAAGTTCAAACTCACAACCAACCTTTCTTCTTCCTCATTTATTCATTCAACTTCTCTTTTCTGTAACAACCTTCCTTCACACGTATTTCCTGAAAATTACAATGTACAGAAGTTCAAGTCTAATGTCAACAAGTATCTTCTTTCATCTTTTCAACCTTCAACCCATGCATGGTACTAAGTACTCTTGGTTCTAAAAAAAAAAGAAAAAAAAAAAGACCTATACATAACAATGGTCATTGAGAATGAAAAAAAATTTAGCATGGAAAACATTGTGGGAGGTAATTTCTTTCTTTGGCAATTCTTTATACTTTTTATTTAATTTTATTTTACTTTATTATTAGTTATATTTTATAGTTTACAATAATATACCCATGTAAATCTAAGCAGATGCCATTACAGAATTTTTAGTGGAAATCCCTTGGAATACTTTCGCGAACCACTGGCTTACACAAACTAACTAAGGAAGTGTGGAGGAACATTCCTAGACTGCAAACTCGTCAATCGTTTCCATAGCAACGAAGTAGTGTTGCCAGTCCAAGTATTTTTGGAACAGCCCTCGTATTTTCCTTCTCTACACTAGACCCATCAAACAAGAAAAACTGGAATATGTACTGGCATTATTTTATTCCACATCATCAGATAAAGGCATGTCTATTAGCATTAGTAGTGGCAAATGATGTAAGAAAGCAAGCTCACATAGCACAAAAAAAAAAAAAAAAAAACACACCACACTTCCATCCATTCCCTTCAAATGTTTGTCTGGTTTTTCCTTGAATTTATTTAAGCTATAAACTTCTACAGCTGGTGGAAGTTTGTTCCAGTAATCCAACCACCAGCTAGCTAAAGCAAACTTTCACATCTATTCTGTCTTTCCTCAGTTTGAATTTATTCCCAATCTTGGGTGTAGTCTGAGAAAGAGGAAAAATACCATCAACTTGCTCAATCCATTCAAAGCATTAAGACCTCAATGAGATCACCTCACAGTTGCCTAGTACCAGATACTACAATTTGCAGTATTGAAGCATTTATTGGTAAGAAATCCCCCCCTTTGTTCCCCTCACCAATCTCATTGCCCTTCTCTGTAATCATTCCAGCAGCTCTGTATCCTACCTAAAATGAAGACACCAGATCTGAATGCACTACTCAAGTTGGTGCCTGACCACTGCCTTATACAATGGGATAATCACCTCCTTATCCCTGCTAGAAAAAAATCCTGTATATCATTGACCAAACCCCATGAGCTGTCCTGGAAACCTGTGTGCACTGTTCAGAGAACTTCGTCTCTGATTGCACACTTAGCCTCCACATCTTTTCATTTCCACTACCCCCAAGAGTAGTACCACACTGGCATGTTACTCTGGGATTACTGCTACCCGTACGCAGTATTTTACATTTCTCAATGTTAAAGTTCAATTACCATTTCTCAGCCTGTCTGCCCAACTTTATCACTTAACTACAAATATATATGATGAATGTAACTTTTACAAATTCCTTGAAAACATGGATAACTATCTTGTTCTAGCAAAGTATGACCCTTCTCTAACAGAGTCTCTCCACTCTCTGTCTCACAGATATACTGTTTCTGCTGCATGCCTTTTCTACAGAAACTTCCATGGACACTGTTCTTCTGAACTGGCTTCTATAATTCCCGCTCTCTCTTTCAAAACAGTCTGAAAACGTGCCGCCACCAGCCAACATCCATTTGCTATCCAACTTCAAACTCACAGAACCAACTTTTCATCTTCCTTGTTTATTCATTCAACTGCTGTTTTCTGGAACAACCTTCCTTCATACGTATTTCCTGAAAATTACAGTCTACAGAAGTTCAAGTCCAATGTCAACAAATATCTTCTTTCATTTTCTCAACCTCCAACCCAAGCATGGTACTAAGTACTATAGGTTTTAATACCTCTCGTGTTTGGGGCTTTCATATTTAAAAAAAAAAAAAAAAAAAAAAAAGTATGCAGACAAAGTTTTCAATTGAAAGAAAAGGCTTATTGGAACTGACTGAACTAATTGAGATATAGGTTTCTGGAAGACTTCATCTTGTGGCTTGAACTTTTCATGTCCTAGTGGCATTTCTGAATTGTGATAGAATTAATTAATTCTTCACTGAATTTGTATAACGAGTTATTTTCTAGGGTTTGTGTCATATAATCTTGACATTGGACCTGAAATTTCTTTTGTTTGTTCTTAGCAGACTGGTGTTTTGAACAGCTGATTTTGTTTTTTCAGACAAACTGCTGTTTCGAATATGTTATAAAATGAATCTTAGATCGGGACAAGCTAGTACAGAACTCACAATTCGTGCCCAAACCCACAGTCACACTCCATTAATTAACTCCGCTATCACCATTATAAGACTTAAAACCAGCCACAAAATTCTTCAATATGAAGCCCTCATTATCGAATGGTTTCGACACAATACTAATCTCAACATCCTAAACACAAAACTTCCCTTTCACCTTTCTTCGGCTGGGAATCTCTCACATCTCAGATTCCCACATGTCCCAAAGAGCATTACAAGAGTACAGAAAATTCCTTAAAATACAGCACGCGTTACTTCTCATTTAACACTGCCAACTGAAGACGTTATAACTTAACGAAAGTCTGTCGTCACGACTATTGGCAATATCAATTCTTTTATGTTCCAGATTAACTATTTTCTACTTTATGACAACCAGGGACGGAGTAGTGCACTTCTGCTTCCTTGCACTTATTTTAAAATTCCGTTAAATTAAATCTCATCCCACCTTAATGCATTAACTTAACCATTCCACCTTATATTTAGCCATGAGTCTTTTCATAAAACTATTGCAGATTATATTCAAGGTGAGCACCGCACTTTAAGCATTTCGCTATTTTTTTTATATTTAACTTTAATGGTTAAATACCATCTCTTATGCCTTGCCAAAATTACTGGATATATGCTATCAACTCCTCCAGGAGCCTTATTTTTCTTTAGCCTCAAACTTTTTTCAAATTCACAATCTTCTGAATTATCAATATTGCTAATTTTATGCATCCCAGCTTCAAGTGCAGTTTCTCCACCAGGAAAGATCTTTTATTTGTAAATAGCACTGCAAAGTAACTGTCCAATTCACACACATCATCTGGGTTAGCTAAGTCTCTCTTGACCCCATTACACAAATGATCTGGTCTGATCTGCTCTTTTCTTTGAATCTACATATATGAAAAACTCCTTAAACCAAAGGACTTCTTGTCCCTGTTCTTTGCTCTCTTAATGAGTGATTTCTTGTATTATGTTTGCCAGCTTAACCCTTTCTGTAGCCTTCATTCAACTAGTAAATAATCTATTACTGAAAATTATGTTAATTAAATTCTTTAAAAAAATAAAAGATTTAAAATCTTTAAAAATAGGTATTGACTCCTAAATTCTGTCAATCATATATGAGAACTTACTTCACTGGAACCAACCACCGTAGCTAATTCTGGAGACAGAACACATTTCCTAGTATATGTATTTTCTGTAAAATAAAAGTAAAGAAATTAGTTTTCTATGAAGTGTGGTAAAATTTATTTTTTTTTACCAAACTGCATGGACTGTGTCATTAAGTCTTTAAATTCTTCACTTAAAAGTGATCACCATTAAGATCTTAAAAAAACTAATTAGTAAGCAGAATGGGCATTTTTTTTTTTTTTATGGGCCTTCCCTCATTATCTGATATAGTACATTTATAACCAGTTTCTCACTTCTCCCACTTTGGCGTGCTGCTGTTCTCTCCTAATGTCAGTGGCATCTCTTTAATCTAAACCCAACCAAAAAGTAATCTATGAAGATAATCTCAAAGTCTTTAAATTCTTCACTTAAAAGTGATCACCATTAAGATCTTAAAAAAACTAATTAGTAAGCAGAATGGGCATTTTTTTTTTTTTTTATGGGCCTTCCCTCATTATCTGATATAGTACATTTATAACCAGTTTCTCACTTCTCCCACTTTGGCGTGCTGCTGTTCTCTCCTAATGTCAGTGGCATCTCTTTAATCTAAACCCAACCAAAAAGTAATCTATGAAGATAATCTCAAACTTATCTCCATTAATAATAGTACCTTGATAATAGTACCTTAATAATAGTACATGGGGTGTTCAAACTATGACCTATTGATCGATCTGGCCCACTAAAGGATACCATCACCCCCACATAAAGCTGCAATTTAAACACATATTTCCACCTAATCACTGTGCTCTGGACAATTTTAGGTCCTTTTTTTTCCCATGAGGCAAAAGGGAATCGTATTAGTTGCATCTTATCAGTTAATAACTCACATCCCATGACATTTGACAGCTTTCTTAATCCAACCAGCAGTTCTGGGAATAGGCACATAATGCTCCAGTCATTCATGACATTTTACACTGGAAGATTTAAGGGAAAAGTCATATTAAAGAATTTGCAGATACACTATGTATGAAAAACTTTACCAACAGAACCAGTGATAAGTCTTCAAATGATATACAGCATCTTCTGGGAAAGCTGTTTTTAATATTGCACAAGTTTATTTTGCATTTTTCTCAAAATTTTATTCAAACATACAGTATAACATATATATGAAAAATAAATAGGACAAATTATTCTACAATACGAATAAAAACGATGCATAAATAAATATATATATTTTTTTTTCACCTGACTGAGTATTCGCATTCAGCATTGACATGAAAATTTTGTAAAATGTCAAGCCTGACCCGGGATAATTTGTTTTATTTCAACTTCCTTGCACACTGAGAAGTGTGCAAAGAAGATTCTTCATAACAGCTGGTACTTTCTCACACTGAAACTGACAAATGATGTTGCAAAACAATTACTGTTTTATCTATTAGTTTATATTTAATGACACCAAGAACTATTAGTTCTTGGTGATATGAAGTAGTGATTCTTTTACTACTTCTATTAGAATAAGCACCGGCCTGGAGCGAGGGATTCTGGGGGTTTCAGGGACTGATGGCAGTCATCGTGAAAAAGGTGGGTATATGGGATGTATTAGGGTTGTTGTTGTTGTTGTTGTTTGTTTGGTTTTTAGGAGCATTAGCAACTAAGGCCATATTGCTCCGGGATATGTGGTGGTCATTCCCTGACCTTTCTTTCCGCATCCTCCGTATTTGATGGTGACGGACTCGAACCCCGGTCTAATCAAGAAGCGTGTGCTACGCACTGCTGCTCCTTCCCACCTGGCTACGGAGGTGCCATGTATTAGGGTAACTAAGAATAGGTGCATGTATACCAATGCTAAAAGTATAGTAAATAAATGAATTTGAAGTGTTGGTCAAGACATCAAAGGTGGATATTGTTAGGATATCAGAGACGTGGTGTCGCACAGATAATAGGAATGCAGAATTGGAATTTGGAGAGTATAATGTGTACAGAAAGGATAGACAGGATAGGAAGGGAGGAGGTGTTATGCTGTTAATTAAGAAAAACATAAAATCAAAAGAAGTGCATCCAGTTGATATAGATGAACAGTGCACTGTTGAGACAGTTTGGTGTGACATAAGCACTGCGAAAGCAAAAATAAGAGTAGGAGTGTGTTACAGGCCTAATGACTTGAATGAGTACAATGAACAACTGTACAGAGAAATAGAGTGGGCTAGAAAATCAGAATGTCTTATAATGGGGGATTTTAACTTCCCAGATATTGACTGGAACTTGTGGGTTGGTCACTCACACACTAGTAAGATTTGGGGATTTATTGGATGATTGTTATCTGCAGCAGAATGTTTGAGAAGCAACCAGAGAGGGTAATACTCTTGATCTGGTTATCAGCAGTGATCATTCATGTATTAAGAATTTGCAGTTAAAGGAACCACTAGGTGGCAGTGATCACAGTGTACTGATGTGGGATTTACTTAAAGTTATAATTACAATCAGGGGTAAATAATAGGGTTTTTGCTTCCATGAAGGTGACTACAGTAGTCTCATACAGTTTTTAAATTCAACTGATGATTTAACCAACAGCCTTCAAGGAAATAATCGTGGAAGTTTCATACTAAAAGTTTCATACCTATTAAGAAATATTGTTCAAGGTTATCAAATGAACTAATGAGACCCGTGAGAGAGAAGAAAAATGCATGGGATGCATATAAATTATCAGGCGAAACAGAAGCCTATGGCAGATATAAGCTAGTCTGTAATCAAATCACAAAGGAGGATAGGCAGGCAAAGGCAGATTAAAAGAAATCTTTGCCAAGGATGCTAGGAAAAACAGCAAGGATTTCTTTACTTATATAAACTCTAAAAGGAAGGGGATGAATCAGATTGGTCCACTTGATATCGATGGTTTGACTGTTGATGATCCTGCTCATATAGCAAACCATCTGAATGAGTATTATTATTATTATTATTATTAGCCATATGGTGCAAGGAAGCCTGAGGCTTATGCTGCACCTGGCGAAAAAAAAAATTTCTGAATTACCCAAAGAGAGAGAGAGAGAGGTAGAGGTAGAAGGGAATCACCAAGAAAGAGAAAAATGATGATATCCAGCTCAGGACCCTGGGTGTGCCAAGCCCATACTCACCAGATGTGAGCGCCTGGGGGTATTTTGCATCTACATTCACACAAGGAGTTATTAAGGTTTGAAAATGCCAGAAGGTTATCAAATTGTAGCAGGGTGCTTAATGATTTTGTAATTAACTGAGAGCAAAGTGGAGGAGAAATTGTTGAACTTAAACATAAGAAAAGCACCTGGGGTGGATTGTTATATTAAAGGAGTTATATTAAAGGAGGTGGCAAAGGAAGAATGCAAACCCCCTTATCCATAATTATGAGAGCATTCTTGGACTCAGGGGAGGTCCCCACAGACTGGAGATGTGCAAATGTTTTGCCAATTTGTTAAGGGAAAGTCTTGTCTGACAACTTTGACTGGATATTATGATGTGGTTACAAAGGAACTGGATGCAAAAAATAATTCTGATATTATATACTTGGATTTCAAGAAAGCTTTTGACACTTTTGTGCATGGAAGACTACTGTACAAATTGGAGCAGAATGGTATTAAGGATAAATTGCTATAATGGATAAAAGGATGGTTCAGTGTGAGAAGACAGAGGGTGGTAATCAATGGCTGCTGCTCTTTGTGGACTAATGTTCGGTGTTGGGTTGACGGTTGTTTTGTATATTTATCAATAATATTGATGAAGGTATATCAGGCTTAGTGTCAAAGTTTGCGGATGATACAAAGATTGGCAGGGTTGTTAATGACAGTAATGGCAGTGTGCTACTGCAACAGGATCTAGAAAATTTGGGGAGATGGGCTAAGAAGTGGCAACTGAAGTTTAATATTGACAAATGCAAAGTACTGCATATGGGTAAAAGTACCCAAGAGAAACGTACCGTGTGGTACTACACTTAAGGTGATGGAAAATGAAAAAGACCTGGGAGTAATTGTGCAGTGAGATATGAAGTTTTCTGAGCAATGCAGACAAGCTGCCAGTTCAGGTCATGGGGTTTTGTCAATGATATACATGAATTTTGCTAGCAGGGAAAAGGAGGTGATTGTCTAACTGTATAAGGCAATGGTCAGACCATGTCTTGAGTACTGCGTACAGGTCTGGATGCCTCATTTTAGGAAGGATGTAGATTTGCTTGAGCATGTACAGATGGGCAACAAGATTGGTGAGGGGAATGGAGGGATCCTGTTACCAGGGAGGCTTAAGTTCTGCAAATTGCAGCAGCGAGGTGATCTGATTGAGGTGTATAAGGCCCTGAATGGGTTGAGCATGCTGAATTTTGAAGAGATTCTTCCACTTGTTCATATTGCGAATCTAAGGGGGCATAAATTCGAATGGAGGAAAGACAGATGTAGAAAAATTTGTGCGGAAATTTGCCTTTATCCAGCTGGTGGTTAATTGCTGGAACAAATTTCCATCTGATATTGTGGAAGTTGATAGGTTAAATAAATTTAAGGAGGAACTGGACAAACATTTAGAGGGAATTGTTTTGTAAATTTTTTTTTTTTTTTGGCTGATGCTGCATAAGTTCATACACTTGCTTTCTTGCATCACATGCCACTACTAGTACTACTTCTAATACTACTGATGGAAACTTGTCCACAGAAAATTTCAAATTGAAAATGATGCACTGCCAGTTAAAGAAATTTTGCTGCCTCAACTTACAATATTGACTAATTTTTCAACAAGAACTTGTGCACCACTCAGTCACACGCAGCAATTACCTATTTTAGACTCTTTACAACCTTGGCAGTTGAAATGCCAAATTAAGTCCTGGTTTGGTCTGCTATGGTAATTAACTTCCAAAATGGAAGTTAATTAAAAATGAAAAAAAAAAAAAAAAAAAAAAAAAAAACTGTTGGTTAAAAAAAAAAAAAAAAAAAAAAAAATACATATATATATACATACATATATATATATACAAGAAATATATACAAAATTTGTATATACACACATATATACACACACACAGTAGAACGTTGGTTATCCGGAATAATTTGAAAGCCTGGTCTTTCTTCTTATTTTATTAGTACAGTAAGCTCTGTTATCTGTTATATCCTTGAGAATTTCAATTCGATCCAAATGATCCTGAATTCCACCCTTGATCATTGCCTCCATGATTTTTCCTACTACTGAAGTCAGACTGACAGGTCGATAATTTCCAACTTCACTTTTAGAGCCACCCTTATGTATGGGAGATACATTGGCACTTTTCCAATCCAAGGGAATCTCTCCCGAGTCTAGTGATGCTCGCAAAGTTAGCCTCAATGATTCAATGCACTCGCTTGATGCCTCTCTTAAGATTATAGGGTATATTCCATCAACTCCAGGAGCCTTACTGGTCTGTAGGCTCGAAAGTTTTTTCATTAAATAATCTTGCGAAATTTCAATATGATTAATTACATATTTTTTTTTTTAACTTCACTCCCACAATTTCCCATTGCCACAAAAGGCTTTTCATTTTTTTTTTTATTTTATAAAAACCCCAAACACGAAAGGTATCAAAACCTATAGTACTTAGTACCGTGCATAGGTTGAAGGAGAAGTATGGGGGGAGGGGGATGCCGGAAACTTTGCTCTAGAGACTAAACATGGGTTTCACCACTTCAAGCCTCCAATTTGTAAATATCGATGCAAAATAACTGTTGAGTTCATCTGCAACGGCAGCTGGTGTATTTATTACTATCCCCTTTCCCTTACGTAAAGGTCCGATCTGGTTTGTCCCGCTCTTCTTGGCATTTATATATGTGAAGAATTCTTTATCCCCCCTCTTTGCTCTGTTTGCTAGTGATTTCTCATAAACTGCCTTTGCCTGTCGAACCTTTTCTGTGGCTCTATTACACATCACCTTGTAGCTGTTATAGGCTTCAGTACTTTTTATTGCTCTGCAACCTTTCCATGCCACCTTTTTCTGCTCAAGTAATGTGGCAACTTCACTATTCATCCAACTTGGAACCCTTCTCGTGGAGTATTTTTTTAATGGTATATATGCATTCGAGGCATCTGTGATTAATGTTTTAAAAGCGTACCACAGTTCAATTGTATTCATTCTCTGCGCGATATCTACCCAGTTAATAGAGGCCATGTAGTACCTTAAGGCATCATAATTTCCTTTTCTGAAATTAAAACCCATTCCCTTGCCTTTTACTTCTGCTACCTCTCTCGTCATCATCCACCGTAGAACTCCGTGATCACTTCCTGTTACTGGTTCCTCTACTGTCAGCCCTGTTATGTCATCTGATTCATGTGTGATGATGAGGTCTAGGATATTCTTTTCTCTAGTACTTTCCCTGACATGTTGATACAAATAACAGTCATCTAGTTGATTTAAAAATTTTGTTCCCCATGTCGAGTTTCCTTCCCATTTACTCCAATCAATTAGAGGCAAATTGAAATCACCCATAATAAGGCATTGACATTTACTTGCCCATTCCATTTGCATGTAGAGGCTTTTGTCATAATCTTCACAATCACCTGGTCTGTAGATTACTCCTACTCGCATTATACCTTTGTTTCCAACTATCTCACACCATACAGACTCTATACTAGCATGTGAAATGTCTGAATCCGGGAAAGCTATCGTCGCACTCAGGCTGCTTCTGATAAGAAGCATTACCCCACCACCCCTTCTATCTAACCTATCCTTCCTAAATACATTATACAAGCTGTACTGAAACTCATCATCCCCAATTTCTGGGTGGCACCACGTCTCTGTAAGCCCTATTATGTCCGACTTGTTTTAACCAGCAGTTCGAATTCGCTCATTTTATTGATGCCACTTCTAACGTTACTGTATAAACAATTAAGATTTACTGTTCTTGTATATTTAACAACCCTAACACAACCCTTGAAGTTTTTTAGGCTCTCTTCCCTGATATTAGCTACCCGCTCACGTGAAACGTCTTTGTCCCCAGAACATCTAGATAATACGTCCAGTTGGGGTAACAGATAAGAACTCTTAAGGTATGTGCAAGAGTTACATTGACCAATATTATCAGATAAACGCGTGTCAGTATTACCCACATCCCCCCTAAGAGAAAGAAAAACACGTTGAAAGTGAGTAACAAACTTGAAATAATTAAGAAACTAGAAAGTGGTATAAGCAATGCTGTTCTAATGGAAACATGTAACATTGGAACGTCTACAATTTACAATATAAGAAAAGAAAAGAATAAAATTCTAGAATTCAGACTCTTCTGAGCCTTACAATAAAATTGCTGAGAGAAAAAGTTTATATTGACCAAAATTAGAGAATCTCGATAAAGAGTTGAACGAATGGTTTTTGTTTAAAATGATTGGAAGGTATGGCAATTTCTAGGCCGATGCTTACAAATGAACACTGAACCAGAGTGCACATTTAGTGATGGATGGCTTAGGAATTTCAAGGCTCATCATGGTATTAAACAGTTAGATATTGCTGGAGAAAGACAGTTGGCTGATACACAAGCAGCAACAGAATATAGTGCAACATTTGAAAAAAAAAAAAAAAATTGTATCTGACTATGATCTTACAGACGATCAAATTTATAATGCTGATGAAACAGCGTCTACTGGAAGTGTTTGCCCACAAATGCTTTGGCTGGAAACCAAGAACGAAATGCAACAGGGTTTAAGCTTAATAAGGAAAGAGTAACCATTCTTGTGTGTGGTAATTCTTCAGGTCAGCATAAAATTCAGCTTTTGGTGATTGGCAATTTTCAGCACCCACGGGCCTTTAAAGGAATTGTTCACTTACTTGTGACCTATAAAGCCCAAGAATGCTCGGATGGACAAAGATATATTTCGTGATTGGTTTGTTCATGATTTTGTTCCATCAGTTCGTCAGAACTTGAGAAATTTGGGGAAGCCTGCAAATACAAAATGCTTGCTTCTTCTCGATAACTTCAGGGCTCAACCGCACGAATCAAAATTAATGTGATTGTGGGAATATTTTTGCATGTTACTTTTTTTTGCCACCAAATGTAACACCATTAATCCTACCTATGGATCAAGGAGTCATTAGGAACTTTAAATGTCACTATAAAAATGGTTTTATGATGAAAATGATGCATAAGAATCAACCCTTCAAAATTTCAATGCAGTTTTACAATCAAATATGCAACATTTTCACTCACGACTGCATGGAATGCAGTCAGGCCTGTAACTCTTTTAAGAGCTTGGCGAAAGTTAAGGCCGAATGTGATGTTTGCAGATCTACAATCTGATCGAAACGAAGGTTTTGAAGGATTTCACAAAAGTTGAAAGCATCCAAAGTGAAAGAACTGATGGATACTGTTAAATTATGTATGGAAGACATGTATCTATGCAAACTTAATGCTGATGACATAGAAGAGTAGATATGCATTGAAGTTGATGTTGAAGGTGCAGCGACTTTCACTGATCAAGAAATTATTCAAAGCATATAACTCCTGATAAGATAGAAGAGAATTATTCAGAAGAATCTGGTGAAGAAAACGACAAAGTTGAAGAAGAAAAGATATCTTGGGCTACTGAAGAAAAGTCCATTGAAATGGTTATTAAATTTATGGAACAGCACGTGCTCATGGTGTATTAAGGGACTCACATCTGGTGAGTATGGGCTTGGCAAACCTAGGGTCCTGAGCTGGATACCATCATTCTTCTCTTTCCTGGTGATTCCTTTCTACTTCTCTCTCTCTCTCTCTCTCTCTCTCTCTCTCTCTCTCAGGGTAACTCGGAGAATTTTTTTTTTTTTTTTTTTTGGCTGATGCAGCATAAGCCTCAGGCTTCCTTGCACCATACAGCTAATAATAATCATAATAAATTTTATCACAAAGAAATTACAAAGTTGTAAACAAGATAATATACAAAAGTATTTGAAGAAAGCAATAGAAGCGTCAAGCAGTACAGAAGATAGAGTAGAAGCTGCAAGAGTTCCATCCACAAGCAGTGCAGACAACAGAAATCGTGGGAAAGAACGAATAAATATTTGTTTGTTTTTCGAACTTTGTATTTTATATAAAAATGTTTATTAATAAGCTAAAAACAAATAATTAATTTATATAAAATATATATCTTCTGCTTTCATTTATATACTGTATTTTTCTTTTACATTGTTCATTATTTTTAAATATGATTTCAAGCATGCTTTTTTTTTTTTTTTGTGGTGAAAATTTTTGTTTACATCTTTGTCAGGTGTTGACTTTATTTTTCTTTAAAACTGCTCGTTTTGATAAATGAAGCATGCTTTATTTGCTAATGAATAAACTGTCAAAATTTACCTGGTCATCTCTTCTTTATTCTATCTAAAAATCTGAATTTTAAAAACACTGCCTGAGAATCCGAATAGATCCAGTCCACGAGCAGTCCGGATTTTCGAACTTTTATTGCATATATAACATTCTTCAATATATCTAGGAGTAGTTACCTCAGTACATGGATACAAGATGCATTGGATTGAAAGAGTTGTGTTCAGATTACCTTGGCACAACATTTATAAGATCAGAAAAATTGCTTTATTCAAGCAAGAGGAGAATATTATGGGCAGACATTCCTCATAAGTGAAAGAGTTAACTTGCTTCAGTTTTCAGGCTAGAGTTATCAGTTTGCTTCACATCTTTTGGACTGCTTTCATCAGAAGTTTGCCATTGAGAAGTGCATTAATTTCTCTTCTTTCAAAATTTCTTTTGGATCATAAACTGGGTCTGGACATTAATCTGTGCCATTTGCTAGTGATTGATTATACTTTCCTATTTCCTGAAAAGTGCGCATATGGCTTTCTAGAACTTCCAATGTCTTTAAATAGACTTGTTTAAATAGCATGTTAGAGGATTCCACTATTCTACCTGCTTACTTAAACATTTAACAAAGTAGCCAATGTGTACACGTCCTTCAAAATCTTCTTCACTTTGGTAGCATGCATTAGTTGAAACTACGAAGGCTGTTCAATAAAGAATCAAGTTCATCATATTTTTTCATGAACAACTGTACTGCTTACTATTTCTAGCTGTTCTGCGAAATTTAAGACAAAACCAAGCTGTATCACATAGCAACTGTGCAGTTGACTCTTGTTCACAATTGGCAGTTGGCTAAGTTTATACCTGTTCAGTTTCACCTAAATAACAATGGACGTGACATGCGAGGAATAGTATGCTGCTCAGAAATTTTGTTTCCACCTCAAGAAAACATCAGCTGAAGCGTATGAAATGTTAAAAGCACCTTATGATGAATTTTTGCTTCCATATTGCATAGCTCGCAGGTGGATTTGAGTGTTTAAAGATGAACATGATTCAATCACAAAAATTGGTGGACCTGGAGCTCCAACCACTGCTGTCACTACAGTAATCATAAACAATGCTTCTGTAATCATGGAAGATCATTGTATAACAGTAAGGTGGGGATGTTGAGATGTAGGAAGTATGCACAGTATTCTCCACGGCCATCACTCTGGGTTACAAGACTCATACTCGAGCAACAGCAAGTTTGAATGGAGGTTTGTTAGGAGCTGCAACAGATGGTTACTGAAGATGGTAGCTTCTTCACAAAGTGATAAGAGCAGATGAGACATGGCTTCATCATTTTGACCCAGCGAATAAGCAGAAACGCTGTTTGGAAGTATATGTCCCTGCCAAACAAAAAAAAAAAGCAAAAGTCCCCCACCAAAAGAAAAAAAACATCCAGAAAACTAAACTATTGCAAAAATAGAGCAAAACAGGAGAAAAAAAAAAAAAAAGTTATGAACTATATTACAGATAACATGAGGACTGATTCTCTTTCATAAACCCAGAGTTGTCAGCTATCAAAATAGTAATCATAAAGGAAATTATTCTTTTTTTTTAAAAATTTATAAGCTGGGCTATTTCTTTTTTTTTTAAATTATAGTATAAGTTTAAGAAAATAATGCAGGCAAAAGAAATTCTTATTAAAATTTTTCCTGTGTTGTACACCCTTTTGTATTATTAATGGCCTGATGGGAGCTTGTTTGTTTGTTTGTTATTTAGTTTTTAGGAGCATTAGCAACTAAGGCCATATTGCTCCGGGAATATGCAGTGGTCATTCCCTGACCTTTCCACATCCTCCATATTTGGTGGCGACGGGCTCGAACCCCGGTCTAATCAAGAAGCGTGTGCTACGCACTGCTGCTCCTTCACACCTGGCTACGGAGGTGCCTTCTGATGGGAGCATAGTCAGTATTAACATTATGACATATCTAACAAAGTTAAACCTATACCCTACGTTTTGTAGCAGATGATTTCATGCAATCCACATATTTTCTGCAATACAGCTAGTTTGATTAATCTGTTAACTTGTGATTACCACAGCAGCTGCCAACATTCAGCTTTCAAACAGATCAAGAGGAAAAACAGGAGACTTTTTTGTCCAAAACAGGAGCTCTTTTTGCAAGAAGAATTCCTTTGAGGGGGAAAGACAGAAAGAAAATGGAGTTTTCTTTTCCTTTCTTTTGTCTTTGTAGTTACACTGTGCCATAAATTAAATTTCCCCTGAAATATAAATATTTTATATTAAAATACAGCAACGGGAAAATTAGCTTACCTAGGATTTTTCTGCCTGAATTTCTGTTTGGATTGTCTGTTGGACATCAACTGTTTACGAAACATTTGCCCTCTTCAAAATGTTGAGTCGAAGTTTTGAAAAGATTTGGGAACTGAACTGATGTGCTTCCTCATTTCTCAAATGCTATCAGATGAATCTTTTTCAAAGTACTCTCCCTGATACTGCATACACCGATTTTGACACTTCCCAAGATGAGAAGAAAAACATGTGATTTTTTATTATTATTATTATTATTAGTGCAGCAAAAACCTAGGGCTTCCTCATACTATAAGGCAGATACTAAGAGTAATTAATAATCTATTTGATTATTGTGAATTTTAACTAAAGTTATATAATCTTTCAAGTGGAAATTTATCTTACCTCTTTTCTTCTTAACTTTTTTCCCATCATTGCTTTTCTTTGATTCCTTTTTGTTAGTCTGTAAAGAATAAATGGCATCACAAGCAAAAATGATATTCTAAGTGTATGTGAATTATAACATGATGATTATTTTCAAATTTAGATATTAATTTCAAACCTTAGTTTTCATTACAGTTAATAGACAACCCAGTTATATAAATGATATTTTAAATGATGTCAGTTTAAAATCATAACCAATGTGTGAATTAATGAATAAATATTGCAGCAGTGTACATTTCTAAGATTGTTACATCAAGGTATCATTGCATATGATATACAATCTTACTTTTTTATTATAAATAATGTTACAACATTTTTTCATAATTATAAGAGATATAACAATATCAACCAAGTCAAAACAATATATTTATTTTTATGTGATGTGCAATGACTTGACTTTTGGTTTATGTTGTACATAAATCAAAAGTCGGGATGGTTGGAAAGTCATTAGCTATTTTTAAAATACTACTACAAGGACTCAAATATATTTGCATCCTTATAGTAGCATATATTTATTCAATTAACTGTTGAGAATTCGATAAATCTGAAAACAGTATTCTTTTTCCTTTTCATTTAACTGAATCATTGAAATTTTAATTGTTTGTTTTAAATAAACTATGGATAAGTAAGTGAATTTCAGTAACAGCTAGAGATGACAACATGCTACAAGGACAGAATGCAATACCAAATCTAAAATCCGTTAAAGGTAGGTGCAAAAAACTGATGACAACAGGAGAAAACACCAGAAAGTGCAGTGGGAAGCAATCCACTAGTGTGGATGGTCTCACTGTACTTTCAATTATTAAAATATTAAGGTGCACAAAGTGGTTTTTCTCTAAAAAAAAATCCATTGTAAAACTGGTCTGAATTTCCATTCTGTATAGAAAATTTTGAAAACAAACCTAAAATGAATATCACAAAACAACATGTTTAAACTTTATCCACAGTATTGTGATCAGGATGAAATTTGCTGATGTATCTGACAACACCTCTTCGCTTATTTGGTCCTATTTTATAATGCAAGTGATACTGGTAGTCTCATGGTAAGAAACTTGAAAGTGGGGTAAGCAATGCTGTTCTAATGGAAACATACAACATCGGAAAGTCTACAATTTACGATATAAAAAAGGCAAAGAATAAAATTCTAGAAGTCACAGCCTTGTCTTAGCTTTACAATAAAATTGCTGAGAGAAAAAGTGTTGTACGAATGGTTTTTGTTAAAACGATCGGAAGGTATGGCAGTTTCTGGGCCGATGCCTATTGCCAAAGCAAGGTCTTTTAAGGAGCAAATGAACATTGAATCAGAGTGCACATTTAGTGATGGATGGTTTAGGATTTTAAAAACTCATCATGGTATTAGACAGTTAGATATTGCTGGAGAAAGACAGTTGGCTGATACACAAGCAGCAACAGAATATAGTGTCCTCAAATGTTGACTTTATGAAATATTTATGAATATATGAAAAAAGTAAATTAGTCACCCCCCCCCCAAATTGCAACTGGAATGTACCGATGCTTAACCTTTTATCAGTAGACAGCAATGCTTATTATTTTTATTTTTTTAATAGTAATTGAAAATGTGTTTTTTGGCCACTAAAAATATTCATTCATTAGTTTTCAATGAAAAAGGTTTATTAATTATACTTAAATTTTCAGAACACTGTTTGTAACATAAAATAAAAATAGGAAACAAATAATCTCTGCTAAATTTAAATCTGTGGAAGCATTAACTGCATAAAACCAGCTTTACTCCAAACAAATTAAATTATTGAAGTTAAACATAAGGAAGGCACTTGGGGTGGATGGGATCTATCCAGTTATATTAAAGGAGGCGGCAAAGAAAGTAAGCAAACCTTTAGCCATAATTATGAAAGCTTCCTTGGACTCAGGGGAGGTCTTCATGGACTGGAGGTGTGCAAATGTATCCCCAATTCACAAAGGGGGTTTCTCAGGGGAACATGAATAATTACAGACCAGTTAGTCTAACTTCTGTTCCAGGGAAAATAATGGAGTCGCTGGTTAAGGAAGAGATGCAGGATTATCTAGAGTTGACTGCAGTTATAGTTAAGACACAGCACGGGTTTGCAAAGGAGAAGTGTTATCTGACAAATTTGACTGGATATTATGATGTGGTCACAACAGAACTGATTGCAAAGAATAATTTTGATAACATATAACATATACTTGGATTTTAGCAAAGCTTTTGGTACTGTGGCACATGGAATACAACTGTACAAAGTGGAGCAATGTAGCATTGGGGGCAAATTGCTGCTATGGATAAAGGGATGGGTGAGTGGGAGAAGACAGAGTGGTTATCAATGGACACTGCTCTTCGTGGACAAATGTTATTAGTGGAGTACCCCAGAGTTTGGTGTTGGGCCAACTGTTGTTTTCAGTATTTCTCAATGATACTGATGAATATGTATCAGGCTTAATGTCTAAGTTTGCAGACGATATGAAGGTTGGCAGGGTTGCTAATAACAGTACGCTACATCAACAGGATCTGGAAAAGTTGAGCAGATGGACCGAGAGGTGGCAACTGAAGCTTAACATTAACAAATGCAAAGTACTGCATATAGTAATAGTAATAGAAGCATGTGAGGCAAGAAAGCAAGCGTATCAGCTTATGTAGCATCAGCAGAAAAAAAAAAAAAAAAAAAATTCACACAACTATGCCCTCTAAAAGTTTGTCCAGTTCCTCCTTGTATTTATTTAAGCTATCAACTTCCACAATGACAGATGGAAGTTTGTTCCAGCAATTAATCACCCGCTGGCTTAAGGCAAATTTCCACACATCTATTCTACAGTTGTCTTTCCTCAATCTGAATAGATGCCCAATACCCAATTGTACAGAGAAATAGAGTGGGCCAGTAATTCAGAATGTCTTATTGGGGGGGGGGGGGGATTTTACCTAGGTTCGTAATCTGAGCAAGTTTGATAACCGATTTGCAACTGAAATTGGCCCATTTTTCAGGGCCATCACTGACTTTTGTTACCTACCCATGCAATTCCACTAACAATGTCCTGTTGTTTTTGGTCTAAAATCACAAATTTTTTTGCTATTTCACTATTGAGAAACATTTCTGAGCAACCCACCCGCACGATCAGCATAACTCACGATAAGATTATGTACCATAACAAAATATGCAAATAAACATTTGGCACATATCACACCATTGTCCCCATGAAATACAACATCTACTTTTGGATTTCTATCTATGCACTGCATGCTACCATTCTGTTTTGTTTTCAAATATAAATTGCAGGTAAAACTGCAAAATGTCCATGTCTACATAGATTTCCAAAAAAATGAATGAAAATGTCACAAAAGTAAATTTTAGATATGGCAAAATACCTTAACCTGGAAGTTAATAGTGAAATGTGAATGAGCTGTTTGAGTCTCACATTGAAGATCTCACAACCAATAATTTTACTAAGTTGCAGATAAGTGCAAATTGAAGAAAATGATGATAGCGGTGACGTAATCTCTAGTACTCCTTCAAAGAGCCCGAACCTCACATTTAAGAGAAATCATGAAGGTGGAAAAGACAACAGGAGTCGCAGAGAATTCTGATCGCAATGTTGTAAAGTTGTCAGAAGCGTTAGTGATGACACCATTTGCTAAAATATTCTTCATGATGAAAAGAAGACAACTCGTCAACTTTCTTTCAATAAATTTTTCAGACGGGATTAATTTATCAGCTATGTGTAGTAATTGTATTTATTCCTATTTCATTTTAAAAAATATTAAATTATTTGCAAATATTTGAGAACGTATCTCAGTAAGTTAAACGAGTTTATATGGGAATTTAATATTTGGTTAGAATACATTGAGGTAATGGCTTTCCAAGAATGCACTGATATGTTAGGTGTACAGGTAGTTCCCGCTTTACGAGTTAATTCGTTCCTAATGCACGCTCGTAAAGCGGGAATTTATTCCCATAGCCAATGTTAAAAACAGGGACATTCTCAATGATGAAATTAGTTAGCTAATTAGTTTGTGTAAACAATGATTAAACAATGAAAAAACAGCCTGTAAAATCCAGTAAATTATAATATAAAGAAATTATTTATGACTTAACAAATGTTAAAGAATGTTTATTCTTTATCATCGACTAAATGCACACAGGTTGATCACTCATTATTGTTTTGTTGCACAAGGCGCTGTCTTCTTCAAAAATGCTTCAAGAGGCCTTTGTAGTAGTAGTAGTGGCATGTGATGCAAGAAAGCAAGTGTATGAGCTTATGCAGATATCAGCCAAAAAAAAAAAAAAAAAACACACTATTCCCTCCAAATGCCTGTCCAGTTCCTCCTTAAATTTATTCAACCTATCAACTTCCACAACCTTAGAGAGAACCTTGATCACAAGTGCAATTTTAACAACTGGTTCGCCGAACTCAACAAAAAATTAGGTATCGGTTCTACCGAACCGGCTGAATCCCACCACTGGGTAGCTTAGCTACTGGTAGGGCCTCTCAAGCCGGACAGGTCAAAGGGTAGGGGCCAGACTAAGAGAGATACCCAGGCCTAGCTCCTGGTTCAGTGTAAAAAATACACAAATGCTAAAAGACCTAAAAGTGAAAATGAAAATGGACTGCACTTTCGGAAACGACTCGGCAAACGGAAAAGGACTATGATTTTGGGATGCTGGAATATTCAAGGACTTTCAACTAAAAGAAACTTTCTTTCAGATGAACTCCACAAATTCAAGTTAGACATCGTCGTGTTATCAGAGACAAAGAAAAAGGGATGTGGAGAGGAAATAATGAGAGAATACTACAATTTTTGGAGTGGAGTTGATAAGAATGAAAGAGCAAGAGCTTCTATTGCTGATAAAAAGAAATTGAGACCTCATTGGAACTGAAAATATATGGGAGAGAAATATGTATTTTGGGAATATATGCCCCGACTAATGACTCGGTAAACCTTGAAGGATGAATTTTGGGAGGATCTGAGAGAACTAATAGAAAAAATTCCTAAGAACAAAGAGATATTTCTAATGGGAGATTTCAATGCAAGAGTAGGAACTGAACAAAATAGCAAAGTTATTGGAAGATTTGGAGAGAAAGAGAGGAATGACAATGGAGATAGACTATGCAATCTTTGTGAACAGTTCGACTTGAGAATAAACAACACATTTTTCCAACACAAGGATATGCACAAATATACTTGGTCACAGGAGACAAGACAAATTAGATCAGTTATAGATTAGATTATTTCAAAACATTCAGGGACATATGTATTGAAAGATGTCAGAGTTTATAGAGGAGCTGAATATGGATCTGACCATTTTCTTGTTAAAACAACACTGAGGTGGAACTGGATTAATAAAATATGTGTGGACAACCAACAATGCAGGGAAGGAGAAATGCTACAAGTGGATCAATTTAACATTGACCTACTCCAGGACGACAGCATTAGAAACAACTTCACCCAAAGACTGGATGCTGCAATTAACATAGAGATAAAAGGTAATACTGAAGAAATCTACGAATATTTAAAAAATACTGTTAAAAAAATAGCTCATGAAATCCTAGGCAAAAAGAAGAGCCAAGGACCACAGAGAAAGTAAGAGCTGCTGTAGAGGAAAAGAAACTTGCATATCAGAAATGGCTGGGTGATAGGAATGATGCATATAGGAACATTTATGTTGAAAAAAAGAAAATAGCCAATCGGTTGGTAGTAGAAGCGAAAAATGAAGAATGGGAAAGGAAATGCGCAACTATTAATAGCAAATTGGGCTTCAAGCAATCAGCGGAATCGTGGAAGGTCCTTAAAGACTTCAGAAAACAGAATAAACACAATGCTGGTTTGCAATTAATACCTTTGAAAGACTGGACGGAGTACTATGAAGGACTTTTAAAAGAAGACCGGGAAGATTTCAAGACGATGGAGGATTTTGGTGTAGAAGACTCGGGCTTAAAAGTTTCTGTTAGGGAAGTAGAACTCCTGCTAAAGGAAGGAAGGAATGGCAAATCACCTGGACCTGGAGGAGTTTACATGGAACTTCTGAAATATGGAGGAAGAGGAGTGGCTGTTCTGATACAAAAACTGTTAAATAGTATACTGAGAGGAGAAGAAATACCGAAAGAAATGATAACAGGATATATTACATCAATTTATAAGAAGGGCGATCGGAAAAGCTGTTCAAATTACAGAGGAATATGCATCCTGAACCCGCTGTTAAAGATTCTTGGAAAATGGAATAGGAACCATTTAGAAGCCCGAATCGAGGTATCAGAAGAAGAAAGTGGTTTTTCGGCTGGGAGGTCATGTATAGATCATATCTCAACAGTACGAAAGATCCTTGAAAAATGCCAATCAAAAGGGAAAAAAAATCTTTATGATTTTCATTGACCTTGAAAAGGCATATGACAGTGTTCCAAGAAAACTCTTATGGGAAGCACTGAAAGAGGCAAATATTGATGGACAACTGATTAACATTATTAAGGCAATTTACAGGAATAATAGATGCAGAATTAAAGTGGGATCAGCTTTGTCACCTGAATTCCACACTTCAAAAGGCTTATTACAAGGTTGTTGTATGTCGCCAACACTTTTCAAAATTTATATTGACATCTGCCTAAGATCCTGGTCAAAAAAATGTAATAAAATGGGATTGCCGATTAATAAGAACACCTATATTCACAATTTACTTTTTGTAGATGATCAGGTGGTGATAGGCCAAGACTTAGAAGATGCAAAGTATGCATGTCGTCAATTGTTTGAGGAATATAAACAATGGGGTCTAAAAATCAATTTTAGCAAGACTGAAATGTTGTCTTCAGGGCCAGGACACGTTCTAAATATTGCAGGTTTTAAAATCAAACAAGTCGATAAATTCAAATATCTGGGATCAATCTTACAAAGTGATGGATCATCCCAAGCAGAGATCAATAAGAGAATTACAGACGGCAGAAAGGCTATCGGCATGTTAAACTCTGTTCTGTGGAGCAAAAATATCCTAAATAAAACAAAGAAACTTATATTTCAAACGATTGTACAAAGTCTTCTATTGTATGGAGCGGAAACCTGGACATTGAATAGGCGAGTGGAAAACAAATTGCTCTCCACAGAAATGGATTTTTGGAGACGCTCAGCAGGAACTTCTAGAAGAGACAGAAAACGGAATGAAGACATAAGGGAAAAATGGAAGCGAGAAAGACTATTATTGACACCATCAAAGAAAAGCGTCTAACATGGTACGGACATGTAAAATGGATGCAAGAAAACAGATATCCAAAGGCTATCCTGGAATGGATACCTCCTGGAAGAAGGAGAAGAGGAAGACCTAGGAGGACATGGATGGATGGAGTACGGGAGTGCATGACAGCCCGAGGCTTGACCGACCAAGACACCTTGAACCGCACTTTATGGCGGAAAAAAATTCCTAACAAGAAATAACTTGTAGGCTGAGGAAACCCACTGTAAATGGATGAAGAAGAAGAAGAAAAAGAATATGGGTAGCAATACATTCTGAGAGAATGTGGCCACTGTGTGTGCCTGCTCTGTCTTCTGTGAGGCTATGCCTTCACTTCTTTAGTGAGATTTCAATTTTGTGATTACTGTTTCTTTTACAGCCTCACCAGACACTTAAGGGTAGAATCATTTTAGCCTTCAAGATTATATTTCCTTAGTTCTACTTTTGGTTACTTAGTTTCGGTGGGTTGTGTAAGCAGTTGATGACCAGCAGTTGATATCAGCGCACACTATTATATTAGCATTTGGTAGTAGAGCTGTAATTGCAGGTAATAAATGGTGGGGTTTATATATTCACCAGGTCTACAGCCACAGATAAGAGTTTTCTGACTGAAGTCGTGGCAGTATGGCCATACCTATGGCAATTATAGCAGTTTTGAACAGGGAAATGCTCCCTGAATCTATGGCTGGTCCAGCCAGCATAGATAGATACTCTGTTGTCCTTTCAATGAATTCCAAATTCTTGGTGAGATTTCAACTAGTACATTAAGTTGTCCATTTTTCTGCTTTTGGTACCTCTTTTTAGGCTAAATTCACTTGCAAATTTGCCAGTTGTCGTGGTGTCTTTAAAATTCATGTAATGTAAGTCTGTCCTTAGCTCCCTTTCAGGAATGGACTCCACAATGTAAAAAAATATTACGTTGGGATTTCTCCCTTTAGGTTTCTCTGGTTCTAATCCCAGGTTTTTAACTTCTGGGTTATTTTCTATTTTTTTTTTTCATGTCTTTCTTGGTGGCTACCTCAATCAGTAATTCATTACTTTTTATTTTCCTCATAGTATTTACCTTCACTTCTTTAGTGAGATTTCAATTTTGTGATTACTGTTTCTTTTACAGCCTCACCAGACACTTAAGGGTAGAATCATTTTAGCCTTCAAGATTATATTTCCTTAGTTCTACTTTTGGTTACTTAGTTTCGGTGGGTTGTGTAATCTGATTTCTGTTGTTTGCCTTTGCTGCTTGTGTTTGTAGGGCTGTATATTCATTGACTTGTAATTTTCTTTTTCCTCGATGACTGTTCCTAGTTTATATTTAAGCACTTTGTATTTCGTTCAAGCAATTTTTCTGTAAAAATAGCCCAGTATGTCTAAACATGTAGCCGCCAAGACATATTTTTGTTTCTTTCAACAATTTTAAGGGATCAGATATTTTAGCCAGGGTTTCCAACTGGCTTTCTTCTTCCATTTTTTTGGGTGTCATTTTCAGTGCTTTCTATCTATATCTTGCTTTTCCTGGCTCTTTTTACACTCAGGGGCACAGTGGAGAACTTAACAATTCTTCGTTTGGCGATCACTCATTGAGAACTCAATTAATCTCTATCTCAGGGAGGTCATCCAAATCAACAACTTGATCGTTGTTTAAACTGTTGAGTCCTTTTACTAATAAATTTTGATCTTGTTTCACCATAGTTGTACAATTTTCCTTTAGCAGAGCCCCTAAGGACTATTGTGATATAAATGTTTTGAATATAGGCCTATCAGAATCCAATTTTGAGGAGGGGGAAACAAAATCGGTGTAGGTAAAGAAAGCCAACATGAAAACCATGGGAAAAGTCGGCTAACTTATGTGGAAAATTAGTTTTCCAATACTGCACTTCAGCGCTGCTCGCTCAGTAAACAGATGGTAGGTGTTATTGGTGTGGAGCAGCAGAAGTCGAGAATGATATACTAATTGACAAGTAGGCAAGGCAAACAATGTGCTGATTGGTGTGTGAACACAACAGAAGGTAACATCGGTTTAGTATCACTTGCCTTAATCTCAGAAGCCCCAATGGTCACTTGCCCTAATGAACGCTTTCCATAAGGGTGAAAAAAGGTCAGGTTATCTCCACTTGAATCCCATGGGAGTTCGAATCCCTCACAAAGTGTGTGTGGGGGTAACCTGACCTTTTTTCTTTAGAATCATGGGTGGACTTGTGCATAAATTGTTTATTAACAAAATAGTATTTTTTTTATTACTGCATTTTTTTTTAAAAGACACTCGCATGGTTACACATTTATCATAATGTCAATCAATACCTCATAGCTATTCACAATATATGCATGCATATATTATGAATAGAAGGGATATATATTAGCCTCGTGGTCCTCTGTCAATATGGGGCATGATGGTCAGTCTATCATTTCATTTTGATATTTTGTTTACACTACACGAATTCGATCATACACGATTTATAAATAGGGGAACGATATCTTATATAACACGAACTGAATTCGCTTATGCACGATTCGCCTTTGTGTTTACAAGAAATGGCAGTCGAACGCAGAATCACCCCAACCGAACGCAACACGATAGAAATGAAGAGAAGATTCTGAAAATGTATTTATGTTTTTTATATCAGTGAAGGGGAAATATATTTCACCATAATAACGTAAAAACCAACATAATTCCAGTTATCGGTATAATCGCAAATGCAATTAGATCGAGTTTACTACCCATTTATAACAGATTCCACTAGCAGAAACGCAACTGGAAATTGTTTTTATTGTTTTATGGTAGTAACCCCTAGAAATGTGCTTTAGTAAAATGTGAGGTGTTAATAGTGTATCTCTGCCTTTACGGTGTTGTTTATTCAGTTGCTACACGTGCACAGCTTTGTTTATGTGTATCAAGCATGCCTCCTCGTTTAGTAATTGTGTTTTATTCCCTAAAAATGAGTAAAATACTTAAAAGGTGTGAAAAGGAAGCAAGCGTCCTGGTGAAGACACTGCAGATTCAGAGAGGAAAAAAAAAAAAGCAATATCGATAAACGGAGGGCGGACTGGGTCAAAAATTCTTACCTGGGAAAATTTATAGTGGCCTCATATTTATGGCCAAAATCACACCGGCCTCCGGCCCACCGGGTTTCCCTGCTAAGGCTTATGGCCAGTTCGCCTCTGTCGATTGAGAAAAAAGATGAAATTGTGAAACGCTTTGAGCGAAATTAAAGGCCATGTGATATTGCACGTGCTACAGGCCTAAATGAGGCAACGCTGAGAATTACAAGAATGCAGAAAAAATAAAAACAACTTTCATAGCAGGAACAACTCAAAGTGTAATTAAAATCCATTAGATTAAGACACAAAGAATTGGAAGAGATGGAACGCCTGTCATCTGTTTGGATAGAAAATCAAACAAAAAACAAGTTTGCTTACGATAGAAGCAAAAGCATTAGCAATATTTTATTAAGTAATAGTCGTAATAAAATACGTAAGTATTTTATTACGACTATTACGCAATAAAATGGTGAGATAATACGTAAGTATTTTATTACGATTATTTATTGTGTTTGGTAATGTTTTGGTTACAAATGTGTGCTCAATCTTGGGTGGTCAGCACCTAATCCTATTTTTCCCATAGGGCCTGTTGTTTATATTGCAAGATTTTGCATTGCACGAGGGTTTCTAGGAACACAACTATCGTGCTATACAAGGACTGACTGTATATATATATATACAGGGTGATTCACTACCAGTGCGACAAACTTGCAGGAGGTGTAGGGGGCACAAAGCATTGCAGGGTCCGAAATGCCTTCGTCATGCGGTAGAGGACATTGAACGGGAGGTCGTGTGAACAGTGATCCCGCTGGAAGTCAGCATTTGCAAACCAGTTCTCAAGGCAGTAGGATGGACGAGTATTCAAACGTTGAACTGGCCGACATGCACCTTGTGCATAGAGCTGCAGACTGTAATGGGCACGCCGCTCTGCGCTTGTACCAGGAACATTTCCTGCACAGGCGTGCTCCTCATCATACGATTTTCGCACGTGGGCACAGAAGGTTACATGAGACTGGTTGTTTCACGAGAGGTACCATGAATCAAGAGCGAACGACGAGAACACCAGACAATGAGGAGAATGTCCTATGTCTTGCAGAAGGCAATCCGAGTACGAGTACTCGAGCGATAGGCCAACAATTGGGTATTTCCCAATCCACTGTATGGAGGATACTGTCAACAAACAAAACGAGTTCATACCATCTGCAACGCGTACAATCATTGGAGCCTGCGGATTATCCACTGCGGAGGGCTTTTGCTACTTGGTTTCTTCAACAGAAACGGTTCGCAAATGCTGACTTCGAGCAGGATCACTGTTCACGCTATCTCCTGTGCAACGTCCTCTACCACATGTCCACAATCGGAATGCTATGTGATTCCGATTCGTCTTTGTGCCCCCTACACCTCCTGCAAGTTTGTCACACTGGTAGTGAATCACCCTGTATATGTATATATATATATATATATATATAATTATGAATAAAAAATTAAAATTAAGTAAAGAAAGAAAATGGATTTGAATTTTAATAGAGATAAAATGAAATATCGATAATATGAATTATGGATCAGGGACACTGCAAGAGCAAAGGTACCCTACACTACAACCATAATGTATATAGAAAATTATTTTTAATGTTATGTGTAAATCTTTAATTTAACTTATGCTAATAATGAAAATACCGTGTACCCTGGGAGCGATGTATGTTGAATAAAGGGGGAAGAACGGAAAAGAAAGTGTAACGTTATAAAACAAAGTGCGAATTTTGAAAAAATGCAAAATTTGAAAAGAACGACCAAGGTAGAAATAGCAGATTTTTGAAAAGAACGACCAAAGTAGAAATAGCATTGCAGTATCTTTCATAATTTCTGTGTCTTCTTCAGAGGTCATCCACCTAAATTATGAAAAAGAACAGCAATACTCTTACTTCTGTAAGAGTATTTCTGTAAGAGTATTGCAATACTCTTACTTACAGAAGTAAGAGTATTGCTGTTCTTTTTCATAATTTAGGTGGATGACCTCTGAAGAAGACACAGAAATTATGAAAGATACTGCAATGCTATTTCTACTTTGGTCGTTCTTTTCAAAAATCTGCTATTTCTACCTTGGTCGTTCTTTTCAAATTTTGCATTTTTTCAAAATTCGCACTTTGTTTATAACGTTACACTTTCTTTTCCGTTATTCCCCCTTTATTCAACATACATCGCTCCCAGGGTACACGGTATTTTCATTATTAGCATAAGTTAAATTAAAGATTTACACATAACATTAAAAATAATTTTCTATATATATATATATATTTATATATATATATATATATATAAAGAATCTATCTTTCTTTTCCTATTATTTCCTTACCTACCATTTAAAGTCAGGTTATGAAATAAAACAAAAAATAAAGAAACCTTTTCCTATTTTTGTAACCAAACCTAAATCAATAATATAGTAAAAACACTCATGAACTCCACTCCAAAAAATCTGCTTTTAATAATGAGAAAAAAACAATGAAGCCATAAAAATGAACGAAACTTTTTCAGAAAAAAAAAAAAAATTTCATGAATACAGATAATATAGCTGGACCTCGATAGCTATTCGCAATTTGAGTAATAATATTCTGAAAAGTATCTTCATGATTTTTCCCATAAATTCGACGGCACATATTCATTCATGTGACCCACAAGATATCTTCACAACTGCCGTTTTGTCTTTTAGTCTCTTCCACTGGGCTTCAATGTTATTCGTATGTGTTCCTGTATGTAGATCTACAAAATGTTCTTTGTGTTTCATCATTAAATGTTTGTAATTCTATTTTTTTCTAAGGCCGTAATACACCTATACCCACGCCATTCATCTGTTATGATAGTAGTATTTTTCTTCACTACTTTTCTATCAATGCGTAAGTGTTTTTGCTTTCCGATTTGTTATGAATTTCATGAAGACGAATTTTGATTCTTTCTCTTTCAAATACTCCAACCCATTTCTTTATAGCAGTTAAATTTCGTCCTCTGTAATGTTTTGGTTTTACCAATACAGTTTCGTCTGCTTCGACAGTTTTCCGCGATCCACCCAACTTAATCGAGGTTTTTTTTAACAAATGCAATTCACAAATATCTCTTAGTTTCTTATAAAAAACTGAATTGCTGTTACTTTCGAAATCTCCAGATAGAATGCCGTCGTGGTTACTAGTGTGCACGTTGACCAAAAGTATATAATATATGTATTACCTTTTTTAATGGAAGTTTTGTATTTTCCATAAAACTATCTTTTAATAACGTCAATCAACACCATCACGCAGAACATTTTTTACAATACCAGAACTTTCCACATGACTGTTCGTGATTCAATTAATTTAAAATAATCATTGCACTTAAAACAGTACAATTTCGGTCTTATTAATTTAGTTTCATCAAAAAAAATCAAGCAACATTTCATTTTCCTTACAAATTTCTTCTATCTTTAAAAGATTCATTGCTACTATTACCAGTTTACTGTTCATTACAAAACTAATTAAGCATCGTTCTATACACATCATAATACCAACCAATGACTACACAGTAGCTTGTCACCTGTCACACCCACCACCAACAATCATTTCATCGTTTGCGATGCCTACTTGTCAATCAATATATCTTTCTTGACTTCTGCTCAAGAAGAGAGGCGCCTCCGTAGCCAGGTGGGAAGGAGCAGCAGTACGTAGCACACGCTTCTTGATTAGACCGGGGTTCGAGCCCGTCACCACCAAATACGGAGGATGCGGAAAGGTCAGGGAATGACCACCGCATATCCCGGAGCAATATGGCCTTAGTTGCTAATGCTCCTAAAAACCAAATAACAAACAAACATCTGCTCAAGACCGATAACACCTACTGTCTGTTTACTGAGTGAGCAGCACTAGAGTCCAGTATCGGGAAACTAATTTTCTGGGTAAGTTAGCCGACGTTTCCAGTGGTTCTCGTGATGGCTTTCTTTACCCTAGCCACGAATTCTTGCCCATTTCAATTTTTGCAGTGAGGAAATTTACACTAATCAATGAATATAAGTACTAAACTATGAATATGATTGTTTTCTTCATAATTCAAAATATAAGAATACTTATTTTTAATCACTAATAATCCAATACTTTGCGATCCTTGAACAGTTTGAAAAAAGTTGTTGGACACAACTTTGTTATCCTGATCATTGTAGTAAGCATATTGTAGCGGGAAATGTTCAAAAATGCAAAATAAACTACAACTAATTAACAAAAATGCACTTACTTTATTAATTATGCCCTGCTTCATCTGTGTCTGCACACAGAAATCCAAAATTCATGATGATAAAGTCAAGAAAATCCAAAGTTTGCAGCGATCGCAATCCACTAGCCTTCGCTGTATACTAATCAAGCAGACCTTGCTCACTACCACATCTACTCTTGAGTAAATGCCCCATGCCCATTCAAGCAGAGGCCGTGCCATGGCTACTTAGATGGCATGGTGCAGGACAAAGCACCAAACAGGCACCCCAACATAGCGATCTCTTTGGCTGTTCTCTACCTACATAAAGTAATCTACATAAAGTTGGCCTTTACAGAGTTTGTATTCATCACACTGCTTGACACGGAGTTGGGGGGAATCCCCGGAACCACATTAGAATTAAACTATCTTCTTTGTTACCTCAGAATGTGCCCTTAATATTTCCAGCCATCACACAATCCTGTATTCTGGCCTTCAAGACTTGGTTTTCAACATATAATTTAATAGCCTTGGATTCTAACTTGTCCCACATTACTAATATCTCTTTCATCGCAGATCTTGTGACCTTATTACTGTTCAAGATTAGGAAATCGTGGAGCTTTTCTCGCTCCTTCTTTATATTGTCAAATGCCATTAAAGTATCCTCCACATTAGGATATCCTCCAGTTTTTCTTGGTCCATTCCTTCTTCATGTACACTTTCTTCACTTTCACTTATCTCCAACTCACTCAGAGATTCCTTGAGGTTGTTACAGACATTCTCTCAGATGCCAGACAAGCTGTTCTTGCTACCTGGGAGTCTAAAACGCTGATGGAACTGATATTCGGGTGACACTCAAGTCAAGTGGACCCAATTTCGGCGAAGTCCGGACGGTCTATGACAGCCAAATCCTCTGCTTGCACCTTCACGATGGTGGGACTGTTAGTAATCCTGGGTATAACCTTCATGCACAAGTACATGGTGGGTGACCACCCAGGTGTGAACCAACGCAAGCAGGGGTCGAGGTGTGGCGCCCACACCACATGGAGGAACGCCGCCCCTCTATGTTACCAGGCAGTACTAGGTGGTAGATGACTCTCATCAACCGGTGAAATACCACCACTTTGCTTATTGGAGGCTTGAAGTGGTGGAACCCATGTTTAGTCTCTACAGCTAAGTTCCGGCCAACCCTTCCCTATCTCTTCCATCATGCAGTATGATTGATGATTTTTGAGGTTATGATGAATGTCGTGACGAGATCCAATATTCCTTACATTTCGAGGGTACAGCTCTAAAACGGTGTTCGCAGGCCGGCCGCTAGATAGTACACCGGACCAAACCTATTGGTAACTCTCTAGGAGGCTTCCGGATCAGCTAGTGTATAATCTTGCTACCTCTACTCTGCCAGATAGTGACTGGAGGGAGTCCGAGCAGTGTGTATGCGGGGAGCATTGTCGAGGCCACGTTATGTCAAGGATCTGGGTATATTCTTACCACATGTACGCCATATCCAAAAATTTCATTACTTCGTACAGCATGTCCCACCCACTTTTTCTTACTATTGAATACACCATGAATTGTCAAAATAATAGAGCAAGCTTATCTGCGAAAAGATCTAAACCTCCCAAGGACTTCCTAATTCATTTCACAAATATACGTGGTCTCAATTCCAATCTCAACGATGTCCATTTCCACTTGCAGTCTAACAAACCCCATGTACTTTTTCTGACTGAATCTCAGTTATCAGTTGATTCAACTACTGCTCATCTCAGATGTCCAAATTATTTGCTGTATGATTCCTTTCGCCTCAAAGGTGGTACTTGTGCATATGTCCGTTCTGATATTCCCTGTCAGAGACTTGGCAATTTGGAATCTCCTCTCTTTGATCTTCTCTGGCTTAAAATCTCTCTACCTCATTGTGTAAAATTCATCTGTTGTCTCTACCGTTCTCCCAACTCCACTAATCACTTGGAGCTCTTTGACTTCCTCTCTTTGCAACTTGACTTTCTCCAGTCCAACTTTCCTAACAGTGAGGTAATTTTCCTTGGTGATTTTAACATTCCCAACTCCAGCTGGCTTCCGTTTTCTAATCACACCGACCCAGCAGGTCGAGATGCTGAGGCTTTTGCAATTACTAATAACCTAGCACAGTTCATTTACCTACAAGAATACCGGACAATCCTAATCATACAGCCAATACGCTTGATCTTTTTCTCACAAACAACCCTTCTAAGTACAAGGTTGAAGTGAGAGGTCCTTTAGGCACTTCAGATCACAACTTGGTGATTGTCTCTTCTCCAATGGAACCTTTATCTCATGGCTATTCCCAACCTCATATTGTTTGGCATTACAAGAATGCAAAATGGGATGACCTGCGAGACTTCTTTTCTTCTTTTCCTTGGCCTGATTACTGTTTCAACACTTCAGATGTCAACGTTTGCTCAGATCGTGTCAGTGAAATTATTCTTGCAGGAATGGAATCCTTCATCCCACACTCCACTTTAAAATCTCGTCCTTTATCTAAACCTTGGTTTTCCAATAAATGTGCTAAGGCTGTCCAAGAGAAGAATGTTGCATATCATAATTGGCTTGTTTCTAATTCTTCAGTTTCATTTTCTGCCTTCACCAAAGCTCGCAACAATTGTAAAGCAGTTATTAATCAGTCCAAACTAGAGTTTGAACAGGCTAAGAGTAGAAAACTTGCTTCTTGCCCCAGTGGTAGCCGAGCATTCTGGTCTCTTGCCAAAGCTATTGGCCGCAACTTTTGCCCATCTCTGCTCCCACCTCTGTCCAAACCAGATGGTTCTGTTGTCACTTCAGCCAAGGATAAAGCTGACCTGCTAGCATCCCATTTTTCTTCGAGCTCATGTATTAATGATCTTCATAAAACACCTCCCACCATTCCTAACACGCTCCATTCAATGCCTCCTGTGGTCTTCCGTCAAAAGGATATCAGAAGGATTTTGATGATTCTTGATGCTAAGAAAGCTCCAGGTCTTGATGGTATTTCTCCACTTGTTCTCAAAACCTGTGCTCCTGAACTTACTCCTATTCTTTGCTGCCTTTTTTCACTTTCTTATTCCAAAGTTGTGTTTCCTTCTGCTTGGAAATTTGCTGATATCCAGCCAGTTCCTAAAAAGGGTGACAAATCCCTCCCATCCAATTATCGTCCCATTGCAATTACTTCTACTCTTTCTAAAGTAATGGAGAAATCAATTAACCGGCAACTCTTAAACTACCTAGAAACCTTCTGTCTGATCAACGATCGCCAGTATGGATTCCGTCAGTGTCGATCCACTGGTGATATTCTGGCTTATGTTACCCATTTATGGACTAATTCAATGGAAAGGTTCGGTGAAACACAAGTAGTTGCTCTTGACATCTCAAAGGCTTTTGATCGTGTTTGGCATAAAGGTCTTCTAAACAAGCTTCCATCTTATGGTTTGCCAACTGTTTTTAGTAATTGGTTATCCAGTTTTCTCTCTGATCGCTCACTGAGGGTGATGGTAGATGGCTCTCTGTCTTCTAACTTCTCCACTAATGCCAGTGTCCCCCAAGGTTCAGTTCTTTCCCCCACTCTTTTCCTCTTGTATATCAATGACCTTCTTCCATTGATTGGAAATCCTATCCATAGTTTTGCCGATGATAGCACATTGCATTCAACTTTCCATTTTGAGAAACCTTGTCCAGCTCAATCAGCTTCAAGTTCTCGAAAATCTGCTGCCAATTCCTTAAATGCCGATCTTCAGGTAATTCTCCAGTGGGGCAAAGACAACTTAGTTGATTTCAACCCTTTAAAACTCAGTCTTGTCTTATATCTTGCAAAAAGGATTCTTCTGCTCCTATGCTTATCTTTAGTGACACTCCGATTTCTAGGCAAAATGATATATCTCTTTTGGGGATTACCCTGACTTCTAATCTCTCTTGGCACAAGCACATTACAAATATTGCTTCCTCTGCATCTAAAAAAATTGGTTTTCTCTTTCGCTCTCGGCGTTACTTTTCTTCCAAACAGCTGCTCACTCTGTATAAATCGCAAATCCGCCCTGCCATGGAATATTGTTCCCACATCTGGGGTGGTACCCCCAAAACCTCTCTCAGGCTTCTTGATTCCATTCAGAAGAGGGCAGTTAGGTTAATTAATGATTCATCTCTAACAGAGTCTCTCCACTCACTTTCTCATAGACGCATTGTTTCTGCTGCATGCCTCTTCTACAGATACTTCCATGGGCACTGTTCTTCTGAATTGGCTTCTATAATTCCTGCTCTCTCTTTCAAAACAGTCCGAACACGTGCCGCCACCAGCCAACATCCATTTACTGTCCAACTACAAACCCACAGAACCAACTTTTCATCTTCCTCATTTATTCATTCAACTGCCGTTTTCTGGAACAACCTTCCTTCATACGTATTTCCTGAAAATTACAATCTACAGAAGTTCAAGTCCAATATCAACAAATATCTTCTTTCGTCTTCTCAACCTCCAACCCAAGCACGGTACTAAGTACTATAGGTTCTAATACCTCTCGTGTTTGGGGTTCTCATAAAAAAAAAAAAAAAATTCCACTTCTTCAAAACTTTCTCTCAACCTCTATAGTGAGAGATTGTTTTGGGCAAAACATGTCCATCACTGGGTCCTGCTTCCTTCCTATCTTTTATCTTCCACTACAAATCTCCTTCTGCACCATGCAGCCATGAAAGCACAGAGTCACAAACGAAACAAACTTACACGAGCAGTTTGTCAACTCAATGTAAAAATGAAACAACTCCAACTCCAATCAACTATATTAACTCTCAATTCAAAACTTTGAACACACAGAGTCCAATCCTGTGAAGAGTTTGCAGATATGTGTCCTTTCCTGTAACACAGAAATGCTCTATCAAGAGCCCACTATACTCACTATACTCCTTTCTATACTCAATTTATTCGAAGTCCTCAGAATAGGCCTCACTTAGCCAACAAGGAAACCCCTGGCCATCCATCCTGGGCTGTGTGGAAGCCCTTATCAATAAGGGTCTGGGCACTGGTGTTCAAAAGAAAATATTTTATATCACTTTAGTCGCCTACTAATAAACATTTAAGATCACAGTGCACCCGGATAAGTCTAACTGATACCGGACCTGCATGAGCCATTGCTAATACAAGTATGAGGAAGACAGTGAAAATAATGCTATATTGCAAAAGGTTAACAACTGCTACCTACCTCCTCCTCATCCATCTGAGAACATCAGTGCAGAAATTGTTCTTGATGAATTTTCAGAAGTTGATAATGATATCATAGCAGCTGAATATCCAAGTGTCTCCAATATTTTGGAGAGTATTCAAAGAACTAGAAACAATATTGACGATGAGTTGAATGAAAACGGAAGCAATATTAAACCTTCAAAACATGAAATGTTGGCAACATTTGAAACTTGCTGTCAAGTCCCTCAGTGTGAAAAAAATGTGCAAGAAAATATATTTGAGTGTTTATACAAATGTGAACATTTTAAAATCTAGTGTACAACAAAAAATAACCATATTTTTTAAGAAATAATTCTTAAAAGTGTACTAATATATTGTGTACATCCTGTAAGTAGAAATTTCTTAATATGTATCAATAAATTAATTGTTTTAAAATGTTAGAAAATTTATTCATTCCCAATTATTTCTGATTTATTTCCCATCTTTTATATTTATGAATTTTGAATGATAGTTTTTTCATTGTTGAAAAGGTCATATTTCTTTATAACAAAATTTCTGTTTAATGAATTTTTTCAAGTGAACGATTGATATCGTTATAGAGAGATCCAACTGTATATATAAATACCTGAGATTAATTTATTTATTTTCTAGTTCATGTGAAAAAATAAATCATAAAACTTAATTATTTTTGTAGTAAATAGCTGCATAACAGCATATGTTTAATTGCACAATGCAATACACATTTCACACACTAAGGAAAAAAATAGAAGTTACTAAGGTCAAGATGGCAGTGCACAAATGGTTTCAACATCAACCCCAAACCTCTCTCAATGAATTCAGGCTTCAGTGCTGCATTTGAGGAAGTGTCAAATGTAATGGGGACTATGTTGACAAGTAACATAAACAAAGGCTAAAAAAATAGATTGGCACTGACTGTCACCATACTGGCAATCAAATTAATCTGAAGGACAGTTTCACGATAGCCGTGACTTACTCTCCATTATTTCAGAAGGAATTCGGAAAAGTGTAATGGGATGATAATTAAAATGGAAATATTTGTCACCTTTTTAGGAATTGACCAGGATGCACACAAATTTCCATTCAGAAAGAAAAACACAGCAGAATAAGAGAATATAAAGAGGCAACACAAATCTGGAGCAGTGGTTTTATGATCAAGTGGAGCAACAATGCCATCAGGACCTGGAGTTTTCTTGGCATCAAGATTGTTCCGGATTATTTTATCTTTCTGCCAAACGGAAAAAAACAGACATTAAATGGAATGCTCTTGGTACTGCAGAAGTGATCTTTTGGTGCAAAGGTTGGGGGAAATCTTTGGAAATGCATTGGTAGGCATGCATTTCCAAGTGTGAGCTATTAATTGCTGTAGGGCTATCTGTAGATAGCAATTTTTGTCTATAATAGAACTTGCATCCATTTTTTAAAGCAAATAACAAAATTAGAATCAAAAGATCAGTCTTCTCAATAGCACTGATCTTTTGAACTCCAAGTATCCTACATTCAATACAACAAGTAACTTCTCTAAAATTAAAGTATAATATTACCCATATGTACACTACATATAATGTAATGTAACGTTATCCTTTCTGCTTTAAAGAGCATTACTTATTCATTGTGTACCATGTAGGCAACTTGGATTAGCAGCCCTTACAATCTGAGTAATTGATTTTTTTTTTTTTAACTGTTTACAGAAAAGAAGTCAGGTGCACAAGCAATTTTAGATACTAACATGACTAGCTTTTTTCACAGCTCTACTCCTTGACTGCCGTTCTTCTTCATGAAGCTTTCGTGCTAAAGCCTCGTCATCCAATTCCTATTAATAGAAAAAAAAAAAAAAAAAAAATTAATTCTCTCTATACTAATGGAAATATTTAAAAATTTTATATGCACAATGAGCTTAAAACTCTATCACACTATTACAAGGGAAAATTGATCATAAGTTTACCTGAATGATTTACCATGCTTTATTAAAGACCCTGACATTTATGTCCTTAGAAAATTATAGCACATTTGCTGCTCAACTGGTGTGTGCCAGTACTGTAAATCATATGGTTTTGTTAGTATTATCTCTGTACAATCTGTATTATCTCTGTTGAGCACGCAAATCTCACTTCCTCCACCTAATATGAACTAAATACAATCTACAATTGAAGAGTGTCTTAAAGAATTTGAACCTGGGCCTTTCAAAACAAGTATTTAAATCACTATGCTTTCATGGACATCTGGTAAAGAACAATGACTGCATAAGGCAAAGGAGGTACCATTTTCAGATCTGCTCAGTCATAATAAAGTCATAATATATTTTCCCAATCCCTGCGAAAAAAAAGTGTCTGAATTGTTTCAAAATGAATATCATATTTACAATCGTAACAACAGGAGTCAATTAATATCAATTGACTACTCTTGACTAATAAACAATCATTGGAAGTTGTGCCTACAAGAACTCATTAACACAGTAAAACAAGTGAGTAATTTATACTCTGCATTAACATTATAGGCACAGTCAAATTTTTACTTTTAAAATTCACTGAAGTTTCTACTTTCTGTAAAAAAAGAAGTGAAAAGCAAATAACTAACTTTTCATAAATTTATTAATAATTAATTGTATATATTAATTAATAATTAATTGTATAATAGTTAATAATTATGTTATCAATTGTATTGTTAATAATAATCAATAATTAATTAACAATTATTAATAATTAATTAATTAACAATTATTAATAGATAATTGTATTAATAATTAATTGTATATAGTAACTATTTTCAGTTCAGTTCAGGTACAAAAACAATGTGCCTCACAAGGGAAATGGTTAGCATATCCATAAAATCTGGTGCAAAGATCCCTAAAAAGATTCTACATATGGTCTAAGCCAGGGGTCCCCAACCCACGGCCCGCCAGATCATTTCATCCGGCCCGAAATAGTATTTCATCTGCCTCGTGAAATTTATTCTATAGAAATCTTTTTTGGTTGCTACATATCGTATATAAGGATATTTTTAATCAAAATAGAATGTAAATGAGTCCAAATATAATTTTGTAACATTGTTGCAACTCTGTGTGCTTCCACTTGGCAGCAGTGTTTCTTGCGATGTCAGAAATCCCAACAGTGCGAGTGCCCAAGGCTATAAGTTTATAGCCTCGAGTATTTCCGGTGAATATGAGTTGTCAAAAAGTGAAATAGTAAAGTTAAAATAAGCGACTGTTAAAACAATTGCTAAACACTAATCTAAATATTAATCAAGTAAGTATTAGCGAAAGAATTGTATGCAATGCATTCTTTGCAGTTTGCAATGTAAAGACGAGTGCGCGTATTAATCTTTCTCCTGGTCAGCTATTCTCATTCAGACTGTAGTTGTCGGGCTGCTGCACCGATTATCACGCGCAACAATTTATTAGTGCTATTTGTATAAATGCATATTATTTTTAATTTTATTTAAGTTTGAATTTTTAATTTTAATTTTAGCGAATCAAGATGTCAAGTAAAAGAAAAATTGATTCCGAATGTTGTGTTTTCAATGAACTTTGGTCGATTAATTATTTTTTTATAAGGGACAATAACCGATGTACCTGCCTTATATGTAAGGAAGCAGTTTCTGTGTTGAAAGAATATAATTTGAAACGGCATTATATGACAAAACATGCCTCAACTTACGATAAACTTCAAGGAGAGTTGCGAAACAAAAAATTACAAGAGCTGAGCTTTGATTTCAAGAGGCAACAACAACAGATGACCTGTTTCACTAATCAGAATTTAAATTTAATTACAGCTAGTTTGCGAGCATCTCAAATTATTGCTGAAGAAGGGAGGGCTATTACTGATGGCGCGTTTGTGAAAAGAGTGTGCCTATCAATTGCAGAAGAAATATGCCCTGATCAAGTTAAGCACTTCGCTGCTATAAGTTTATCAATGTCAACTTTAGGAAGAAGAATCGAAGACCTGTCTGCTAATGTTAAAGATCAGCTGAAACAAAAAGTTACAGATTTTATAAATTTTTCGATTGCAATTGATGAAAGCGAAGCTATTACCAACACAGCACAGTTACTCATTTACATACGTGGTATAAATCAAAATTTTGAAGTCACAGAAGAACTGGCTGCACTTGAAAGCTTGAAGAATAGAACCTCTGGTGAAAACATATTTTATAGCGTATCAAAAGTGTTTGAAGACCTGCAGCTTGATTGGGAATTGTTGACAGCAATTACGACCGATGGTGCAAAGGATATGGTTGGAAAAAATATTGGTTTCATCAGCCATGTTAATAAATATTTTGATTCCAAAAACATTGAAAGACCTGTGCAATATCATTGTGTTATTCACCAGCAATCGTTGTGTAGTAAATTTTTGTCTTCGAACTCAATCATGTTGACTATAATTAGCATTGTGAATTTTATACGCAAAAATGGCCTGAACCATCGTCAGTTTAAAATTTTCTTGGAGGAAATCGAAAGCGAATATAGTGATTTGTTGTACCATATGGAGGTGCGATGGTTGAGTCGTGGTAATGTATTAAAAAGATTTTTTCAACTCAGAACCGAAATAGACATATTCATGAATGAAAAATTAAAACCAGTCCCAGAATTAACAGACCCTAAATGGTTATGGGAACTTGCATTTTTAACAGATATTTGTGAACATTTGAATACATTGAATAAAAAACTTCAAAGTCGCGATCTACTTGTAAATGACTTGTTCTACAATATTAAAGCATCTCAGACAAAATTAGAATTATTTAAAAATCAAATTGAACAAAATAATTTTTCCCATTTTTGTGTAGTGAAAGTTTATATAATAATATGCCCAATTGCGATTTTTCCACAGACAATTTTGTCCGAAATCTTGAATTATTGATGGAAGCATTTGTTGATTTCGAAAACAATAGAAAATTATTTACATTATTTCAGAATACATTTGATGTAAATGTTTCACAAATAGATAAAGATCTACAATTAGAAATCATAGATCTTCAAAGTAACGATAACCTGAAAACATTATTAAAAAATGAAACATTAATTAACTTTTATAAAACTTTGACAGAAAATGAATTTCCAGAATTAAAAAAAAATTAGCAAGAAGAATAATTTCTATTTTTGGTAGCATTTACCTATGTGAACAAACATATTTAAAAATGAAATATATAAAATCCAAACATCGATCAAGAATGACAGTTGAACATTTGCAAGACTTTTTAAGATTGGGAACTTCTACTATTAATCCTAACATTTCAATTATTGCTAAATCAAAACAACTACAAACATCTCATTGATTTGCTATTTCTGTAATATCAAATGTGATTATAATAATAAAAATTGTGATTTTTAATATGACTATGTCTTTGTTTACAATAAATATCCCTTGTTAATAATTTTTTATAGTTTTTCTATCTTGTACATCCCGTTTGACCTGGTGAAGTCGCTAAAATTGCGTTTTTTGGTTTACAGTGTTTTCCGTCATCAAAATTGCACCGACTCCGGGACATTTCTTATGAATTTTCTATGTGGCCCTCCGATGGTAAAGGTTGGGGACCCCATATCAATGCTTAGACCATTGGTATTCAATTTAAATACAAAATATCGGGAAAATCTGTTCCTGCTAGTCAAACTGTCATACAGAAACTTTGTGAACATGCCTAAAAATTAACAATGCAACATTTTTGAGAGTTTTCTCTAATGAAATAATTTATCTTAAGCTTAGTTTTCAAGAAAAGTATAAATATCTTGTGTAACTAAATTGTTATTTATTTATGTCCCTGAGTAAATTACCTCAACAATACAATTTCAGATTTAGGAAAGGTAGATATGGAGAGTAAAATAATAAATTTCAACAAAATGAATGGTATTATTAGAAGACATTTCAGTAAATACATGTCAAGAGATATACAATTACAACTTCATAAAATAATCTCAAATCCTTAATTAGATTGGCGCCTCCGTAGCCAGGTGGGAAGGAGCAGCAGTGCGTAGCACACGCTTCTTGATTAGACTGGGGTTCGAGCCCGTCACCACCAAATACGGAGGATGCGGAAAGGTCAGGGAATGACCACCGCATATCCCTGAGCAATATGGCCTTAGTTGCTAATGCTCCTTAAAAAAACAAACAAAAAAAAAAAAAAAAAAAAAAACCCCAAAACCAAATAACAAATCCTTAACTAGAGCAGAAAGAGAGCCATAGTGATGGTCATTTCTCACAACAACTTTCTCAAAATTATCCTAAAGCATTAACACTCTTCTGATGATGCTCATATACAGGCATACCTCGAATAACGAATAGGATGCGTTCCACGAAATTACATCATTAAGCGAAACTTCGTTTTCAGAGGTAAAAATACTATGGCCAGAATAGGGATACGTTCCTACGTAAAGAAAATGAAAAGCTTTTTTTTCGGACAAAGAAAAGTTTTATTAAATAAACAGTCAACTTGCATACAAAGTGAAATCACATTTTAAAATACGAGTCTAAAGTTGATTGTTTATGCTTTTTTTCTCTTTCATTTAACAATTGCCTATACGGAATTATTGCATTTAACACTGATCGCTTAACAATAACACTTCTTCCTAAATCAGGATCATTTTCACTAAAAAAATTTAAAATGTTTTCAATGTCATTTAAGCACCTTTTTAAATCTTTGTTGTTAACACTTTTTCAGCAGGAACTTCATTAACTTCGTCTTCATTACCTTTGTCTTTGTTGCTAACAAGGTTTTCTAAATCTTCCACTGAAAAACCATCATCTTCTGCATTCAATAAATTTCTAACATTCTCTTCATCGGCATTTTCGAAACCTACTGATTGAGCCATCTGGATAACTTCATTTCATTTCTAATTTCTTGGATGTTATTTTCTTCTTCTAATACAACTTCTGGCCATATTTTGTGCCAAACTCCATTTAAGCATTTCTTAGTGACTTCTTTCCAAGAACTATCAATGTTTTCAATTGCGTTTTTAACGGCGTAGTTTTTCCAAAAAGTTTTAACTGTCATTTCCTCTTTATCCTCTAGTTCAGTTAAATTGCTTAATGTTCGACGCAGATAATAAGCTTTAAATGATGCTATTACTCCCTGATCCAATGGTTGAATCAGGGAAGTTGTGTTTGCTGGAAGAAACACAACTTTGACAGGAATGCATGTGTCCAACGTGTTAAGATCAGTAGGATGTCCCGGAGCATTGTCTAACAACAAAAGAGCTTTTTCTTCAAAGTTGTTTTTTTTGACAATACCGTTTTACTTCAGGACAAAAGTGGTTAACAAACCAATCAGTAAAAAAATCAGTAAATAACTCCTTGGTAACCCACGCTTTTCTTTTTGCTTTCCATATAACAGGTAAATTCATTTTTACGTTACCTTTTAACACCCTCGGATTTTCTGAATGGTAAACTAATAACAATTTTAATTTATAATCGCCAGATGCATTTGATCCAAAGAGTAACATTAAATGGTCTTTGGCTGCTTTGAACCCGGCAGCTGATTTTTCTTCAGTAGAAATGAAGCTTTTTGTTGGTAACCGTTTCCAGAACAAACCGCTTTCGTCAACATTGAACACCAAATTTGGTGGAAAATTTTCACGTTCAATTATTTCCTTAATTTTTCTGGAAACTTATTTGCAGCTTCTCCCGTTAATTTTACAGTATGAATCCTGGGCCCATTTTTTAAATTTCTTGAACCAACCACGAGAAGCCCCAAAGGTTTCCGTAATTTCTTCAGTTTGTTTAGATTTCAGGTGATTAAACAAAAATAATGCTTTTTCTTGAATCACCATTTGACTTAAAGGCATATGACGTTGTGACATATCATCTATCCACAAACTTAACATTTTCTCCATTTTTTCTAAAATTGGATTCCTTAAGCGAGTTAATTTTGCCGCTGTAACATCTGTACAATTCTGAGCAGACTGTTTTATTTTTTCTGATTGACTTAGTATGGTTGTTAAAGTTGATTGCACTAATCCTAAAGAATGTGCCACATCGGATTTTCTTTCGCCGCTTTCAACACGTCGTATGATATTAAGTTTAGTTTCCAAAGAAATTGCTTTTCTTTTCTTTGATTCTGACATTTTAATTAACTAAAACAAAAATATTTCTATTAAAATTTACAAAATCTATGTTATGTAATGCTATCAAAGAACCTACGTTGATTATTGCAATGCGCCACACTGAAACAACATCAATCATGTAAAGGAAATGGAGGACAGTTAAAAATCATGATCTGGCATACCAAGAAAACTGACAGATACGGATCATTGCGATGCACCACACTGAAACACACCCTATGAAGTGTAAACAACAACTAAATTAGGCGAATGAAGTGCAAAACTGTTATAACAGACACACCCACAGCTCGGGGGTACGTAATGAGTCGCCGTCAGTCACCAATCGGATAATTGGCGGGCATTGGCCTTAAATTGGAATATTTTTTTATGTTAAATGGGGCTTTGAAATTGCAGACTTCGTTATATCAAAGCTTCGTTATCAGAGGTAACGTTAACCGAGGTATGCCTGTACATCACTTCCTTTAGTGGAGTTATTATCCTAAAATGCATTTGTGGAGTTAAGAGTTTCTTGCAGAATGACAGCTAATGTATAGGTGACCCCCGCTTAATGCTGATAATTCGTTCCCGAAAACGGAGCACTAAGTGAAAAGGCGGTATGCGAGCACAGTATTTCCGTAATGTTTTTTTTTTTTTTTTTTTTTTTTGATTTGGTAGTTGTTGGCGCATCGGCTTCTGTGGCCATATTGCACCTCCCAAGGTTTTTGCAGTACTTTGATCCAAGCCCGAGGCGGGAATCGAACCCGCGACCTTTGGGTTACCGGGCAGGTACTTTACCCACTCGGCTAGCCCGGTCGGCTCCGTAATGTAACATATGTATTTGTGACTCGCAGTCTATTCCACAGGACATTTCCTAATCAACAATAAACAGTAGCGAAAAGACGCACAAATGTCGGTCAAAATATTTAATATAAAAAATTTGTACATATAAAATATTCTCCATTACATACGTATATAATTATGTGGTAAGTAACTACATTTCGTATAAAAATTAAACTTAAAATCATGAATTTATTAATCCGATAGCCCTGGGCTGTCGAGTTTTTGTAAATCTATCTTACCAGCCCTTACTAGCTTTATATGATTCCACATTTTTTTTTATTTTTTAAAGGTGAGCTTTCTTCAGATAATCATAAAGGCTAATCGCTTTTTCTTTATTAATATTTAACTTAACGAAATTGTGCATTGGATATTATCTTCAATAAAATTATTTAGAAGTCTCTCCATTTCAATTATAATAGCCAGCCTAGTTTCTTGCAGTGGAACAGCTGTCTTTCCCGCTGCTAAAATTAATTCTTTATAATTGTTCTTACAGCAGAACCTGCCAGTCCTAAATTATTGCACCATCTATTTGTCATTGAACGGAATCGATTCACTTCAAAACGTATGATTTAATTTTCAAATTCAGTATTTTTCTTACCTTAGTAGGCTTCGTACCGTGTCCAGATGTCGTTCCTTTTTAATTCTTATCCTCCATTATTAATCTTCGAAAATGTATCTGCGTTGCATTAATTACGATAACTGTCCATTACTGACGATGTCTAACACTGTACCAAGTGATGTTTGGCTCCAAAACTTGGATCCTTAACTAGAGCAGACAGAGAGCCATAGTGATGGTCATTTCTCATAACTAGACTTCGGATAAATGCATATAACTCAAATATTACGAGAAATATACTTGGTCATTTTTTAAAATGTTGATCTCGGAACTACATAAGTCATCATAGTGCAATTAAATTAGCGTGGGAGAAAATTTCGCAAGTCAGCGTGGGAAACTTTGCTATTCATTTTCAAGCTATCGACTACATCAGATGAAACGTCTTTGTTAAACATGCCAAAAATTCAATCTGCACATTGGTAAAAGAGCTTTATAGTGAGTTGTGACAGTGTTAGAGTGAGATATGGGTTATAATATAAAAACAGCGTTATAGCGAACCGCGTTATAATGAGGGCCTGCTGTATTGTTTTAAAACTGGCATCATTTAACTGATATTGTTACTTCAGTCTGATTGTTTTTTTACCTGACATCCTGTTAGGTGCACACACGCACACTCACATGTATATGAAGGGTTGCATCATGTCTGTTGATCCATCGATATGCAGGGTCTCCCAGTGGATGTATTTTCATGAAATTTTTCCAGCTTTCATACTTAATATTTTTTTTTTCCATACAAATTCATCTTCAGGTATAAATCGATAGTATCATCTTGTTGTTTCATGTTTGTTATCAATAACCATTTCATCACTGTGCTAGAATCTCTGATTGCGAAATCTCGACTGAATCTTTCATAGTAACAATAGTTATTATGTTTGGAGGAAGAGAAAAAAGGTTTTTTTTTTTTTTTTTGTAATTCTGTGGGATACAGGCACTGTTCTGATTACTGGTGGGAGTTTGCTCTGCTTTCCTAATCACCTTTTTGCATCTCCTGTGTTTAGTTGTGTGCTGCGAAGATTCAATTGGGACTATATTCTGATTCAGTGATCACATTTATTTGATGGACTGCTGATGATGGGCGGACTTAATTTCGTTTATCTGTACTTGCTTGCTAATGGTGTTTACAGCCTGTTAAGATGCGCCTCATGTGGAGAACACATCTTTGGTGAACCCATCACCCTTTTAGGACTTCCCTTATTTATGATTATTATTAGCCATATGGTGCAAGAAAGCCTGAGGCTTATGCTGCATCAGCCGAAAAAAAAAATTTCAGAAAGAACAACAGTCAGATATAGAAGGGAATCACCAAGAAAGAAATGAATAATGATATCCAGCTCAGGACCAACTAATGTGGATTCTTCTTTCTGGTGGTATCTTTGTTAAGTAGTATGGACTTTATCAATGTGCACTTTTTTTTTTTTTTTTATATTTGATGGACTGATAGCATTTTAGTGGGCATCCCATCTAAAGTAGCTCCAGGGCATCTTTGAGACTGATTAGAATATCACTGAATACATTACTTAAGTGGATCTATGTACGAAATACAGTATGTCTATGACATACGTAACAGATAAGTTACAAGACTTCTAACGTAAGTTGAATTTTATGTAACCCAGGAAAGACTTAAAAAAAAAAAAAAAAAAAAAAAAATATTGCTACTACAAGGGGTTTCCGAAAAGTAAGGTAACACATTTTTTCTCTCAAGGAGGTTTATTAATAAAAAGTTGAAATTATACAACAAGAAATAAGTGAACAGGCACTACTTCTCCATAAAGTCTCCAAGTTTATTGATGCACTTACCCCAACGATGGATCAGTTTATCAATACCGGTACTGAAGAAGTCCATGCACACACACTCAGTAACCAACATCGCCCCACCTGATGAACTTCCTCATCCGTAGTGAAATGCTTTCCTGAAAGGTATTTTTTTAGAGGGCCGAACAAATGGAAGTCTAAAGGTACCAAGGCTGGGCTGCAGGGGGGGATGTGACAGAGTTCCCCAACGATTACAGTGCAACCACTCAGAAGTGGTGTAGGCAGTGTGAGTGGAGTCGTTGTCGTGCAACAAAATCACGTCGCTTGTCAGAGGTCCTGGTCATTTGCGTCAAATGTTGGCTTTCAGTTTTTCCAACTTTGTACAGTAAAGTTGTGCATTGATTGTTCCTCCCTACAGCAAGAAATCCACCAACAGAACACCTTGGTGATCCCAGAACACTGTGGCCATGACTTTTAGGACACTGGGAACAGTTCTGAATTTTTTGTGCACAGGAGATTGTGGATGTTTCCAGGTCATGGAGTCTTGTTTGCTCTCCAGGGTAAAGTAATGAACCCACATTTCATCTGCTGTGACTATGCGAGCGAGAAAATCCTCCCCTTCATCATTGTATCACAACAAGTTCTCCAGACACATCCCCATGCGTTTTGCGTTGTCCTCCTCTGACAATTCTCGGGGCACCCAGCAGCAGCAGCAGCACACCTTTCGCAAGGACATCGTGAACAATTTTGTCGACTTATTCACGTTCACTATTTGTGCAATTTCACACATTTTCAAGGACAATGCCCTTAACGCACCAAACGTTGTCTTCTGTCTTGCTCGATGAAGGCCTACCAGCCCGATGTTGATCTTCAATGTCAACACGGCTCGCTTTAAATTCATTGCACCAAAATTGGTGAATGTCACTTGGTGAAGACCCTTTGCTTGCAAAAAGTGAATAACTTCATGAACACCTATTTTGGACACACTCGCACGGTAGCCACCATTTTGCAACTGGAATCTGCTGTGAGGCAAAAGTACCACAACACTGCACTGGTAGTCTTTTTGAACGTTATTAATAGGTCTATCTGTCCACTGTGTTTAATCTCATTCCCTTTCACCATTATTAAGAAAAAAAAATGTGTTGCCTTACTTTTCAGAAACCCCCACATATATCCTTTATATGGCAAAATTACAAAATCCACATAATATCCTCAGAATATATATCATAACAGTTAAAAAAACTTCATTTGGGGACAGCAGTGAAGTAGTACCACTTTCACATATTCTCTTAGGCGGCACCACGATAAGTCAAAATGAAAGTTTCTGTAAAGAATCTCACAGGGTTAAGTTACAAGAGATGCTGTCACACCTAACGATGCGAATGAAGCACACACACTACACAATGATATTTTTATGTGAAGTCATTGAAAATGATTGGACGTGAATTTCAACTTCACCACAATAAACCAAAGTGTAACAAATATAATATACAAAATGAAAACAAAAGCTCCCACTTCAATCTCTAACAAAACTGAACTAACTCTACAATCCAGAAAGAAAGGATGTAGAGACGAAACGCTAGAGTGTAATTCTCCGAAGAAATAGCCGATGGGACACAGACCACATGGCTTGAAAGTTGTGGGGATTTCTCTGAAGTGCTTCGACGTAGTTCACCTGTCTCAAACAATTTGTCGAATACTTCTTCAGAAATTTTAAAGCAGAAAATAAAATGTTAACTCTAGTTATTTACCTAGATTCTAGTTACGCCACAAGTTACTATCCAACACAGTTTGTATGGGAACGAAAATAAAAACCAATACTTATTGTTCCTTCACTTGACTTCACTCTTAAAAATTATATCGAAAGCATCTTTACAATTTTACCAAAAAAATTTATGTAAGTCCGAAGTTACGTAAATCAGGCTTACGTAAGTTCAGGACTAACTGTATATCGGTATTCTATAAGTGGATTCGTGTATCTGTGTCTTTACATACAATACTGTATAATATGGCAGAGTGGCCAGTTTGTGATGGGGAACACCTAGTATAATAAATAAATAAACAATCTTTTCTTCCTAGGTCAATATATCAGAGAATCTAGAAAGAGGAGAATGAAAAATCCCTTACAATTAAAGCAATACAGCAACACTGATGGAAAATTTATCTGTGAGTGCCCAAAATGCTAATATCTAATTTGGATTAGTACATACATATGACCTTACTCTGTATTGTAGATAACTTCCCTTTAATATCAGTGTACTGAAGGTACCTAGAGCTAATCTAGTTATTGGGAGTTCCATTTTTCCTTGTCATAATGTAGTAGTAGTAATAGAGGTATGTGATGCAAGAAAGCAAGCATATAAGATTATGTAGTTTCAGCCAAAAAAAAAAAAAAAAAAAACCCCCAATTTCACACATCCATTCTCTCTAAAAGTTTGTCCAGTTCCTCCTTGAATCAACTTCCACAATGACAGATGGAAGTTTGTTCCAGCAATTAACCACCCATTGGCTAAAGCACACCTATTCTAAAGCTGTCTTTGTCTTTCCTCAATTTGAATTTATGACCCCTCAGGTTTGTAATCTGAGAAAGCGAAAAAATCCCATCAGAATTCAGCATGCTCAACCCATTCAAGGCTTTATACACCTCAATCAGATCACCTCACAAGTGCCTAGTCTCCAGCTGCAATTTGCAGAACTTAAGCTTTTCTGGGTAAGAGGACCCTTTCATTCCACTCACCAATCTTGTTTCCCTTCTCTGTACACGCTCAAGCAACTCTACATGATTCCTAAAATGAAGCCTCCGGACCTGAAAGCGGTACTCAAGGCGTGCCCTGGCCATTGCCTTATACAAAGGGATAATAATCTCCTTTTCCCTACTAGCAAAATTCCTGAATATCACTGACAATACCCCACGACCTGTTTTGGCAGCATTGCTCTCAGAAAACTTCAATCTGACTGCACAATTACTCCCAGATCTTTTTCATTTCCTACCACCCTAAGTGTAAAACCACACAGTTGGTACGTTTCTCTGGGGTTACTTCTACCCATATGCAGTACTTTGCATTTATCAATGTCAAACTTGAGTTGCCACTTCTCAGCCCATCTGCCCAAATTTTCTAGATCCTGTTACAGTAACTCACTGTCATTAACAACCCTGCCAACCTTTGTATCATCTGCAAACTTCGACATTAAGCCTGACATATCTTCATCAATATCACTGATAAATAGACAAAACAACAGTGGGCCCAACACCAAACCCAGGGGGACTCCACTAATAACATTAGTCCATGAAGAGCAGCATCCCTTGATTACAACTATCTGTCTACTCCCACTCAACCACCCATGTGATTATTATGATAACTGACATCTTTTATTTCCTCTACTACTTCCCCTTCAGAAGCAGTCTGCAAATCCCATCATCAGATGCATTTAAGGCATTTATGGCATTACTGGTACATTTTTTTATTTTTTATTTTTTTTAATCAAACTAGTAGTCCCAACCAGCTTTCATGCAACCCCACCCACCTATTTACAATATTGTACAGATATCAAACATATACTGCCACTAGTTGGTTACCAACTTTATCCCTAAGTGACTTTTCTGACTGCTTTTCTGGGTTTTTTAATTAGCATATTTCCAAACTGCAGCTTCATTATCAACTTAAGATGTTCTGCAGATTAGCATTAGTACAGGAATATGATGCAAGAAAGCAAGATTATGCAGCATCAGCCAAAAAAAAAAAAAAACTCCCATTTCACCCCTCCGTTCGTTCGAAATAACTGTCCAGCCGAGCCTTAAATTTATTTAGGCTAACAACTTCCACAACAAGGGATAGAAGTCTGTTCCACCAACCAACTACCCGCTGGCTAAACGCAAATTTTGGCACATCTATCCTACATCTGTCTTTCCTCAATTTGAATTTATGCCCTCTGAGGTGATTATTCTGAGCAAGAGGAAGTATCCCATCAGCATTGAGCATACTCAAACCATTCAAGGCTTTATACACCTCTATCAGATCACCTCGCCAGTGCCTAGTCTCCAGGCACTATAATTTGCAAAACTTAAGGCTTTCTTCGTAAGTGCAACCCTTTTTTCCATTCATTGATCTTGTTGCCCTTCTCTGTACTCGTTCCAGCAGCTCCACATCCTTCTTGAAATGAGACCTCCTGACCTATATACAATACTCAAGGTGTGGCCTGACCATTACCTTATACAAGGGAATAATCACCTCCTTATCCCTGCTAGAAAAATTCCTGTATATCATTGACAAGACACCATGAGCTACTCTTGCAGCCCTACTGCACTGCTCAGAAAACTTCTTATCTGCCTGAACAATTATCCCCAAGTCCTTTTCATTCTTTACCACTGTCAGTGTAGTACCACAGAGTTGATATGTTACTCTGGGGTTACTGTTTCCCATATGTAGTATTTTACATTTGTCGAGGTTAAACTTAATTTGCCACCTCTAAGCCCATTTGCTCAACCTTTCCAGATCCTGTTGCAGCAGCATAGCTTCAGTAGTCTCGTTAACAACCCTATCTTTGTATCGTCTGCAAACTTGGACATTAAGCTTGACATATCATCATCAATATCATTTATAAATACAGAAAACAACAATGGATCCAACACTGAACAGGGAGTTAAATGATTTTGTAATAACTGACAACAAAGTGAAAGAGAAAAGCACCTGGGGTGGATGGGATCTATCCAGTTATATTAAAGGAGGTAGAAAGGAAGCAAACAAACCCTTAACCATAATTATGAGAGCTTCCTTTTGACTCAGGGGAGGTCCCCATGGACTGGAGGTGTGCAAATGTATACCCAAGATCTGTTAGTTTGTGTTCCAAGGAACTTGAGTTCCACAGAAAATAATGCAGTCACTAGTTAAAGAAGCATTGCAGGAGCATCTAGACAAGACTGAAGTAAAAGTTAAGACACAGCATGGGTTTGTTATGGGAGGTCTTGTCTGACCAATTTGATCGGATACTATGATGTGGTCACAAAGGAACTGGATTCAAAAAATAATTTTGATATCACATACTTGGATTTCAAGAAAGCTTTTGTTACTGTTGGAAATGGAAGACTACTGTACAAACTGGAGCAGTATGGGATTAAGGGCAACTTGCTGAAATGGATAAAGGGATGGCTGAGTAGGAGACAACAGAGAGTGGTAATCAATAAACACTGCTCTTTGTGGACTAATGTTATTAGTGGAGTTCCCCAGGGTTCGGTGTTGGGCCCACTAATGTTTTGTGTATTCATCAATAATACTGATGAAGGTATATCAGTCTTAATGTCGAAGTTTGCACACGATACAAAAGTTGGCAGGGTTGTCAACGACAGTAAAGACAGTATGCTACTTCAACAGGATCTAGAAAAGTTGGGCAAATGAGCTGAGAAGTGGCAACTGAAGTTTAACATTGAAAAATGCAAAGTACTGCATAGGGGTAGCATGAGGAGACCCAAGAGAAACGTACCAACTGTTCCACTCAGGGAATTGAAGAGTGAAAAAGACATGGGTGCAATTGTGCAGTCAGATATGAAATTCGCTGAGCAGTGCAGATGGACTGCCAGAGCAGGTCATGGAGTCTTGTCAATGATATATAGGAATTTTGCTAGCAGTGACAAGGAGGTGATTATCCCTTTGCACAAGGCGATGGTGAGGTCACACCTTGAGTACTGTGTACAAGTCTGGAGGCCCATTTTAGGAAGGATGTAGAGTTGCTGGAATGAGTACAAAGGGGTGCTGTTACAAAGAAAGGCTTAAGTTTTGAAAATTGCACTGACTGCAGACTAGGCACCTCAAAGGTTATCTGAGTAAGGTGAATAAGGCCTTGAACGGGTTGAACAAGCTCAATGTTGATGGGATTCTTCCTCTTGCAAGCTAAGCTAGACTTTGGAGCGAATGAATGGGTGAAATGGGAGGAATTTTTTTTGCTGATTCTGCATAAACTTGCTTTCTTGCATTGTTTGCCTCAACTAATACAAATTTTTTCATATTATAATTAATAATTCTTTATATCCTATTACAAATACTTTCAAATATCTGTGTGTTTGTGTGCATGCGTGTGTACAGCAAGACCTCTAATGAACTTCCATATTGCGATTTTTTTTGATTTCCCCTTGGCTGAAACATTGAAAAGAGTTTCTGCAGAATAAAGAAAATTTCCATGTGTTGAACTGATTTCTAGGCACATGGGTACACACTGTTTGCACCTCTGGCCTTTAGGCAACAGAGCTGATGCAGCAGAAAGTACGAATTAAGAGTTAACAGGATTAAGAATTAATCCGTTTAGCTTTTAAGAGCTAAAGGGATTAAATCTTAAGAGCACGAATTAATAGCTAAAACATTCCACAATTTAGTGGTGTCTGTAAAACCTATAAAACCGCCTTTACTGTACCAAGAAGTCACGCTGGACCCTTGCTGGTAGCACAGATGGTAGGATCGCCTTCCTCCCGACACCAGGTAGAAAAGATTTGAGCTGGTCAGTCTCAGGCAAGGGTAGTATGGTTTTTTCCTGTAGTAAACAACATGTCGACCTCAGAACATATGACTTACAGACAGTATACAAGGACCAATATGGCGTTAGTCTTTAAGGGCGTTAGTCTACTAACACCCTACAACAACAATAACAAGTCGTGCTGGTCAATTGCCATCTGTATGTCCACAGACATAGGAAAAGATTAAGCATGTTCCCGACATGGACATTGGCTCTGGTCAACCTGTTTTCTACTTTAAGTATCCAAGCAGAGAATTAGGAGAGGGTGATTTTCCTTTTTCCTGGAAATTCAGCTGTATACATTTACATGGTAGGTACAAGTAGTCCCTCAATCAGTTTTGTTTTAGTGCAGTGCAATTAACCTTACAATGTCTAAGAGGAAATAATTGAGTGTAGGGAAAAAGTGGAAGTGCTTAATGGTGTAGATTTGGGCATTAAAAAGAATAAAAATCACTTTAAAATTTGGTATCCTGCCAGTAGTGTGTTAACCATTCTGAAAAACCGTGTTTCGATTCTCAAACTGTTTGAGGAATTGGACCCAGGCGAAAGCTTGTGAAATTATGCATGTATGAAGATGCAGATGAAGCCATTTTTAAGTGGGTAAATTTGATTTGAGACCAAACTGTGCAGATTATTTATCTTTTCTGGTGCAATAAAACATTCCAACCCAGTTCTGGTTGGCTGGACAAATTCAGAAAGTGCAATGGCTTACTTGAAAATGTTATTTCTGGTGAAAGTGGAGTTCTAATCGTAGAAGTCTGTACCCACTGGAAAGAAACGGTTCTATATTTTTTTAAATGTTTGACAAATCACAGACGCTGACTTTTAAAGGTGATAAATGTTTGGGTGGTAAAAAGTGTAAGGAAAGGATTAGTCTTGTTTGGTGCAAATATGGCTCGTAATGAAAAACTGAAGCATTTAGTAATACACAAATGAAAACAACCCCCCTGTTTCAAAGGATTAGTAAAGTCGTTAGAGTTGGACTACAACTGGAACAAAAAATCTTGGATGACAAGTAAAATTTTTGAACAGTGGAGTTTAAATTTTGATATAAAGATGACAAAAGAAAACAGAAAAATCACGTTGATTGTCGACATCTGCCCTGCCCACCTTCACTCGGTAATTTCGAAACTTACAAGTGTGAAGCTTGTTTTCTTCCCTTCCTCCGAATACCTCATCTAAACTGCTGCCAGTAGGCAGCAGTTTAGATGAGGTATTCGGAGGAAGGGAAGTCTCAAGAATTTGAAAATGCACTACTGAAGGTGCATATTGAAAAAATTATACTGAGAATAAAAACCAACCAACCTATAGATTCTGTTGTAGATTTGTGGATGGGCATATCAGAGGTGGAAAATTCTTAATTCTCTATTGTTTCACAAAAGCAAGTTTTGCAAAAATGCCAGTTAACAGCGATGAAACAGCTGAACTACTACAAGATATTGAGTAATCTTGGGAGGAACTCCAAGTGAAAGGTTTAATCAGTGGAGAAACTGTTCTTCACAAATTTTTAGGAGTTCATAATGATGTCATAGTAGCTGAATATCGGAGTGACAATACCAATGATGTGTTGGATGAAAATGAAGACAATAGGGACAATATTAAACCTTCGAAAAATGGAATGCTGGCAACATTTGAAACTTTGCAACGAGGCCTTCAGTGTGAAGAAAATGTGACAGGAAATATATTTTATAGAGAGGGGAATGCCAGAGGTGTATTCAACTCTGGCAGTAAGCTAGAGAATCTTGTAATAACTGAGAGTAAAGTGGAGGAGAAATTGTTGAAGATAAATACAAGAAAGACAGCTGGGGTGGATGGGATCTATCCAGTTATATTAAAGGAAGCAGCAAAGGAAGTAAGAAAACCCTTAGCCATAATTAGGAGAGAGCTTCCTTGGACTCAGGGGAAGTACCCATGGACTGGAGATGTGCAAATGTGACCCCAATTCACAAAGGAGGATCAAAGGGCGACATAAGTAATTATAGACCTGTTAGTTTAACTTCTGTTCCTGGAAAATTAATGGAGGCACTGGTTAAAGAAGCACTGCATGATCATCTAGACAAGACTTCAGTTATTGCTTGGACACAGCATGGTTTTGTTAAGGGGAAGTCTTGCCTGACCAATTTGATTGGATACTATGATGCAGTCACAAAAGAACTGGATGCAGGGAATAACTTTGATATTATATACTTGGATCTTAGGAAGGCTTTTGATACAGTTGCACATGGAAGACTACTGCACAAATTGGAGCAGTGTGGCATTGGAGGCAAATTGCTGCTATGGATAAAGGGGTGGTTGAGAGGGAGAAGACAGAGAGTGGTAATCAATGGACACTGCTCATCGTGGACTAATGTTATTAGTGGAGTCCCTCAGGGCTCAGTGTTGGGTCCATTATTGTTTTCTGTATTTATAAATGATATTGATGATGGTATATCAAGCTTAATGTCCAAGTTTGCAAACGATACGAAGGTTGGCAGGGTTGTCAAGGACACTACTGACACTATGCTACTGCAACAGGATCTGGAAAGGGTGAGCAGATGGGCTGAGAGGTGGCAAATGAAGTTTAACATTGACAAATGTAAAGTACTACATATGGAAACAGCAACCCCAGAGCAACGTATCAACTCTGTGGTACTACACTGACAGTGGTAGAGAATGAAAGGGACCTGGGGGGTGGTTGTGCAGGCAGATATGAAGTTTTCTGAGCAGTGCAGACGGGCTGCAAGAGTAGCTCATGGTGTATTGTCGATGATATATAGGAATTTTTCTAGCAGGGATAAGGAGGTGATTATTCCCTTGTATAAGGCAATGGTCAGACCGCACCTAGAGTACTGTATACAAGTCTGGAGGCCTCATTTCAAGAAGGTGTAGAGATGTTGGAACGAGTACAGAGAAGGGCAACAAGATTAGTGAATGGAACAAAGGGGTGCTCTTACGAATAAAGGCTTACGTTTTTGCAAATTACAGTGTCTAGAGACTAGGCACCGGCAAGGTGATCTCATAGACGTGTATAAAGCGTTGAATGGTTTGAGCATGCTCAATGCTGATGGGATTCTTCCTCTTGCTCAGAATAATCACCTGAGAGGGCATAAATTCAAATTGAGGAAAGATAGATGTATGATAGACGTGAGGAAATTTGCTTTTAGCCAGCGGGTGGTTGGTTGCTGGAATAGACTTCCATTCCAGACCAAAAAAAAAATTTAATGGAAGTTGATAGCCTAAATAAGATCAAGGCTCAGCTGGACAGGTATTTCGAACGAACAGAGGGATGAAGTGGAAGTGATTATTTTTTATTTATTTATTTATTTATTTTTTTTTTTGGCTGATGCTGCATAAGCTTGCTTTCTTGCATCAAATGCCTCTACTAATGCTAAGGCTAATTTGAGTGTTTAAACAAATGCAAAAAATTTTATGAACGATGCAGAGTAAAATCCAGTGTACAACAAAAAATAACCAAATATTTTATGAAATAATTCTTAAAAGTCTACATCATGTAAGTAGTCATTTCTTTATATGTATGTATTAATAAATGAATTGTTTTAAAATGTTAGAAAATCTATTCATTACACTTATTTCTCATTTATTTCCCTCTTTTACTATATTTCTGAATTTTGAATTACAGTATTTTTCATTGTTGAAACCGTTCAACAATGAAAAATACTGTAATTCAAAATTAATGTAAAAATACTGTAGTCTAAATTTCTGTTTAACGAATTTTTTCAAGCAAACGATCGATTTTGTTATACGGTAAACCCTCGACTTATCAGACCCCGATATAACGGATTGGACAAATAATAATACAGTAATGTACATATTAATCTCGACAATGTTATTTTTTTATTTTATACAAAATTTCAGTGTTATTGTTAATTAAAAATTAATAATAACCTATTTCCACTATTGTTTTGATAATTACCTATTTTATTTTTATAATCAAATTCTGGAAATTGTTTTCTATTCTTCTGAAAACATGTTCAAATAGCTGTTTTCCCAGATTACAGATAAGAGCAGGCGGTGATTGCAAGCTAAATGTGACTCGTGACACTAAACTACAGGTCTGCCAACTTGCTTTGTTTCAGTCTCAGTCTGCCTCAAACTATCATGCGGTCAGGTTGTATACAGAATGTTTCTGTGATTTCTGAACTGTGACTTTATTATATAATTTTGCAATCCTTACAATTTAAAATGGCATCAAGTGATAGAGGAGTTAAAAGAAAGTTTGTGAACTTAAATGTGGCACAGAAATTTGAACACGGAATCTTTGAGAAATTAGAACTAATTTCTCAATTAGAGCTAATTCAGAAATTAGAACAAGGCATCTCAACATCAACAGTGAAAGGAGTGAAGGTGGAGTTGGGTTTCTGGTCCATAAATATTTTAAAAACAACATTTTGGAATTCAAAAGTACATCACCAAGGGTGTCAAGACTAATACTCAATATTTCTAAGAGGTACAAGCTAAAGATTATAATGATTTATTCACCAACATCGAGCCATGATGATGAAGAGGCTGAAGAAATGTACACCGAAATTGAAGTCTTCTAGATGAGCAGAAAACCTACTAGGTGGTAGATGACTTTCATCAACCGGTGAAATACCACCACTTTGCTTATTGGAGGCTTGAAGTGGTGAAACCCATGTTTAGTCTCTAGAGCAAAGTTTCCGGCGTCCCCCCCCCCCCCATACTTCTCATTCAACCCATGCACGGTACTAAGTACTACAGAGGTTTTGATACCTTTCGTGTTTGGGGTTTTTCATAAAAAAAAAAAAAAAAAACACAACACTAATATTATGGGAGACTTCAATGAAAAGGTTGGAAAAAGACAAAACAGCACAGAAAGGAGAACTATAGGAAATTTTGGAATTGGTGAAAGAAATGAAAGAGGTGAAAGATTTGTGGAACTTGCAGAGTCTCAAGCACTGTCAGTAATGAACACTTTTTTCAAGAAAAGGGTGAACAAAAAGTGGACTAACTACTAATGAAATCGACTACATCCTCACTAACAGAAGATATATTGTGAATGATGTTACAGTCCTGAATAACGAAAATGTTGGAAGTGATCACAGAATGGACACATTTGAAATCATCATCATCATCAGCCATTTTCAATCCATTGCAGGATGAAGGCCTCTCCAGCAACTTTCCAGTTCCTTCTGTTTTGAGCACTGGCCATCCATTTACTACCCACAAACTCATGAATTTCATCTATCCATCTCTGCCTTTGTCTTCCAGGTTTTCTTCTAGCTCCTCTTGGGTACCATTCTGTTATTTTCTTAGTCCATCTGTCATCATGTCTTCGAGCTATGTGTCCTGCCCAAGACCATTTTAGTTCTCTGGTTTTGATAAGAATGTCCTTTACTTGAGTTTGCTGCCTAATCCATGTGTTTCTCTTCTTATCTAACAGTCTGAATCCCAATATAATGTGTCCAAGTTTCACTTCCATAAGACATGGTAGGGAGAATACATTGATTCATTATTTTACATTTCAGACAAACTGGGATATTGCTCTTCAGTATGTGACTATATTTCCTGAATGCTATCCATCCAAATTTTATTCTTCTCTTGTCTTCCAGCCATTTATCATTATTATAGCCAATAACTTGTCCTAGATAAGTATATGACTCCACCTTTTCAACTACTGCTCCTTCAATCATTATTTCCCTTTCCGTGGCGTACTTGTTCATCATTACTTTTGTTTTAGCCATATTCATCTTTATTCCAAAATCCATACTAACTGTGCATAACTGATTAAGATTTTCCTCTAGTTCTTCGGGATCGTGGCTTATAACCACAATGTCATCTGCAAATCGTAAATGGTTTAGGTACTCTCCGTTCGCATTGACTTTATTCTGTGACCAGTCTAATATTCTGAAAGCTTCCTCAAGGGCAGCAGTAAACAGCTTCGGAGATATTGTGTCTCCTTGTCGAACTCCTTTCTCGATTTTAAATTTCCTACTGTCTTTGTCTAGTCTAATAAAGGAGGTAGCACTCTCATATATTTTCTTCAAAATCATAATATATGGGGTATCTATGCCTTGTCTTTCCAGTGCCCGAAACATTGCCTTATGCTGTATGGAATCAAATGCCTTTTCATAATCCACAAATGCCAGGCATAATGGTGTTTTATATTCATTTGCTTTCTCCATTAGCTGTGATATTACGTGAAGGTGATCCATAGTTGAGAATCCTGTCCTAAAGCCAGCTTCTTTTTCGGTTGATTCTCATCAAGTATTCTTTCTAATCTGTTAGTAATGACCCTTGTGAACATCTTGTAGATGTGCGATAACAAGCTAACTGGTCTATAATTTCCAATTTCTGATTTATCTCCTTTCTTATGCAGCAAAACTATGATTGCATTATTCCACTGCTTAGGCATCACACCTTTTCTAATGCACTTTGTGAAGAGCCTTGCCAGTTTTTGTGTCTCTTCCTTCCAATTTTAACAACTCTACAGTAACATCATCTTCCCCCGGGGCTTTCTGATTCTTCATTTTCTTCAATGCATGTTCTACCTCATCAAGAAGAATATCGGGTATGTCGTATGTGTTGGTTCTTTGCAATCCATCTTCCCCACTGCTGGTATCATTCCCTCGCTACTTGTATAATTCTCTATAGTAGTCTTCTGCTATTTGAATTATGCCTTCTCTGCTGTTTATAAGTACACCATCGCTATTCTTCAGTTTCAGTATCATTTGTCTTTCTGTATTAGTGCTCATGGCTGCTGATTTAAATCCTTTATTTTCCCTTAATGCTTGTTCTACTTTTCTTGTGTTAAATCTTCTTATGTCCTCTCTGAGTCTCTTTCTAATGGCTTTGCATAACTCAATATACTGAATTTTCTCCCTGTCAGTGTTTTTCTTGCTCTTCATTTGTCGTCTTTGGTTCATCATGACAAGTGTTTCTTGACTAATTTTTTCTTCTTTGGATTTCTGTTTCCCTATATTTTTCTTGGCCTTTATCACTTTCAGAAAGTTGTAATATTCCTCGTCGATATCTTGGTCCTGAGCAGTCTGCAGAAGCTCAAACTTGTTCTTAAGTTCCAGTACATACTGCTTTTTCTCCTCCTCTGTTATCTCAAAGACCTTTGTATTATTTACTTGAGTCAGTTTTTTCCTTTCCTTTCCTACATCTATATCAAGTGTACATCTTACCATTCTGTGATCACTTCCAACATTTACCTTATTCAGGACGGTAACATCATTCACAATATATCTTCTGTTAGTGAGGATGAAGTCGATTTCATTAGTTGTTAATCCATTTGGTCTCTTCCATGTCCACTTTCTGTTCACCCTTTTCTTGAAAAAATTGTTCATTAATGACAGTCCTTGAGATTCTGTAAATTCCACAAGTCTTTCACCTCTTTTATTTCTTTCACCAATTCCAAAATTTCCTACAGTTCCTCTTTCTGCACTGTTTTGCCCTTTTCCAACCTTAGCATTGAAGTCCCCCATAATAATAGTGTAGTGGGTTTTCTGATCATCTAGAAGACTCAATTTCTGTGTACATTTCTTCAACCTCTTCATCATCATGGCTCGATGTTGGTGCATAAATCATTATAATCTTTAGCTTGTACCTCTTAGAAATCTTAAGTATTAGTCTTGACACCCTTGGTGATGTACTTTTGAATTCCAAAATGTTGTTTTTAAAATCTTTATGGACCAGAAACCCAACTCCACCTTCACTCCTTTCACTGTTTCCATTGGTGTACAGCAGATTTCCCCTTGATAAACCTATAAGTGATTAATTTCTTCTTCTTGTTTCAGCCAAACTGCTGATATTCCAATTCACATTTTCTAATTTATTTTCCAGCTCTAATATCCTGTCTTCATTGAAGAGTGATCGTACGTTATAACAGGCCAAGTTCAGTTTCCGTGCATGGCAGCCTAGTCGTACCCAGAGATTCTTAGCACCCTCTGCTTCCACTCTGATCCTCTCGCTGCCATAAGAGGGGGAGTGAAAGCTGCTGGGGACTGAGGGCCATTTGTATTGTTGTGCTCTCATATGCTGGAGGGTTTGGTCTTTTCCTCTTCACACTGACCAGGCGTCTTGAAGAGAACCACTCTACACGTTGGTTGCCACCTAAGTGACATAACAGGGCTTACCATCGAGAAGGTGTGTATCAGTGGATTTTAGGGAGGCAGGCCAACCGGACTTCTCCTAAAACTTCTGTAATAGAGAGATATTGGATCCATCAGTGTGTTAGGCTGAGTGTCTGATAACACACACAGGATACCTGTTCCCCTCTAAGCCCCTGCTCTTCAGTATGTGATTATATTTCCTGAATGCTATCCATCCAAAATTTATTCTTCTCTTGACTTCCAGCCATTTATCGTTATTACAGCTAATAACTTGTCCCAGATAAGTATATGACTCCACCTTTTCAATTACTGCTCCTTCAATCATTATTTCCCTTTCTGTGGCATACTTGTTCATCATTACTTTTGTTTTAGCCATATTCATCTCTAGTCCAAAATCCTTACTAACTGTGCATAACTGATTAAGATTTTCCCCTAATTCTTTGGGATCGTTGCTTATGACCACAATGTCATCTGCAAATTGTAAATGGTTTAGGTACTCTCCGTTCACATTGACTCCTTTCTGCGACCAGTCTAATCTTCTGAAAGCTTCCTCAAGGGCAGCAGTAAACAGCTTCGGAGATATTGTGTCTCCTTGTCGAACTCCTTTCTCGATTTTAAATTTCCTACAGTCTTTGTCTAGTCTAATAAAGGAGGTAGCACTCTCATATATTTTCTTCAAAATCATAATATATGGGGTATCTATGCCTTGTCTCTGCAGTGCCCGAGACATTGCCTTATGCTGTATGGAGTCAGATGCCTTTTCATAATCCACAAATGCCAGGCATAATGGTGTTTTATATTCATTTGCTTTCTCCATTAGCTGTGATATTACGTGAAGGTGATCCATAGTTGAGAATCCTGTCCTAAAGCCAGCTTGCTCTTTTGGTTGATTCTCATCATGTATTCTTTCTAATGACTCTTGTCAACAACTTGTAGATGTGGGATAACAAGCTAACTGGTCTATAATTTCCAATTTCTGATTTATCTCCTTTCTTATGCAGCAAAACTATGATTGCATTATTCCACTGCTTAGGCGTCACACCTTTTCTAATGCACTTTGTGAAGAGCTTTGCCAGTTTTTGTGTTATGTCTCTTCCTCCCAATTTTAACAACTCTACAGTAACTTCATCTTCCCCCCGGAGCTTTCTGATTCTTCATTTTCTTCAATGCATGTTCTACCTCATCAGGAAGAATATCGGGTATGTCGTATGTGTTGCTACTTTGCAATCCATCTTAACCACTGCTGGCATCATTCCTTCGCTCCTTGTATAATTCTCTATAGTAGTCTTCTGCTATTGGAATTATGCCTTCTCTGCTGTTTATAAGTACAGCATCGCTATTCTTCAGTTTCAGTATCATTTGTCTTTCTGTATTACTGCTCATGGCTGCTGATTTAAATCCTCTGTTTTCCCTTAATGTTTGTTCTACTTTTCTTGTGTTAATTCTTCTTACGTCCTCTCTGAGTCTCTTTCTAATGGCTTTGCATAACTCAATATACTGAATTTTCTCCCTGTCAGTGTTTTTCTTGCTCTTCATTTGTCATCTTTGGTTCATCATGACAAGTGTTTCTTGACTAATTTTTTCTTCTTTGGATTTCTTTTTCCCTATAGGTTTCTTGGTCGTTATCACTTTTAGAAAGTTGTAGTATTCCTCGTCGATATCTTGGTCCTGAGCAGTCTGCAGAAGCTCAAACTTGTTCTTAAGTTCCAGAACATACTGCTTTTTCTCCTCTTCTGTTACCTCAAAGACCTTTGTATTATTTACTAGAGTCAGTTTTTTCCTTTCCTACATCTATATCAAGTGTACATCTTACCATTCTGTGATCACTTATGACAATTACCTTTATCATTAGCAGAGGCATATGATGCAAGAAAGCAAGCTTATTCAGCATCAGCCAAAAAAAAAAAAAAAAAAAAAAAAACCACACACCACTCCCATTTCACCCCTCCGTTCGCTCGAAATACCTGTCCAGTTGAGCTTTAAATTTGTTTAGGCTATCAACTTCAACAACAAGTGATGGAAGTCGGTTCCACCAACCAACCACCTGCTGGACAAAGACAAATTTCCGCACATCTATCCGACATCCGTCCTTCCTCAGTTTCAATTTATGCCCTCTGAGGTGATTATTCTGAGCAAGATGAAGAATCCCATTGGCATTGAGCATGCTCAAACCATTCAAAGCCTTATACACCTCTATCAGATCACCTCGCCGGTGCCTAGTCTCCAGACTCTGTAATTTGCAAAACTTAAGCCTTTCTTCGTAAGAGCAACCCTTTCTTCCATTCACTAATCTTGTTGCCCTTCTCTGTACCCATTCCAGCAGCTCTACTTCCTTCTTGAAATGAGGCCTCCAGACCTGTATACAGTACTCAAGATATGGCCTAACCATTGCCTTATACAAGGGAATAATCACCTCCTTATCCCTGCTAGAAAAATTCCTGTATATCATTGACAAGACACCATGAGCTACTCTTGCAGCTCGTCTGCACTGCTCAGAGATCTTCATATCTGCCTGCACAATTACCCCCAGGTCCTTTTCATTCTCCACCACTGTCAGTGTAGTACCGCAGAGTTGATACGTTGCTCTGGGGTTACTGTTTCCCATATGTAGTACTTTACATTTGTCAATGTTAAACTTCATTTGCCACCTCTCAGCCCATCTGTTCAACCTTTCCAGATCCTGTTGCAGCAGCATAGCGTCAGTAGTGTCCTTAACAACCCTGCCAACCTTTGTATCATCTGCAAACTTGGACATTAAACTTGATATCCCATCATCAATATCATTCATAAACACCGAAAACAACAACGGACCCTACACTGAACCCTAAGGAACTCCACTAATAACATTAGTCCACGTTGGGCAGTGTCCATTGATTACCACTCTCTGTCTTCTGCCACTCAACCATCCCCTTATCCATAGCAGCAATTTGCCTCCAATGCCACACTGCTCCAATTTGTGCAGCAGTCTTCCATGTGCAACAGTATCAAATGCCTTTCTAAGATCCAAATATATAATATCAAAGTTATTCCCTGCATCCAGTTCTTTTGTGACTACATCATAGTATCCAATCAAATTGGTCAGGCAAGACCTGCCCTTAACAAAACCATGCTGCGTCTGAGCTATAACTGAATTCTTGTCTAGATGATCCTGCAGTGCTTCTTTAACCAGTGCCTCCATTAATTTACCTGGAACAGAAGTTAAACTAACAGGTCTATAATTACTTGTGTCAGCCTTTGATCCTCCTTTGTGAATTGGGGTTACATTTGCACATCTCCAGTCTATGGGTAACTCCCCTGAGTCCAAAGAAGCTCTCATAATTATGGCTAGGGGTTTGCTTACTTCCTTTGCTGCCTCCTTTAATATAACTGGATAGATCCCATCCACCCCAGGTGCCTTTTTTATGTTTATCCTCAACAATCTCTCCTCCACTTTCCTCTCAGTTATTACATAATCATCCAGCTCATTGCCAATGTTTACTTTACCTAGATCATTCTCCTTCCTGAATAACTCCTCATGCGTGAATTGTAGATGCAAAATACTCGTTTAGATTGTTAGCCACCTGAGCAGGATCCTCAACTGTTGAACCATCAATATCCAGTGGACCAATCTGATTCATCCCTTTCCTTCTTGAGTTTAAATATGTAAAGAACTCTTTTCTGTTTTTCTTTGCATCCTTTGCCAAGGATTTTTCGTAGTCTGCCTTTGCCTGCCTAATCTCCTTCGTGACTTGGTTACAGACCAACTTATATCTATCACAGGCTTCCATGTCACCCATTAATTTGTATGCATTTTGCATGGGACACATGCAAAAATGCATGTATCCCATGCATTTTTCTTCTCTGCCACATGTCTCATTAGTTCATCTGACAACCATTTAGGCCTAAACCTTGAACAATATTTCTTAGTTGGTATGTAAAGCCTGGTAGCCTCCAAGATTAGTTCCTTGAATGCTTCCCATTTTGAGTTTACTGTTGGTAACATCATCAGTTGGTCCCACTGTATAGAATTTAAATACTGTCTCAGACCATCATAGTCGCCTTTACGAAAACAAAAATCCTTCCCTTTACCTCTGATGGTAGTTACCTCCTTGAGTAAATCCCACTTCAACACACTGTGATCACTGCCACTTAGTCGTTCATTCATCTGCAGATTCTTAATGCATGAAGAATCACTACTGATAATCAGATCAAGAGTATTGCTCCCTCTTGTTGCCTCACGAACATGCTGATGTAGAAAACAATCATCCAATAAATCCACAAAAGCCTTGCTAGTGTGCGAGTGACTAACCCACAAATTCCAGTCAATATCTGGGAAATTAAAATCCCCCATTATAAGACTCTCTGATTTACTGGCCCACTCTATTTCCCTGTACAATATCTTATTATACTCATCAGAGTCATTAGGCCTATAGCACACTCCTACTCTCAATTTTGATTTCCCTATGCTTATGTCACACCAAACTGACTCGACACTGCCCTGTCCATCGATGTTGACTGGCTTCACTTCCTTGGACTTTGTGTTTCTTAACTAATAGCATAACCCCTCCTCCCCTCCTGTCCTGTCTATCCTTTCTATACACATTGTATTCCCCAAATTCCAGTTCGGCATTACTTATATCTGTGTGACACCACGTCTCTGATATCCCAACAATATCTGCCTTTGATGTTTTGAGCAATACCTCAAATTCATCAAATTTATTTACCAAACTCCTAGCATTGGTGTACACGCAGGTATACATGCACCTGTTTCTATTCTTAGCTACCCTAACACAACCCATGTGTTTACTTGTACCGCAATGACTCCCAGCAGTCTCTGAAATATCCTGCATCTTGTTTTTCAGGCTTCTGCTCATTTCAATAGAAGCAGTGCAAGAATCACTTCCAACTCTGCCAGTGGCTACTGTTAATCTATTAGTCCTTGTATCCCCCCCCAACTAGCAGTTTTCCGACCCACCTAACACTGCCTCGACAGCATCAGCAAAAATTCTTGCACCCTTTCTATTTAAGTGTATCCCATCCCTGTAGAAGCAATCTCTCCTGTTAACAAGTACAGTCCAGGCTGAAAAAAATTCTACCCCTTGAGCCTTGCACAATCCCTCCAGGGCCGAATTGATCGACAAGGCTCTCATCATATACTCCCTCCTATCGTGTCTGGGCAGAATTGCAGGCACTTTCAAATTCAACCCTAATTCACGGCTTTTTTTCAACAGTGACCTGTACTTGCTAAGTAATTCCGCTGGTCTCCTACTCTTAATAACATTAGTGCCAACGTGTACAACTATATCACCTTTTGTGCCCTTAAAAGATGATATCCGCTCTACAACGTCATCAACCTTTGCCCCTGGCAGACATACCCTGGTCCTATTCCACCTATCCTTTTTACAAAGCATGTTCCCCGTTTCCCTGACAATAGAGTCACCAACAACTACTAGTTCCTGTGGGACCAGCGCATTCTGCCTAGGGGGCTGCCTCTGTGTTGCCTGATGACCAAGTGCAAGCTCTGGCATTGATGTGGGCAGCTGAGAGCTTGATGGGCCCCTCAATTTATTTCCTTCGAGGGCGTCCACCCTGTCCTTCAAGCTCTCATAAAGGCCCATAACAACGCTGAGTTGTCGCCTGATTTCCTTGCACTCCTTACATCGTGCACACACAAAGACATCCCCCTTGGCAGTATCATGTCCCGTACCCGACTGCTCCGCAAACATCAAGCAAACAGTGCATTTTAAAAGACTGTGATTCAGAGGGCAACTGCCCCCCCTCAGTTCTCCCCTGAACCACAGCACTCCCATTAGGTTGAGCCTTTTGCTTTGCTGCTCTGGTCAGAGTCATGATTCCGATTTAATTCAATAAAATTTCGAAACAAATATTAAATCCTTATGATATATCCCAAAACGGTTATGTTATTTATTATTTTTTTTTTTCGGTATCTAGTGTTTTCTACGAGTTCCCTTTATACAACTTCCGTATCACGTGTACCACTATAGTTATGTATTAATTATTTGTTACGATTAAGTCGTTATATATATATATATATATATATAGAGTTAAAAATACAATTTAATTGACAATAAAGTTTATCAAGATTAATAGATTTACTGATTAACTGACAATATTATATTATGCACTATACTACACTAAGCTTATGTTATCGTGTAAAAATGGCGGGAATTCTCAAACGGTACTTCTACGGACTCGTAAGTATTGATTAGCTTCCAAATCTCGCTATCTCAATTTAGAATAAACTAAGGATCCTGACTAGGTCTATAATCTACTTATAGAAGATAATTTTATATAACAATTGGTTAATAAATCGACTAAATTTGGTTAAAAAAAAAGACCTCTCGTTCAATTTGTAACACGTGGATTTGATACCGTTACCGATACTAAGTAATAACTACAAAATCTCTGTCTAAGTTAAACTTTAAACTAAGTATCGTAACTAGGAATATAAAGCTACTCTAGAAAATAAGTTAATATGACAATTTAAGCTAATAAATCAGAAAATAAATCAGGAAAACTTCTCTGTTCCAAGAGCTTCAAGGAGCTTCGTCCGCACAGGCTAACCTCGCACCCTTATTCAGGACGGTAACAGCATTCAAAATATATCTTCTGTTAGCGAAGATGAAGTTGATTTCATTAGTAGTTAATCCATTTGGACTCTTCCATGTCCACTTTCTGTTCACCCTTTTCTTGAAAAAAGTGTTCATTACTGACAGTCCTTGAGATTCTGCAAATTCCACAAGTCTTTCACCTCTTATTTCTTTCACCAATTCCAAAATTTCCTATAGTTCCCCCTTTCTGCACTGTTTTGTCTTTTTCCAACCTTAGCATTGAAGTCCCCCATAATAATGTAGTGTAGTGGGTTTTCTGCTCATCTAGAAGACTCTCAATTTTGGTGTAAATTTCTATCAAAGGTGATATAGTTGGCCTCAACTAACAGTTTAATTGAGTGAAAAATTTCCTTAATAGGAAGCTTCACATAATTAATCGGTATTGAGTTATTATTTAACATATCCCAAATAATATCTAATGTGTATTCAACGTTTACATTTGTATATAATGATTTAACATCTAGTGAGAATAAATTGTCATTATCGCCAAGTCTACAATCCTTAAGGTTATTAAATAATGTATCGTAGTTCTTAAACCCAAATTGTATTGCCTGTCTAAAGGGTTTTATAATGCTATATACATGTGTGGCTAAGGATGAAAATGCCGGGTTTCTGTAGGAAACAACAGGCCGAATAGGAAATCCAGTCTTGCCGTAATTTTACTTGACCGAAGAGTGCATGAATATTGTATGTTCTGGCCTTCAATTCGTTTAACTGACCCATAGTAATGTAGTCGTTTTTTCGATATGTGGTTAACGTTTAATTGTATTGATTGACTAAATTGGTAAATAGTGCCGGGTCTACTTCAAGATAAGTGGAGGTATCTGAAACAACTGATTCTAACTTATTAATATAATCAGGTTTTCGAGTATTACCACTGTATATCCTTTATCTGTTATATCTCTGTTATCTCAAAGACCTTGGTATTATTTAGTCGAGTCAGTTTTTTCCTTTCCTTTCCTACATCTATATCAAGTGTACATCTTACCATTCTGTGATCACTTCCAACATTTACCTTATTCAGGCCGGTAACATCATTCACAATATATCTTCTGTTAGTGAGGATGAAGTCTAGTTCATTAGTTGTTAATACATTTGGACTCTTCCATGTCCACTTTCTGTTCACCTTTTTTTTGAAAAAAGTGTTCATTACTGACAGTCCTTGAGATTCTGCAAATTCACAAGTCTTTCACCTCTTTTATTTCTTTCACCAATTCCAAAATTTCCTATAGTTCCTCTTTCTGCGCTGTTTTGCCTTTTTCCAACCTTAGCATTGAAGTCCCCCATAATAATAGTGTAGTGGGTTTTCTGCTCATCTAGAAGACTCTCAATTTCGTTGTAAATTTCTTCAACCTCTTCATCATTATGGCTCGATGTTGGTTCATAAATCATTATAATCTTTAGCTTGTACCTCTTAGAAATCAACTATAAAGCAGAAGACTACTATAGAGAATTATACAAGGAGCAGGGAAATGATGCCAGCAGGCAGTGGGGAAGATGGATTGCAAAGTAGCAACACATACGACATACCCGATATTCTTCCTGATGAGGTAGAACATGCATTGAAGAAAATGAAGAATCAGAAAGCCCCGGGGGAAGATGAAGTTACTGTAGAGTTGTTAAAATTTGGAGGAAGAGACATAACACAAAAACTGGCAAGGCTCTTCACAAAGTGCATTAGAAAAGGTGTGACGCCTAAGCAGTGGAATAATGCAATCAGAGTTTTGCTGCATAAGAAAGGAGATAAATCAGAAATTGGAAATTATAGACCAGTTAGCTTGTTATCCCACATCTACAAGTTGTTCACAAGGGTCATTACTAACAGATTAGAAAGAATACTTGATGAGAATCAACCGAAAGAGCAAGCTGGCTTTAGAACAGGATTCTCAACTATGGATCACCTTCACGTAATATCACAGCTAATGGAGAAAGCATATGAATATAAAACACCATTATGCCTGGCATTTGTGGATTATGAAAAGGCATTTGACTCCATACAGCATAAGGCAATGTTTCGGGCACTGCAGAGACAAGGCATAGATACCCCATATATTATGATTTTGAAGAAAATATAATGAGAGTGCTACCTCCTTTATTAGACTAAAGAACAGTAGGAAATTTAAAATCGAGAAAGAAGTTCAACGAGGAGACACAATATCTCCGAAGCTGTTTACTGCTGCCCTTGAGGAAGCTTTCAGAAGATTAGACTGGTCGCAGAAAGGAGTCAATGCGAACGGAGAGTACCTAAACCATTTACGATTTGCAGATGACATTGTGGTCATAAGCCACGATCCCAAAGAATTAGAGGAAAATCTTAATCAGTTATGCACGGTTAGTAAGGATTTTGGACTAAAGATGAATATGGCTAAAACAAAAGTAATGATGAACGAGTATGCCACAGAAAGGGAAATAATCATTGAAGCAGCAGTAATTGAAAAGGTGGAGTCATATACTTATCTGGGACAAGTTATTAGCTGTAATAATGATAAATGGCTGGAAGTCAAGAGAAGAATAAATTTTGGATGGATAGCATTCAGGAAATATAGTCACATACTGAAGAGCAATATCCCAGTTTGTCTGAAACATAAAATAATGAACCAATGTATACTCCCCACCATGACTTATGGAAGTGAAACTTGGGCACTCACCAAAAGAATGGAAGAGAAGCTGAGAACTACACAGTGAAGAATGGAACGAATTATATTGGGAATCAGACTGTTAGATAAGAAGAGAAACACATGGATTAGACAACAAACTCAAGTAAAGGACATTCTTATCAAAACTAAAGAACTAAAATGGTCTTGGGCAGGACATGTAGCTCGAAGACATGATGACAGATGGATAAGAAAATAACAGAATGGTATCCAAGAGGAGCGAGAAGAAAACCTGGAAGACAATGGCGGAGATGGATAGATGAAATTCATGAGTTTGTGGGTAGTAAATGGATGGCCAGTGCTCAAAACAGAAGGAACTGGAAAGTTACTGGAGGGGCCTTCATCCTGCAGTAGATTGAAAATGGCTGATGATGATGATGATGTATCACCTTTCGAGAAAAAATGTACAAATTTGTGTACAAACAAAATTTGTGGTTTAATATCGGCTTAATATCGGAGATCTATCTCTCAACGATTGAGCATACACATCTGACGCCTTTTCGACCCCGTATCACAGACTATGGGAGGTATTTAGACGATGTTCTAGTTACTACTATCCAAGACATTTTACATTCGTTTAATAATATTCATTCTATGCTCAAATTTACATTGGAAAGGGAGGATACCTATACAAAGTCATTAAATTTTCTAAATTTCATGCTTACTAAGGACTTGAATAAAATCCAATTTAACATCTATCGTAAACCTACAAACACCGGTATGCTTCTACATTATAACAGTTATCACTCGTTCACCTACAAAAGATCGATTATCTTCAATAAATTTCTAAATGCCTACAAATATTCAATGACAGAATCTACTTTGGGCTCAGAAATACAAATATTAACCAGCAGATTCTTAAACAATGGATATCCCTTTGCTACAATAAACCGAATTAGGGTACAGGCTAACGATAGGATACAAAATACTACACCAACCAACAATAGTAATATCAAAAAATACTTATTTCTGTCCCATATGTTGAACAGTGGCACAAACAGCTTAACAGATTCTTTAAGGATACCAAAGTTAAAATTGTGGCCAGGCCAATATGGAAATCACACACTAAACTGAATAATCGACCAGTCCTTTCCTCATTTGCAACACAAATTAATGACCTAGTATACAACATTTCTTGCGGTGATTGCGACTCATCGTATTAGGGTTCGGCGCATTTTCCTTTGAATTTTCGTGTTAATCAACATGCGGCCTTAGTTCGTGCTCCTCGTTCAGCAGCGTCAGAATTAGCCTTTCACGCCATTAACGAAAAACAATTTTTTATTTAACGAGGCCAAAATACTTAAGTGTTCAACGTAATTATATGCGACAATTAATTGCAGAAACCATAGAAATTAAATTACACGAAAATTCTGTTAATGTTCGGCGCCTCCGTAGCCAGGTGGGAAAGAGCAACAGTGCGTAGCACACGCTTCTTGATAAGACCGGGGTTCGAGCCCGTCACAACCAAATACGGAGAATGCGGAAAGGTCAGGGAATGACCACCGCATATTCCCGGAGCAATATGGCCTTAGTTGCTAATGCTCCTAAAAACCAAACAACCAACCAACCTGTTAATGTTCATCGGCCATATCTCATCTCTGATTTGTGGACTTTTACGCGCACACGCAAAGACAAATAATCCCTATTTAAGTTTCATACTCACCCCTACTTGGTAATTTTCATTCCTGTGATCACGACGTATGGTTGAAAAGCATGTCAGCTTCAGGAAGGAAAATCATTTTGCATTTTTTTTTCTTTAAATTGATTTTTAATTGAGTTAAACTGAGTTTTTTCTGTTGAATTGAGTTTTATTGTGTTAAATTGATTTTTAATTATTTTTTAAACTATTTGTTACTCGAATGTAAGTTTTTCGATTTTTTCGTTTTAATTTCTGGAGACTATCGTACGGAAGTATTCTACGTACTATATCGAGGTTAACTTCTCTTATTATTTTACAAATATTGATATCAATGTAGAACGTATTGGGCAATCAGAGCTCTGGTTCGTACTATCTAGGTAAAATACAATACAAATAAAATAAAAATAAAATAAGATAAAATAAAAAATAATAAAGATGACATCAGATATAGGGGGACATATTTAGATAAAAGTCGAATACAGATAAGGCAAATATACAGAATCTGATGTCAGCTGAAGTAAATATTGCTACATGGTCAGGTATTTCATCAGGGGACTACACCTGGCCATGTATCAGGAACTGTGTTTTATACTTGTCCATAGTAGTAGCAGAAAGGTGAAAGGCAAAAAAATAAATAAATAAAATTAGCACATTCTTATAGAGCAGGGGTGGCCAACTTAATTTGTGATGAGATCTACCATCTCAAGAATTTCACTTGGAATCACACATGGTTAAAAAAGTTAATCAACGCATATTGAAAAATGTTGTTTATAAATTTTAAAATTAAATACAATTCAGAATTCTTATTTTAAATTCATACGTATTTAAATTTTTAATTTATATGAAGTTTGTGTCTTATCATCTGCCAAGCTTTCAAAATCGGGGATATACTGTGATAAGGGCAACCGTAAAGAACCTTCTGTATGCAAGTCCGTAAGAGTATCTTTGTTTCAAACACGAAAAGGCCTATTCACAAAGATAGGTGGAACAAAACAGCAATTTAAAAGTTCACTGCATTTTTTTACACTTGGGTACTTCTCTCGGCAAACGTATTTCCAAAGGTCTTTTAGGAAGATTTCATTTCACAATGTAATAAATTCATTTTAAAGTAATATTTTCTGCATGCGAAAAATTTCAGCGATATTTTTGTTCAATTCGTTTCATATCTAAGTCGACGTTAAATGGATAAGAAATATATTGAACAATGTCTTCAATTGTTTTAAAATAACTGAATCTGGTTTCAAAATCATCCACAAATTTCTCAATTTCAGGAACATATTTTTTACTATTACATTTAAAAACAGGATATTTTTGCAAATGATCTTGCATATTTGCAAAATGATTGAATTTTTTTTCTTTGAGATTCTTAACAATTTCGAAAAATTGATATTTATATACAGAAATACTACTAATCATGTCACCCACATTTTTATTTTTTCCTTGTAATTCCAAATTAATATCACTTAATTTACTGGTAAAATCTGGCAAAAAAAGCCAGATCACAGAATCACACCATATCTTGTAGCTGCTGATAATCATCTCCACTTTGATCAACCTATTTTTTAATTTCATTCAGCAAATTTCGAAATCTCTATAGAAACTTACTCCGAATTATTTCAGACATTTTGAAAAGGCTCCTTTAAAGAGATTGTCCTCTGATGGAATTTACAATTTTGAAAGCAACATCCATGACACTTTTAGTATTTAATCTTTTGCTGACTAACACTTGTTAGTGGATGACACAGTGGCAACTCAAAAAATTTGGGAAATCATCATCCTTTTGGCCTCCGTAGCCGAGTGGTCAGGAGCGGGAGTAAAGTAGCACAAACTCTTTAAGTAAACAGGGGTTCAAACCCCTGACTGCTGAATACAGTCGATCTGCCAACCTGCACTGGACAGCCGTGGCAGATTAGGGGCCATTTTCCTCAGCATGAATTGCCGGGGAGGCTTCCATCCTGCAGTGGGTTGATAATGGCTGCACTTCACTTTACATCCTTTTGGCACAATGCGATGAATCCATTAAGATGCCCTGTCACTGCTTTAACTCCATCTCTTGTTATTGATACGAGCTTAAATAGTGGTAATTTCATCTTTTCAATAAAATTTTTGAATTAGATAAATATATCAAGGCCTCCATAGTTCTTTCTTTTAAAGAAAACATATCCAGCAGTTCTTCTCTAGTGGCAGAATCATCGAAAACCATATGAATAAAAACGAGAAATTGAGCAGTATCACTGACATCTGTAGATTTATCCAGTTGGTACATCTGCATCTAAAAAACTTGGTTTTCTCTTTCGCTCTCGGCATTACTTTTCTTCCAAACAGCTGTTCACTCTTTACAAATCGCAAATCTGCCCTACCATGGAATATTGTTCCCACATCTGTGGTAGTGCCCTCAAAACCTCTCTCAGGCTTCTTGATTCTGTTCAGAAGAGGGCATTTAGGTTAATTAATGATTCATCTCTAACAGAGTCTCTCCACTCACTGTCTCATAGATGTACTGTTTCTGCTGCGTGCCTCTTCTAGAGATATTTCCATGGGCACTGTTCACTGTTCTTCTGAATTGGCTTCTATAATTCCCGCTCTCTCTTTCTAAACAGTCCGAACGTGCCGCCACCACCCAACATCCACTTACTGTCCAACTTCAAACTTACAGAACCAACTTTTCATCTTCCTCATTTATTCATTCAACTGCCATTTTCTGGAACAACCCTGCACACATATTTCCTGAAAATTACATCCCACAGAAGTTCAAGTCCAATGTCAACAAATATCTCCTTTCGTTTTCTCAACCTCCAACCTAAGCACAGTACTAAGTATTATAGGTTCTAATATCTCTCGTGGGTTTACATTAAAAAAAAAAAAAAAAAAGAGTATCTCGAGATAATTGCAGATCTTAAAGAGCACTTCTAATTTCATTTTTGTTCTTAATTTTTCAAAAAGAGAACCTCTTATTTCTAAAAATGCGTCTTTGAGGAATTGACCATCAGAAAATGGTCTGCAATTTTTTGAAAAAAGATGACTCGAGTTAAATGATGCTACAGTTAATATTTTAGATTGTAAATTAGGTGGCATGAAAAAAAATTTGTTGCGCGAATAATCTGGATTTAAGTCCTTTTAATTAATTTTTTCTAAGGTCAACATTAGGTGAAAAAAATCCAATTGGTATTTAGCATTAGCAAGGGCACATGAAGCCCCCTCAAAAAAAAAAAAAAAAAAAAAAAACACCCCTTATTTCACCCATTCCCTCGCTCCAAATGTTTGTCAAGTTATGCCTTGAATCTATTTAAGCTATGAACTTCTACAACGACAGATGGAAGTTTGTTCCAGCAGTCACCTACCCGCTGGCTAAAGGCAAACTTCTGCACATCTATCCTACAGCCGTCTTTCCTCAATTTGAATTCATGCCCTCTCAGGTGATTATTCTGAGCAAGAGGAAGAATCCCGTCAGCACTGAGCATTCTCAAACAATTCAAGGCCTTATACACCTCAATCAGATCAACTCGCAGGTGCCTAGTCTCCAGACACTGTAATTTGCAGAACTTAAGCCGTTCTTCGTAAGAGCAACCTTTTGTTCTGTTCACTAATCTTGTTGCCCTTCTCTGTAATTGTTCCAACAGCTCTACATCCTTCTTAAAATGAGGCCTCCAGACCTGTATACAGTACTGTGGCCTAACCATTGCCTTATACAGTCCATTCCGGTTATTTGGGACACAACGGGACTAGTGCATTTTGGCCCGATTAAGCGACTTCCCCAATTATCCAAAGATTCATGTAAATAGTTAAAAATACAATGCGCCCCCCCCTTTGCACAATTGGTTCACTGTAGAATCAAATCATGTTACGACGAACTCTACAGAGTAAACTACCGTTCACTATACGATGTGCAGTAAGCGCTGGTCATTGTGACCACGTTTGTGAATTGAATTTTAATTCTATTACACAGCAATTGTAATTAGCGAAAATAGGAGGAATGTTATCCATAGGCTATAAAAGCAAAGATATATTAAGCACAAATTTACCCTTTAATACCTTACCAATTAAAAAATTAAATGATACGTTAAAATCGGAAGAATATACGTGATAATCGGATAATTAATACGTTCTGGAATATGTACATACAAACTAGTTGACATTTCTGTTCACTGACATTTGTGGGTGGGGGTTAAAATTTAAAACAGTAAAAACATAAGCAATTATTAACAAAGAACACGGCACACCTGACCATGTATCCGGAACTGTGTTCCGGATGCATGGTCAGGTAGTAGTAGTAGTGGCATATGATGCAAGAAAGCAAGTGTATGAGCTTATGCAGCATCAGCCAAAAAAAAAAAAAAAAAACACACACCATTCCCTCCAAATGCCTGTCCAGTTCCTCCTTAAATTTATTTAACCTGTCAACTTCCACAACGACAGATGGAAGTTTGTACCAGCAATTAACCACCTGCTGGCTAAAAGCAAATTTCCGCACATCTATTCTACATCTGTCCTTTCTTAATTTGAATTTGTGCCCCCTTAGGTTCGTAATCTGAACAAGTGGAAGGATCCCATCAGAATTCAGCGTGCTCAACCCATTCAAGGCCTTATACACCTCAATCAGATCACCGTGCAGGTGCCTAGTCTCCAGCCACTGCAATTTGCAGAACTTAAGCCTCTCTTGGTAAGAGGATCCCTTCACTCCCCTCACCAATCTTGTTGCCCTTCTCTGTACACGCTCAAGAAAATCTACATCCTTCCTAAAATGAGGCCTCCAGACCTGTACGCAGTACTCAAGGCATGGCCTGACCATTGCCTAATACAGAGGGACAATCACCTCCTTCTCCCTGCTAGCAAAATTCCTATATATCATTGACAAAACCCCATGACCAGGCCTGGCAGCCTGTCTGCATTGCTCAGAAAACTTCATCAGGTATTTCATCAGGTGTAGTCCCCTGATTAAATACGTGACCATGTATCAATAGATACTTCAGCTGACATCAGATTCTGCATATCTGCCTTACCTGTATTTGACTTTTATCTAAATATGTCTCCCCATATCTGATGTCAGCTTTACCATTTTTTAGTTTATTTTATTTTTATTCTATTTGTAGTGTATTTTACCTTATTATTAATAATTTTACTTGACCATTCACTCACCTCCTATTTCAGTCCATAATTTTCTTAATTCATCAAAACTTTTAGGATATTAACATTCTTTCGCCTTATACATATCTACTATACTTCTTTTTCTACTATCCTTACCCTTCTAGTTACTGGCACTTTGTGTAATTTTCACTCCATTTATGCATACCTTATATAACATATTTATTCATATATACTTATATATATATATATATATATATAAATATATATAATTAAATACTTTTCAAAAGATAGAGATTTAATAAGATATCAAAGATATTATATAATATTATATAATGCATATAATGCATGGAATCATCAAAAAAATGTAAAGAAACAAAATTTCACCAAAATAGATAAAATTTTATAACATATTAAATAAAAGTCATAAATGAATTTAATTGTGCACAAAAGTTTGGAAAGAATGTCATATACATGATTGAAAAGTCTGAATTATACAAAACTGATGTATTGTTATTAGCTTAACTATTTGAAAATTTCAGAGACGTTTAAGGCCTGACATAGTCGAGTGGTCAGGAGAAAGATGGCAATAGCACACATTCTTTGAGTGAATGGCGCAAGCGAATGGGTTAAATACGAATAATAATAATAATTGTATTCATGATTTATTGTAAGCTCCTCTGACCTATTGGTTGAGCCATAGTACAAGCAAGTTTTTTTTTTTTTTTTTTCAGGTTAAGTCACTAAATTTATTCATGGAGCTTGAAGATCTTGAAAGTTACTATTATATTTAACAGTGCAATATAGCATCAGAATGCAATAGTGATACAATTTTTACATCTCCCACACAAAATTCCATCATTAACTTAGAATCAATGGCCAAAGAAAATTATATTAAAAAGTGGTAAAATTGCAATCTTATCTCACTTCAAATTTAATGTTAAACCATTTTGTATTGTTTTCTTCAATCTTCACTGCAAATCTGCAGTGAAGTGAGGATTGAAGGAATTGCTTTCTTCAGTTTCTGAAGAAACTAAAGAAAGCAACTGTATCGTGCCATATCACTGCCTTGAAGAGCCCTAGATAATTATTGGAAAATAAAGGTTTTCAGAGAAAGGAAGTGATTTTATGGTAGATTTATAAATAAATGACTTTATCGCTAAAAGATTAATTTCACTGCCACAACCTGAGAAAATTTTACGATTAGAAAACTGAGAAAATTTTACGATTAGGAAATGTTCCTCTGGAGAAGATGCCACCACCAAGTTGTAATCTATGATTATCAGATGACTAAATAACATTAACTGTCTACTTTCTAACTGTGAAGAGCAAATTTAGAAGAAACACCAGCAAAACAACTGCATAATAATCTACTGCATTTGCTCAATAATGTTGTGCATTTTGTAGTTTACAAGATATCTAATTTCACATGATATTCTCTCAGGAGACAATCAAAAATGAGTTGTGAACAGCAATGACAGTTGCTAATTTGTACATTGTCCTTTTAATCAACAGATATATAAAATAAGTTCTATTAAAAACTGCTTTACAAGTGTATAAATAAGTTTTCAAAATAAAACAACTGCAGTCACCAAATCAGCCATCACTATCAAAAATAAAGATATCAGCTCTTTTGGTGCAGAAGTAATTCCTAATAAACTGAGCTATATATAAGCATCATCCAAATGTAGGAATAATAATTAATTTAATACCATCCAATTTCATAATAACTTACTGAATCATTTGAGTCACATTCAGATTCACTGCTTTCTCTTTCCAAACTAGGGCTCTTCTTTTTTTTTCGCTGTTAAAATACAAGTCATTTAACTATTCAATCTTAAAGATGACAGCAGCAGTCATAAGAAGTACAGTTCTCATTTATATAACAAACAAAAAGTTATTAAAATCAAAATTTGAAAACATGGTCTTCATTCTGATACTTTCATGTTTCTAGCACTCTTACATGAAAAATCTTCCATCTGGTGAAAGACATCCGTCTGGTGTTGTGGAAGTATGCAGTTTAATAGTAGTAGCAGTACTAAACAACAGCAGTAGTAAGTATAATAAAAGAAGAATAAATTTAAGAAAGAATTAGACAAAATATTAGAGGGGACAGACAGATGAGGTGGATAGTTTTTTTTTTTTTTTTTTATTTGTCTGATTCTTGATAAACTTACTTATTTCCTTGCATAATTTGCCACTACTAACGTTAACACTAACTTTAATTAAAAGAGTGCTAGAGACATAAAATTTAAAAATAACATTCCTCATTTCTGTGCACAGTTGCCATCATTAAATGTTCATTTAAGAACTTTTGAATTCTCTTAGAAAATGGTAGCATTCTATAATGCTACCATTGTTACATTAGCATTAGTTTAAATATAAGATTGATATCATACCTTTATTGTAAGAAATCTTAACCGATGCTCCCATCAAACTAATCCGATTAATGTAATATAAAATCTAAGTATTAAAAACTTTAAAACTGCAAACATATCCCTACTGAAGGATTGCTGAATTATATATGATATTATATAAAAAATTAAACTTGTCTTCAATTCACAGTCTGCCAGCTGCCACAGAGGAAGAGCCAAGTGCAGCCGATGTACATCCACTTAACCCAAACTAAACCCATTAGCATTGGTAGACCAGAAAGAGAAGACAATTATCAAACTGTGTTAAAACTATATTAAATTAAAACCGCATTAAAATATTCTAAGGTTGAACTTCTTAATACATGACCAGGTATTTCGGTCATAAACCGTGCTCACAAGAAGTGACGAGTTAAAAACAATATCCACTATCTTATATTTTAAAATAGGCGCATTGTGACAAGATTATTAATTCCCTTAACCAATGTGAATCATGCTATTCACACATGCACATGAAGGTCCACAAGGCTGAAATAGTATATTGTCTCCATACATTTATAGAACAACAGCTTAATTTCATTTCAAGTGTTTCAGCAATTAAGAGTTTCATGTATTCTTTCTGTGAATTAATTACTTTAGCTTTGTTAAACAGAAAAACGTGGTTCGCCCGAATGGCGTGAAAGGAAAGTTCAGATTCACCCGTCCTTTTCACCCTCACAGATGACTTGTATTATTGTAAACGCATAGAAAGATAATTTTGGGTAGAACAGATGTAAAAAGAGCTGCACTCCTCGCAAGCAATGTTATAGACAATATTGGTTTGCTCCATGTTAGAGACAGAGATTAGTTTCCTTGCTCTCAATATTGTGTGAAGTTTACTTATCAGTTGTGCAACTATTTTGAATTCTGTATTTTTAAAAAACGTTAATAAACTGCTCATACCATTGTTGTACATAAGGAACTTTAATAAAATATTTATGTGTGGTGTTTTTAATCACCGGAACCGATTTGGATTTTAGTTTCGCCTATCGTCGAATGTTCCTAATTATACCCAGTGTATATCCCCCCGTTTAAAAATCTTGTTGTAAGTTCCCTGAGTTCGTCATTAAGGGTTTCTTGTGTAGAACTAGATCTATACGCATTGTAAAATTGGTTGAAAATGACACTCCTTTTATACTTAAAAGGGTGATAGCTCGAATAATGTAAAACTTTTCCTGTATTAGTAGGTTTCCGATATATTTTAAAGTGTATGTTATCATTAACCCTTCTTAACATAAAGAAAGTTTATAGAGTTCTCACCTGATTTTTCTTGTTCTAAAGTGAATTTAAGTCTTGTGCGTATATTATTAAAAGAACCAATAAAATTATTTATGGTGTTCTCATGTGAAATAACAAGGATATCACCTAAATACCTACCATAGAATGTTAACCTGAGAATATACGGATTTAAGTGTAATTGTACAATAGTATTGAGTATAAATTTCAGCTACTAAACCACTAAGACTAAGCCCCGTGGGAAGGCCAAAAATTTGTCTATAAATATCCGATTGAAAGTCAATATAATTAGCCTCTATAAGGAATCTGATTAAATTAAATATTTTGGTTATAGGTAACTTGGTTTCATTTAACATTATTGCATTACTATTGATCAAATCCCATAATGTGTCAAGCAAATATTTAACATCTACATTAGTATACAGTGAGACAACATCAAGGAAAAACAACCTATCATCATTATCTAACTTTATATCTTTCAATGTAATAAAAAGAGAATCGGCATTTTTTATGCTAAATTTTAATGGAAGACATAATGGTTTTATGATTTCATATAAATAAGACGCTAAAGACAAAAGCGGAATTTTTGTTAGGAAACGATTGGTCTAATTGGATAACCCGTTTTATGTAACTTAACTTAAGACACTAAAGACAAAAGCAGAATTTTTGTTAGGAAACGATTGGTCTAATTGGATAACCCGTTTTATGTAACTTAACTTGTCCAAACAAGGTGGGTACATTGTTAGTTCTTGCTTTAAGATTCTTTAATGTCGCCATTGTAATATAATCTTTTCTTCTATATTCCGTTAAAGTATTATTGATATGTTTAATCAAGTTACTGAACATACTTCTATTTTCCAATCGATAGGTGGAATTATTGGATATGATGCTCTTCAATTTCTCATTGATGTTGAATAAAATGTTAAATACAATAATGTTAAATAAAACCAAGTTACCTATAGCCAAAATATTTATTTTAATCAGATTCCTTATAGAGGCTAATTATATTGATTAGTTTAGGCTTAAATGGATGTCAGATGATGTTGTTTGTTGTTTGGTTTTTAGGAGCATTAGCAACTAAGGCCATATTGCTCCGGGAAATGTGGTGGTCATTCTCTGACCTTTCCGCATCCTCCGTATTTGGTGGTGATGGACTTGAACCCCGGTCTAATCAAGAAGCGTGTGCTATGCACAGCTGCTCCTTCCCACCTGGCTACGGAGGCGCTGATGTCAGATGAACTAATGAGCCAAGTGGCAGAGATGAAAAATGCATGGGGATACATATAAATTAACAGGTGACACAGAAGCCTATGGTAAATATAAGCTGATCCGTAATCAAGTCACAAAGTACGTTAGAAATGCACATTATGAGAAATCGTTTTTTAGAAAAGGATGTACTTTACTTATGTAAACTCTAGAAAGAAGAAGATGAATCAGATTGGTTCACCTGATATTGATGGTTCAACTGTTGATGATTCTGCTCAGGTAGCTAGCAAACTGAATGAGTATTTTGCATCTACATTTACATATAAAGGAGTTATTCAGGGAGGGGAATGCCAAAGGTGTATTAATATCTGACAGTGAGCTAAATGATTTCATAATAACTGAGAGCAACTTGGAGCAGAAACTGAAGAACTCTTTATTATATACAGAAGGGACATTGCTGTATACAACTCCCTTCAGGGTTACAAGCCAGGGGTTTACATAAAAGAAATTATACAATATAATATACAAAGATGAAAAAAAAAAACAAAAAAAAACAGCGTTATGACTCCAGAAAGGTTTGAACACTGGAGCGATTGACAGGTCCTCGGGAGCAGGTTCTAATGTCCTGTGACATGGTCCTGGGAAGGAAGTCGACCAAGTACTTTCTGCCTATATTTCCTATTGACTGCAAACTTGTAGAGGTCGCCGTCCATAGAGTGTAAGTCTAGCAGCATTTGAACCAATCAGATAACTTTAATCAGTTTGGAATGGCCTGAAGGATTGGATTATCCCAAAAGCTTGGGACCAGGATCCTCCATCTGCAGTTAGCCCAGAAATCTGGTACTGAAATAATGCCGACCATCATTATAATGGCAAAGACGAGTCTTCTCTTGTGAATGATGGCAGGAAGAAATCTGATCTTGATAGCTGCCGCCATCTGGGTGATCCTTGGTGCAGATGAAAATTCCATACGTCCCAAATCAGTAGCTAGAATTCCACTGCGAAAATTTGTCTAAGATGGGTCGTAGCAGTTGAAGTCCAGACTTCGCCACCATACTGTTGAAGATAAACATAAGAAAGGCACCTGGGGTGGATGGGATGTAACCAGTTATATTATGTATTAAAGGAGGCAGCAAGGAAATAACAAAACCCTTAGCCATAATTATGAGAACTTCCTTGGACTCAGGGGAGGTACCCATGGACTGGAAATGCAAATGTCACCCCATTTCACAAAGGAGGATCAAAGGGTGACATAAGTAATTAGGGACCTGTTAGTTTAACTTCTGTTCCGGGGAAATTAATGGAGGCACAGGTCAAAGAAGCACTACAGGATCATCTAGACAAGACTTCAGCTATAGTGCAGACACAGCATGGGTTTGTTAAGTGGGAATTCTTGTCTGACCAATTTGGTTGGATACTATGATGTGGTCACAATGGAACTGGATGCGAAGAATAAATTTGATATCATATAATTGGATCTTAGAAAGGCTTTTGATACTGATGCACATGAAAGACTGCTGCACAATTTGGAGCAGTGTGACATTGGAGGCAAATTGCTGCTATAGATAAAGGGATGGGCGAGTGGGAGAAGACAGAGAGTGGTAATCAATGGACACTGCCCTTCGTGGACTAATGTTATTAGTGAAGTTACCTTCAGGTCCTTTTCACTCTCTACCTCTGTCAGTGTAGTACCATATAGTCGATACGTTACTTACGGGTTACTGCTTCCCATATGCAGTACTTTACATTTGTCAACGTTAAACTTCAGCTGCCGAGTCTCAGCCCATCTGCTCAACTTTTCTAGATCCTGTTGCAGTAGCGCAGGGGTGGCCAACTTAATTTGTGATGCAATCGACTTTTTTTCTTCAAAATGTGCTGCGATCTACCATCTCAAGAATTTCATTGCACATGGTTAAAAAGGTTAATCAACACATATTGAGAAATGTTGTTTATAAATTTCAAAATTAAATACAATTCAGAATTCTTATTTTAAATTCATATGTATTTAAATTTTTAATTTATGTGAAGTTTGTGTCTTAATGTCATCTATCAAGTTTTCAAAATCGGGGATATACTGTGATAAGGCCAACCGTAAAGAATCTTCTGTATGGCAAGTCCGTAAGAGTAGAGCAATTCTTCATCTTTTTTTGTTTCAAATACAAAAAGGCCGATTCACATAGATATGTGGAACCAAAACAGCAATTTAAAAGTTCACTGCATTTTTAACAGTACTTTTCACGGCAAACATATTTCCAAAAGTCTTTTTTGATGATGACCTGGCTTTTAGGAAGATATAGTTTCGCAATGTTTTAATTTTATTTTGAAGTAATATTTTCTCAGTGTGAAAAATCTCAGCGATTTTTTTGCAGTTTGTTTTGTATCTAAGTCGACATTAAATAGATAAGAAATACAGTATATCGAACAATGTCTTCAATTGTTTTAAAATCAATGAATCTGGTTTCAAAATCATCCACAACTTTCTCAATTTCAGAAACATATTTCTCACTATTAAATTCAAAAACAGAGGAAATTTTTGCAAATGATCTTGCATATTTGCAAAATGATTGAATTTTTTTCCTTTGAGATCCTCAGCCATTGCCAAAAATTGATATTTATAAGCAGAAATACTACTAATCATGTCACCCATATTTTTATTTTTTTCCTTGTAAGTCCAAATTCAGATCACTTAATTTAATGGTAAAATCTGCCAAAAAAGCTAGATCACACAACCACTCCATATCTTGTAGCTACTGATAATCATCTCCCCTTTGATCAACAAATTTTTAATTTCATTCAGCAAATTTCGAAATCTGTAGAAACTTACTCCAACTCAGCCACTTCACATCTGTGTGTAATATCAGATCTGGTTCATTTTCATCAAAGTGGATTTTGAAAAATCTCCTTTGAAGAGATCGTCCTCTGATGGAATTGATGAACTTGAAAGCTATGTCCATAACACTTTTAGTATTTAATCTTTTGCTGGCTAACACCTGTTGGTGGATGGTACTGTGGTAACTCATCTGGGAATTCATCGTCCTTTTGACATAATGTGATGAATCCATTAAGATGCCCCGTCACTGCTTTAGTTCCATCCGCTATTATTAATACGATCTTAAATAGTGGCAATTTAAATTTTTTCAATAAAATTTTTGAATGTGTTAAATATATCAAGACCTCTAATTCTTTCTTTTAACAAAATGATACTCAGCAGTTCTTCTCTAGTGGCAAAATCATCGAAACCCATACAAATAAAAACGAGCAATTTAACTGTATCATGACGTCTGTAGATTCAACCAGTTTAAAGAAAAGGACACACAATTAGCAATATGAGCACACAATTCTCCACTCACATTTTTACTCATTTTTTTGATGAGTCACATCACAGTATTTCGAGATAATTGCAGATCTTGAAGAGCACTTTTAATTTCATTTTTGTTCTTAAAATTTTCAAAAAGAGAATCTGTTATTTCTAAAAATGCGTCTTTAATTAATTGACCATCAGAAAATGGTTTGCATTTTTTTGCAAGAAACTACTCACTTTAAATGATGATAGAGTTACTGCTTTAGATTGTAAATTTGGTGTCACGAAGAAATTTTGTTGTGCAAATAATCTGGAATTAAGTTCTTTTATTTTATTTTTTTCTAAGGTCACTATTAGGCGGAAAATCTGATTGGTATTTACATGGAGTGCACTGAAATGTCTTTCCAAATATCCTTTTTTGGGTATAGCCACAGAAGCATTGCAAATCAAACAACAATATTTTTCTTTTATCATTGCAAAAAAGTATTCTAGTTCCCACTTTTGATAAAAATGATTCGTTTTGCTCTTTTTTATACTATTCATTTTAAATCAAAGGGTATTATATATTACGTTCTTAGCGTTTTTTCACCAACCTTTCATGGAGTAAAATAAAATTAAAATAAAATAAAACAAAACAAATCTTGATAACTATATTTACAATAACCTGTATTTACAAAATTAATATACGTATTACAATATTAAAAGTATTAAAACACAAGATTAAAATGCATTAAAATATACTAAGTTAAAAGCGATAAAATCCCGTAGCTTTCAAAGGCTCCAGCCTTCTTCTTCAGCAGTACTCTCTATTATTCAGTACACCTTTAAATATCAGCAGGGTAATGGTAGGCATCACATGTTTCCATTCTCACGTGTTCCGCTCTCTTGCATTGTGGAACCGGAAGTGGCTCGAACGGAAGTCGTACGGAACCGTTCATCCTTTTTTAGGATAATAGTCTCTAAAAGGGGGTGAATCCGTACACCCCTATCCCTATTAATGTTGGTTGTAGAGCTGATCCGCAAACTCTCGAGCCACTTACGGTCCCAGAACCTATGCGCCCGATCGGTGATAGTGGCATCGTCTGGGGAGATCTGGTGCTGCTTCTCCCAAAAATGTCCGGCCACGGCGGACTTGTCATATTCCGCATTTCTTATTGCTTTTTTGTGTTCCCCCAGACGATCTTTGAGACGACGTTTTGTCTCCCCTACATAACATTCCCCACAATCCGGGCATCTAATATTATATACGACCCCACTAGCATCCTCTTTTTGAATGGGGTCCTTAACCTTGAGACACAACTGTGCGCAGTCTTCGTCCCGGAAGCTGCACACAGCGTGTCTGATATTTTCTTAATACTCTAGTTATATAATCCGCCGTGGCCGAACATTTTTGGGAGAAGCAGCACCAGATCTCCCCAGACGATGCCACTATCACCGATCGGGCGCATAGGTTCTGGGACCGTAAGTGGCTCGAGAGTTTGCGGATCAGCTCTACAACCAACATTAATAGGGATAGGGGTGTACGGATTCACCCCCTTTTAGAGACTATTATCCTAAAAAACGGATGAACGGTTCCGTACGACTTCCGTTCGAGCCACTTCCGGTTCCACAATGCAAGAGAGCGGAACACGTGAGAATGGAAACATGTGATGCCTACCATTACCCTGCTGATATTTAAAGGTGTACTGAATAATAGAGAGTACTGCTGAAGAAAAAGGCTGGAGCCTTTGAAAGCTACGGGATTTTATCGCTTTTAACTTAGTATATTTTAATGCATTTTAATCTTGTGTTTTAATACTTTTAATATTGTAATACGTATATTAATTTTGTAAATACAGGTTATTGTAAATATAGTTATCAAGATTTGTTTTGTTTTATTTTAATTTTATTTTACTCCATGAAAGGTTGGTGAAAAAACGCTAAGAACGTAATATGAATATACCCAACCTCAGAGGCCTATTTGAGGAGTCAAAGGGTATTAAATTAACGTATAAGTACTATCCAGTTATTAATATTATGTAAGCTAAATAAGAATTCGACACATGCACTATGCTCTCCACAACGTAATTGCGTGAATTTTCACTAGTATTTAAAATTCGTTGTGATTGACTGAAATTAAAGCCACGATCGACTTGTTGGTCACCGCTGCAGTAGCGTACTGTCATTAACAACCCTGACAACCTTCGTGTCATCTACAAACTTAGACCATATGCCTGATATTCCAATTCACTCAGATACTGTGACAAAATAACAAAGGCACTGTGACAAAATAACGAATGCAAAAAAAAAAAAAATTCTGAAATTATATACTTAGATTTACAAAAATATTTTCATACCATTCCACATAAAAGACTGCTGTGCAAATTCAGCAGTTACTGCCATAGATAAAGGGGTACTTGGGTGGGAATGTTTATGAAAGGGGCACTGCTCATCTTGGACCAATATTATGGGTCCATGCAGGGTCTATTATTGCTTTCTGTATTTATTAATGATACTGATGCAGGTGGACCAAGAAGTAGGAATTAAATTTTAACAGTGACAAACAAGTGTGGTCTCTGCTTGTTAATAGGAGGGACTTTTTTTTCATCGATGGGACACCCTTTAATAGAAGGTGTGCAAGAATATTTGATAATGATAGAAGAAGTGATGTGGGTCAGAAAAATGCTAGTTTGCGGGGTATGCAGACTAACTGCTTAGAGAAAGCGGTAGGCAGAGGCGATTCTTGCACTGCTACTCTAGTAATATCAAAATTTCCAAAGAACACCTAATAAAAATAATAAACTCACTACCTGACAAGTCCACCATGGAAACTGATGCAATACCTCTTTTTAGTCTCAAAATTGTTTCGTATTTCGTCAGCAGAGAGCTCATCCACCTCTACAACAAAATACTCACACAGGCACACGTTCCTGCAAGCTGATTGACTTACAGTCATGGTAGTTCCAAAATATCCTGATGCGAAAACACCTGGGAACTTCAGGTCAATATCAATTGCCTCTCCCTTCCTGAAATGCATTGAGAAGTATGACATTGCAGTCACAATCTTGGCCCATTATGCCATGAAAAACAGATCTACTATAACATGTCTACAGTCCTTATCGCAGAAAAACTTCACGCCTGGAATGACAATGAGGACCTCCACATCATTTTCCTGAACATGAAATCTACACTCGACTCAGTTCAAATCACACCCCTCCTTGGCGTACATTATAGATTCTACATTATAACCGGCAATATACTCGAGCTCCTTAAAAGTCTTTTACTTAGGGGAATGCTTCACTTCACACGAAGGCGCCTCCGTAGCCAGGTGGGAAGGAGCAGCAGTGCGTAGCACACGCTTCTTGATTAGACCGGGTTCGAGCCTGTCATCACCAAATATGGAGGATGCGGAAAGGTCAGGGAATGACCACCGCATACCCAGAGCAATATGGCCTTAGTTGCTAATGCTCCTACAAACCAAATAACAAATAACAATAACATCACTTCACAAGTAATAAAAGTAAAATCTATAAAAGCAGAGATGTAGGAATCCCACAAGGTTCTCTCTCATCTCTGCTATTTGCTGCAATATTCATTCCATTTATGGATCAAGTTAAAGCGTTCTTGTCATATGCTGATGATATTGTGTGTTACTTGCCATGAAAATGCCAGGTTGCAAGACAAACCTTCTCAGGAACTGTAAACAACTACCTTAATACATTCTGTGAGTATGCCAATGTTTTGGGCTGTCAGTTTATCCCGAGAAGTCAAGCTATCTTATCTTTTCTCCAAGTCGGATGACGTCTACTGATACCTTATTTCCAGAATTAGAAGGAAAGGTTCTGGCTCCCACTGACTGTCACATTCCTAGGAGTAATCCTTGATGAGAACCTCACTTTTAAACAACAAATCCAAGCTCAGTATTCTAAAGCCTTGCAAGCCTTCTGAGGAGTGAAAATAGATTTATGCAGAATTCACAATAAACAAATAGTCAGGAAATACCTCGAAACGTACTTCAGTAGCATGATCTCCTATGCCGGAGAGTTTGGTCGGCCACACCTCCCAGAGCCTGAAGAAACTATGGGGGGTCTAGAATTTTGAGTGCTGAAGTGGGCCAACTTGTGGTCTCACTAGGTCTACATGACATCCGAATCTGCACTATGCTCCAACTTGCAATGCAAGCCCATAGAGCCCATGTGCAGAAAATAAAGGCATCCTTCATCTGTGTTCATCTAAGCATGATCATATAAGCATCTGGAACGTGATTGGTTGGCATTTGCCAGAAAGACACCTCCCCAGTTGTCCCTCTTTGTGCTCAAGGCTCCAGAGTTTCAACAGACACTTCCCAAATGTGTCTTTGGACATTCTCAACTCGCTCAACATCAACACTGACCTATCGTCTATTGACAAATCATACCTAACATGACATATCTTGGGTTATCTTACTGTATATAAAGGACAGGTGTGCTAGTGCTGGTCCTAGCATGCTGATGTCATTTTATGTTATGCTTAATTTGTAGTCTTATGTTTTAATGAATGGTAGATTCACCAAGCTATCCATGAAATATCCCACCCACGCCTCCTTTAAGATTGATGTAGTTGCTGCAGATTTTGAAGCACTCTTCAATCCTGAAATCTGGCCTGCTGGAGTTCTTGTTATGCCATATCTCGGGCACAAAGGGCAGTGATATAGAAGTAATGGAAAGGACTTCCACCAATGGTACCCTGATTCATCGCAACCATAGATCTCGTTACCACAACCAGAAGCACAGCCAGAGAACACCAATATGCCAATCCCTGTGCTCGTCAACCCTAGACACTTCCTGCTGAATCAAGTAGTGCCATGTCAGAGACCGGGTACCTAGAGTACTTGCCTGCGCCATCTTTTATCAGAATGTGCGTAGTCTTAGGAACAAGCTTGAAACCACGGAGCAAATTCTGCTCCCGGTATATTCTGACCTGCTTGCCATCACCGAAACCCGGCTCAATGATGATCAAGATTTCCTAGCGGCAGCTCAGAAATAGCATATTCATATTTTGGATTGCACACAAGGGTGGAGGCGCAGCAATATTTTACAAGAAATCTGCTTTCGAGCTATTGGATAATAAATCCAGCAACTCGCCCAATAATGAAGCAATCCTTGTTACATTAGGATACAACTTCGTGAAGTTTGACATCTGTGAGGTCTATATATCCCCAACGCCTTCCCAGAAAATCATCCTTGAAGTATCCAACTGGTTAACCAATCAGCTGCATCCCACAGCTTCATAGTTAATTTGTGGTGACTTCAATTTGCCTCCTCAGCTATCTAATCTGAAAAAGGATCTTCTTGCACACTTGAGATGTGCTGACCTACAACTTATTAATGAAGCACCAACCAAGGGGAATAACCTCTTAGATTATATTCTAGCCCTTGATTACCAGGAACATCATTTGACTCTAATCATGTTCCCAATACATGTGACTACATATATGTCAGCCTCCATGTTAGAAGCCAGAAGGACAATAAAAAAGGTTTACATCACTAGCCCCAACTTACTTGATGTAGACCAGTGCATCAGAGCTGCCTCTCTCATTCCATTGGAGGCCTTAGAGATGTGACCCAGAACTAGCTGTGAACATTCTCACAAACTGGATCAACATAATTGCCAAAAATGCTGCCTCTAAAAAAATCACAATCAGTCCTTATACAAGACTTTGGTGGAATTCAGAACTCAAAATGAGTTTCCAGATGAAGCAACAGCTCCATCACACATGGAAACAGTCACCAAATGTCAATGCCTGCATTGTTTATTCAAGGGCACGGGCTCAATTCAACTGCCTGAAATCTCAGGCAATCAAATTGAACGTTAACCGTGATCTGGCTAATTGAAAAATTCCATACAAGAAAGTGAACCTTCACTTTCCTCTGCAACTTGATCCTGAATTGTGGCTCGATTTCATCACAAGATTTAACTGTAATCCTGTGCCAAACTCTGGCTCTACCAACAGAGCACACCCAGCACGAAGTTTTGAATATCATTCAGATCACAAAACAGCTGATTGTAGCCATTAATGATGATGGAGTTACCCAATTCATGCTCAAATGCCTAGGCCCATACATTATTCAGCCACTTTTAATTATCTTCAACCAGTTACTCTCGAAACAGATTTTCCAACAGCAGTGGAAAAACTATCTCATCAAACCTTTAGCTAAAGGTCAGTCGCCATCGCAACCTAAACACTACCGAACCATATCCAACTCCTCCAGCCTGCTGAAGCTCCTGGAGAAGGCCATACTCCCCATACTTACTAAGTAGCTCGTACCCAGTAATTCAGTCCAAATTCACTGCTCCCTTCCAAACAGCTCAACGATCACCAATCTGCTAGTGACCACGAGTAACATCTTATCAGCATTTGAGAAAAAGTAAGAACTAGCTGTTACTTACCAAGACGTTGAGGCTGAATTTGATGCCCTCCACGTAGGCCAACTTCTCACTCTCCTCGAATGCCACTTCCAGATCAATGCGAAAACACTATGCTTTCTCTCCTCTCTTCTGCCTGACAGAGTTATAAAGCCCCATACAGGAGATCGGACCATTACAAGATTCATCACTGCAGGAGTCCCACAAGGAGGGATCCTTTCGGGCCTTCTTTTTTCATCTATTATCTCCCCACTGGTTGCACATCTCGGTGTCTACTGAGCTATGCGGATGATATCAAGATACTCACTCCCATCATTCCCATTTAAGACCTAGATCTGGTAAAAGTGGAAATTAACTTTTAAACTCTGCCAGTTTAACCTCTGCAAAAACCTCTGCCAGTTTGGGCTCAAGATCAATCCTGCTAAGTCTGTATTCATAGTGTATTCACTGAAGCAAACTCCATCTCTCCAGAATGCAACACCCTCATCCCAATTGTGTCCAGCCATCATGATCTAGGCATTGTGTTTGACTCCAAACTTTGATTTAATGCCCACTTAGACATGCTCCTCAGACATGCATCAAGACTCCGGTGGATAGCAAAACAATATCTCCTACATATTACCAATAAAAAGACAACTGTGAAGTACATAAGAATAGTTCTTTCCACCTTTATTCTACGCTGCTGAAATTTGGGCCTCAGTGGCACCGTCAATAAAGAAACCACTCTTTGCAGAAGAATCCTGTCCTAAAGTTGGCTAAAAAGAATCACAAGCTTCCAGCTATGATTCGCACCACGCAGCTTGCCGACTCTCATGGAATTCCATGGCTTCCCACTTTAATTAATGACCAATGCCTACCAGCAACAGTCAAGATGATAACAGGCATAACTGCAACACCTTCATTATAGTAACCGTGGCATGTGATGCAAGAAAACAAGAGTATGAGTTTATGTAGCATCAGCCAAAAAAAAAAAAAAAAAAAAAAAATTCACTCAACCATTTCCTCTAAATATTTGTCCAGTTCCTCCTTAAATTTATTTAACCTATCGACTTCCACAATGACAGATGGAAGTTTGTTCCAGCAATTACCAACCCGCTGGCTAAAGCAAACTTCGGCACATCTATTCTACAACTGTCTTTCCTCAATTTGAATTTATGCACTCCTCCCCCAAGGTTCATAATCTCAACAAGTGGAAGAATCTTAGCAGAATTCAGCGTGCTCAACCCATTCAAGGTATTATACACCTCAATCAGATCACCTCGCAGGTGCCTAGTCTCCAGCCACTGCAATTTGCAGAACCTAAGCATCTTTTGGTAAGAGGATCCCTTCATTCCTCTCTCACCAATCTTGATGCCCTTCTCTGTATACGTTCAAGCAAATCTACATCCTTCCTAAAATAAGACCTCCAGACCTGTAACGCAGTACTCAAGGCATAGCCTGACCATTCCCTTACACAGAGGGACAACAACCTCCTTTTCCCTGATAGCAAAATTCCTATATATCATTCAAAAAACCCAATGACCTGCCCTGGCAGCCTGTCTGAATTGCTCAAACAACTTCATATCTGACTGCACAATTATTCCCAGGTCTTTTTCATTTTACACCACCCAAGTGCAGTACCACACAGTTGGTACATTCCTCTGGGGTTACTTCAACCCATATGCAGTACTTTGCATTTGTCAACATTAAACTTCAGTTGCCACTTCTCAGCCCATCTTCCCAAATTTTCAAGATCCTGTTGCAGCAGTACAGCCATTACTAGCATTAACAACCCTGCCAACCTTTGTATCATCTGCAACCTTCGACACTAAGCTTGATATACCTTCATCAATATCACTGATAAACATACAAAACAGTGGACCCAACACCGAAACTTGTGGCGCCTCCGTAGCCAGGTGGGCAGGAGCAACAGTGCGTAGCACAGGCTTCTTGATTAGACTGGGGTTTGAGCCCGTGACCACCAAATACGGAGGATGCGGAAAGGTCAGGGAATGACCACCGCATATCCCCGGAGCAATATGGCCTTAGTTGCTAATGCTCCTAAAAACCAAATAACAAACAAACAAACAAACAAACCGAAACTTGTAGGACTCCACTAATAATATTAGTCCACAAAGAGCAGTGTCGATTGATTACCACTCTGTCTTCTCCCACCCAACCATCCTTTTATCCATTGTAGCAACTTACCCTTAATACCATTCTGCTTCAATTTGTAGAAGTGTCTTCCATGCACAACAGTGTCAAAAAATTTCCTAAAATCCAAGTATATGATATCAAAATTATTTTTTGCATCCAGTTCCTTTGTAACCACATCATAATATCCAATCAAATTTGTCAAACAAGACTTTCCCTTAACAAACCCATGCTGTGTCTGAATTATTACTGCAGTCTTGTGTAGATGATCCCGCAATGTATCTTTAACAAGTGACTCCATTATTTTATCCGAACAGAAGTTAAACTAACTGGTCTGTAATTACTCTTGTCACCCTTCAATCCCCCTTTGTGAATTGGGGATACATTTACACATCTCCAGTCTGTGGGAACCTCCCCTGAGTCCAAGGATGCTCTCATAATTATGGCTAAGGGTTTGCTTAATTCCTTTGCCACCTCCTTTAATATAACTGGATAGATGCCATCCACACCAGGTGCCTTTCTTATGTTTAACTTCAACAATTTCTCCTCCTCTTTCTGTCAATTATTAGAAAATCATTGAGCACCCTGCTATAATTTGATAACCTTCGGGCATTTCAATCCTTAACCACTCATGTGTGAATGTAGATGCAAAATACTGATTTACTTTGTTAGATACCCCCAGTAGGATCATCAACAGTTGCACCATCAATATCAAGTGGACCAATCTGATTCATTCCTGTGATCACGACATACGGTCGAAAAGCGTTGTCAGCTTCAGGAAGGAAAATCGTTTTGAATATTTTCGTTAGATTCTTTTAATTGCTTTAATTTGATTTTTAATTGTTTTAAATTGATTTGAATTGTGTTAAATTGATTATTTAATTATTTATAATTTACTCTAATGTACCAGTAAGTTGTCGATTTTTCCGTTTTAATTTCTGGAGGGTATCATACGGAAGTGTTCTACGTACTATATTGAGGTAAACTCCTCATATTATTTTACTAATATTATTATCAATGTAGAACATATTGAGCATTACAGCTCTGATTCATACTATCTAAGAAAATAATTTAATATAACAATTAAGTCAATAAAACGGCTAAATATAATTAAAAACTTAGTGTTCACCGGAGCTGCAAAATCTTGTCTAACCCATGCATTGGATACCCTTACCGATACTAAGTAATAACCTACAAAATCTCTATCTAATTTCAAATTAAATGAAGTATCGTAACTAGGAATATAAAGATACTTCTAGAAAATAAATCAATTTAAGTCAATAAAACAGCAAAAATTTAAGAAACACTTCTATTAGCTGTAGTCATAAAAATTGCCTGCACGCAGCTACTCTAGATATCTAGAGATCTTCCTACACTAAATGTCATTAGTGCCAACATGTACAACAATATCACCTTTTGTGCCCTTAAAAGATATCTGCTCTTCAATGTCATCAATTGTCTACAAAGACGGACACGTAACCTGGACCGTTCAGAGATGCATCTAGACAAAGCCGAGTTCCCGACGTGTGCCAGTTGACCATGCCCCAGAGCATTACCGACCACCTTGCCTGAACAGTTCCTTGTTGACATGACGGGTGCATGGCTTCGTGCAATTTCCGCCAGATACGCACCCTCCCTTCCACTCGAAATAACTGGAAAAGGAACTCATCAGACGAGGAGATCCATCACAATCATCCAAGGTCCAGTGCCGATATTTTTTCGCCCAGTTGAGGCATAGAGTCTTGTGTCATGGTGTTAGTAATAGGACTCTTTTGGATCGGCAGCTCCCATAACCTATTGCAGCTAATGATCACCTGATGGTCTTGGTGGAGATACTTCTGGCACTTCCCTTGTTAAAGTCAGTGGTGATTTGTGCCAATGTCGCTCTCTGCTTGGCTGAAACAATGCGAGACAGACGTCGACAGCCATGTTCATCCACCACCTTTCTCCGTCCACAGTGCTGTCTTCACAATGAGATGTTATTCCTTAAATGGCGTATTCCCGATACACTCTTGATACTGTTGAACGGGGATAGTGTAATATCTGTACCACGATAGAGTAACCCATGCGCCAGGCACCCGCTATCATCCCTCTTTCAAAGTCAAATTACCGTCTACGTGAATGCAGTGAACCTATATACCTATCAAACAGTGGGTTTGGGCACTAGCAAGAGGGGGTGGCGGCATTGCATTGCCCAGGAGATCTATCCTTTCAGCTTACTTGCACTGAAAATTGGCTGTTCCAATGCAACCCAGAAACTGTAGGACAGTCAATGCTATGAAAGCCAAAAAAATCCCCCAGATAAAAAAAATCAAGAATGTCAAAATCAAAAAAGAAAACCTTGCTTCTTGTTTTCTTTGATATTGAAGGTATATTATTATGGTTGAATATGTCCCATCAAAACACTGTTGTGGAAAGACGGTTGGATCAAGACAATGCTCCAGCACACAACACACTCTCTGTAAGCTGTGTCCGGCCAAAAAACTAATCCTGTGTCCAAACGATCACCATAATAGCCAGACCTACCCCCATTTGACTACTATTTTTTTTCTCTTCCCTAAACTGAGAAGTGTACTTAAGAGAATTCAATTTCAATCCACTGAAGACATTCAGAAAAAAAAAAAAAAAAAAAAAAAAATTGAAGTGCTAAAAGGGCTTACAGAAGATTACTTCCAGAATGTTTCTGTGCTTGGAAGAAACATTTGGAATAGTGCATGCAAGCCCAAGGCAATAATTTCAAAGAGGATAACTTGTAAGGTACAAAATATTTATATTTATTTTATTGCAACAGTCTCGCTATTTAATAGCCACACCTTGTATTCCTTGACAGAAATTTCCTAACTTGGAATCTCCTCTTTCTGATCATCTCTAAGCCATTCTTTTGTCTCTATCGTAATCCGAACTCTACTAATCACTTGAAAGTTCTATAATTTGTTTCTTTCAAACTCAATTTCTCCAATTTAACTTTCCTAACAGTGAGGCAATTTTCCTTATTGATCTTAATGTTCACCAACACAGCTGGTCAAGAAGCTCAGGCTTTTACAATTACTAATGACCTTTCATGTTTGTTCATTTGTCTACAAGAATACTGAACAATCCTAACACACAGCCAACACTATCTTTTTCTTACCAAGTACCCATCAAAGTGAACAGTCAATTTTAGTGTTTCTCTAGGTATCTCAGGTCAAAATTGGAAGATGGTCTCTTCTACAAAGGAGCCTCCCCCTTCCCCCAACTCTTGTGGCTATTTTTAGCCTTGTCATTTGAACTCTTGTGGCTATTTTTAGCCTTGTCATTTGACATCACAAGAATGCTAAATGAGATGATTTCTGTTCTGCTTTTCTGTGGTCGGATTACAGCTTTAAATCTTCTGATCCTAAAATCAAATCATGTCAGTGAAATTATTCTAACAGGGGTGAAATCATTTATTCTACACACCCCAAAAACAAGCCATTTTGAGGGGGGGGGAGTAAGAATTTAGAATGTCACAATTGGCTTGTAACCAAATTGATTTTCTTCCTACACTAAAACATCTGTAAAAGAATTATTAATCAATCAAAACTCAATTTTGAACTAGCTAAGAATAGAAACTTGCTTCTTTTCAAAATGGTGGTTGGACACTAGTCTGAACAACTTTATGGCTACTTTATTACACTTCCTTATTCAACTACTGTTTTTCCTTCTGCAAGGAAATTTGATCATATCCAGGCAGTTTCTAAAATGAGTGACATACTCCTCCCTCTAAATTGTCATCCCAAAGGGAAATTCATTAACCACCAACTCTTAAGCTACCTTGAATCATCCATATGGTCACCAATCCAGTGTTAATTAAATAGTGATATATTGGTTTATGTTACTTATTTTTCTACAAATTCAATGGATGTGCATATTGAAACACAAGCAGTTGTCTGCAACGTTTCCAAGGCTTTTGAATCTGGGTGGCATAAAGGTCTTCTAAACAAGAATCCACCTTATGGAGTCCCATCTATTATATTTTCTGCAATTTTTTAGCCAGTTTTCTCTCTGACTGCTAGTGCTTGATGGAAGATGAACCCACTTTCTAATGCAGGTGTTCCACCTGGTAAGTTTTTTCTTCCACTATTTTCCTTCTATATATCAATGGTCTTCTTCTGCTCAAAGAAGGTCTTTGAAGGTGCATGTATACCTGCATGTATACCAATGCCAGAAGTAGAGTAAATAAATTTGATGAATTTAAGGTGTTGGTCAAGACATCAAAGGTAGCAATTTACACTTAATACGATTCTACTCCAATTTGTACAGTAGTCTTCCATGCACAACAGTGTCAAAGGCTTTCCTGAAAACCAACTATATGATATCAAAATTATTTTTTGCATTCAGTTTCTTCGTGACCACATCATAGTACCCAATCAAATTTGTCAGACAAGACTTACCCTCAACAAATCCATGCTGCGTCTGAATTATTGCTGCAGTCTTGTCTAGATGATCCTGCAAAGCATCTTTAACAAGTGACTCCATTATTTTATCTGGAACAGAAATTAAACTAACTGGTCTGTAATTACTCGTGTCACTCTTTGAACCCCCTTTGTGAAGTAGGGATACATTTGCACATCTCCAGTCCATGGAGACCTCCCCTGAGTCCAAGGATGCTCTCATAATATAGCTAAGGGTTTGCTTACTTCCTTTGCCGCCACCTTTAATATAACTGGATAGATCCCATCCACCCCAGTTGCCTTTCTTACGTTTAACTTCAACAATTTCTCCTCCACTTTGCTCTCAGTTATTACAAAATCATTAAGCACCCTGCTACAATTTGATAACCTTCTGGCATTTTCAAACCTTAATAATTCCTCATGTGTGAATGTAGATGCAAAATACTCATTCAGTTTGTTTGCTATCTGAGGAGGATCATCAAGAGTCGAACCAACGATATCGAGTGGACCAATCAGATTCATCCCCTTCCTTTTCGAGTTTATATAAGCAAAGCAATCCTTGCTATTTTTCTTAGCATCTTTTGCCAAAGATTTCTTGTAATCTGCCTTCGCCTGCCTGATTACAGACTAGCTTATATCTGCCATAGGCTTCTAAGTCGCTTGATAATTTATATACATTCCATGCATTTTTCTTCTCTCTCACGAGTCTCATTAGTTCATTCGATAACCGTTTAGGCCTAAACCTTGAACAATATTTCTTAATAGGTATGAAACTTTTAGTAGCTTCCACGATAAATTCCTTGAATGCTTCCCACTTAGAATTTACTGTTGGTAACATCATTAGTTGATCCCATGTACAGAATTTAAAAACTGTCAGACCACTGTAGTCACCTTTACAGAAGGAAAACCCATTTCCTTTACCCCTGATGGTAATTATATCTTTAAGTAAATACCACGTCAGTACAATGTGATCACTGCCACCTAGTGGTTGCTTTATCTGCAAATTTTTAATACACGAATGATCACTGCTGATAACCAGATCAAGAGTATTACCCTCTCTGGTTGCCTCTCGAACATGCTGCTGCAGAAAATAATCATCTAATAAATCCACAAAAGTCTTACTAGTGTGTGAGTGACCAACCCACAAGTTCCAGTCAATATCTGGGAAGTTAAAATCCCCCAGTATAAGACATTCTGATTTACTAGCCCACTCTATTTCTCTGTACAATTGTTCATTGTACTCATTTGAGCCATTAGGCTTATAATACACTCCTACTCTTATTTTTGCTTTCGCAGTGCTTATGTCACACCAAACTGACTGAACAGGGCACTGTTCATCTATATCAACTAGATGCACTTCTTTTGATTTTATGTTTTTCTTAATTAACAGCATAACACCGCCTCCCTTTCTACTCTGTCTATCCTTTCTGCACACATTGCACTCCCAAAATTCCAATTCTGCATTCCTAATATCTGTGTGACACCATGCCTCTGATATCACAACAATATCCGCCTTTGTTGTCTTGAGAAAACACTTCAAATTCATCAAATTCATTTACTATACTTCTAGCATTGGTATACATGCAAGTATAGATGCATATATTCTTATTCTTAGTTACCCTAACACATCCCATATACTCACCTGTTTCAAGATGACTGCCATCAGTCCCTAAAACCCCCAGCATCCCTTGCTCCAGGCCACTGCTTATTCTAATAGAAGTAGTGCAAGAATCACCTTCACCTCTGCCTGCGGCTACTTTTATCCTTTTAGTCTGTGAATTCCCATATGCTAGCAGTTTTCCGACCCACCAACACTGCCTCGACAGCATCAGCAAATATTCTTCCACCCTTTCTATTGAAGTGTATCCCATCCCTGTAGAAGCAGTCTCAACTGTTAACAAGCACAGACCATGCTGAAAAAAACTTCTACCCCTTGAGCCTTGCACACATCCTCCAGGGCCGAATTGATTTACAAGGCTTTCATCATATACTCCCTCCATCATGTAATCCCATCAGAATTCAGCACGCTGAATTCTGATGGGATTCTTCCACTTGTTCAGATTACGAACCTAAGGGGGCATAAATTCAGGAAAGACAGATGTAGAATAGATGTGAGAAAATTTGCATTTTGCCAGCAGGTGGTTAATTGCTGTAACAAACTTCCATCATGTCTGGGCAGAATTGCAGACACTTTCAAATTTAACCCTAACTCACGACTTTTTTGCAACATTGACCTGTACTTGTTAAGTAACTCTGCAGATCTCCTACTCTTAATGTCATTGGTGCCAACATGTACAACAATATTACCCTTTGTGCCCTTAAATGATGATATATGCTCTTTGTGGACTAATGTTATTAGTGGAGACCCACAGGGTTTGACGTTGCATCCATTGTTGTTTTGTATATTTATCAACGATATTGAAGAAGGTATATCAGGCTTAGTGTTGCAGTTTGCAGATGATAAAAAGGTTGACAGGGTTGTTAATGACAGTAATGGCAGTGTGCTACTGCAACAGGATGTAGAAAATTTGGGCTGAGAAGTGGCAACTGAAGTTTAACCTTGACAAATGCAAAGCACTGCATATGGGTAGAAGTAACCCCAGAGAAACGTACCAACTGTATGGTACTACACTTAAGGTGGTAGAAAATGAAAGAGACCTGGGAGTAACTGTTCAGTCAGATATGAAGTTTTCTGAGCAATGCATACAGGCTGCCAGGGCAAGTCATGGGGTTTTGTCAATGATATACAGGTATTTTGCTAGCAGGGAAAATGAGGATTTGTCCCTTTTTATAAGGCAATGGTCAGGCCACGCCTTGAGTACTGTGTACAGGTCTGGAGGCCTCATTTTAGGGAAGATGTAGATTTGCTTGAGTGAGTACAGAGAAAGGCAACAAGATTGGTGTGGAGAATGAAGGGATCCTTTTACCAAGAGAGGCTTAAGTTCTGCAAATTACAGCAGATGGAAACTAGGCACGTGTGAGGTGATCTGACTGAGGTGTATAAGGCCTTGAATAGGTTGAGCACGCTGAATTCTGATGGAATCCTTCCACTTATTCAGATACGAACCTAAGGGAGCATAAATTCAAATTCAGGAAAGACAGATGTAGAATAGATGTGTGAAAATTTGCATTTAGCCAGCAGGTGGTTAATGGAACAAACTTCCATCTGTCATTGTGGAAGTTGATAGGTTAAATAAAGTTAAGGAGGAACTGGACATTTACGTTTAAATTATACATTTAGACGGATTTGTTTTGTAATTTTTTTTTTTTTTTTTGGCTGATATTGCATAAGCTCATACACTTGCTTTCTTGCATCACATGCCACTAGTACTACTATACTTGACCCTGCTGTGCACAAACAATTTTAAATACACACCACCAATTCCTTAACTCCAATTGGGAGAATTACCTCAAGGTAATTCTCAATGGGGCACAGAAAACCCAATTGACTTCAATTCTGTCATCCTTTTCTTCTTCCCCACCCCAAAAAGATGATTACTGTTGATCTTAGATAAGAAACAAGATTTCTATACAAGATCACATATATCTATTAGGGATTACCCCAAATTCTAATCACTCCTGAAATAAGCATAATATAAATATTGCTTCCTCTGGATAAAAAAAAAAAAAAATCTATCCCCCCCCCCTAATTCTCAGTGTCACTTTATTTCTAAACAACTACTCATTCTGTACAAGTATGAAATCTTCTGTACCACAGAATACTGCTCCCACAGCTGGGGTAGCATCCCGAAACCACTCTCAAGCTTCTAGACTCTATTCTAAAGAGGGCAGTTTGGTTATTAATTACCAACTCATCTCTCCACTCCCTATCTAGACATTCTGTTGCATGTTTTTCCTATAGATACTTCCATTTTTCAAAATTGAAAAATGATCCCTTCCAATTCAGTCCAAGAACACAAAAAAAAATCAGCATTCACTTGCTATCTAACTCACAGAAGCAGCGCATTATAACCATTGTTGCTAATCAACAATACCAACCCAACTCAACCACACAAGCAATTTTTCCTGCTCCTGATTTATCCCTTCTACTTCTGTTTTCTGGAACCACCTTTCATGTGTATTTTCTGAAATTTACAATCTATAAAAATTCAAGTCTACTGTCAATAAGTATGTCGCATCTGCTCACCCTTCATCCCATGCCCAGGCCTAAGTACTATAGAGATAATAATAGAATTTTTATAAAAAAGAAAAAATAAATAAAAAATAACAGGTAAATCATAAAGGTGGGAATGCTTTGGAGCAGGATTCAACCATTTTCAGTTGGCAGTATCTTAAAAGAAATGAATGATTTAATTCCGAGCACTCACAATGATTGGGGGCCAAATGAAACTTTTTGAATAATTGTCTCAAATAAAATAACATAGAGAAAACAATACAAGATATAACAAATTACATAAAGGAAAAGATGGTAGGAAGAGGTGGGTCAGCAGATATGTAATGTCTTTTTACAATTTTGTAGCAGTCCTGGAATGCAAAACATATTAATTATAATTAGAAAAAAAAAAAAAATTTACCTTGCCAGAACTTTTCTTGTCATCCATGGAAGACTTAGCTTTCTTTTTAGAGGGAGGAGTATATTCTTCCTATTATAAAAGCCATATTTTATTATGAAATACTTAAAAAAAAAAAAAAAAAAGTTTACAATACATACATATAAAAGAACTTAAATGTCTTTGCCAATAAATATATGCACAAATTTCATGCATTCCTTCTCAGATACACTAACATTATTATTATTATTATTATTATTAGCCATATAGTGAAAGGAAGCCTGAGGCTTATACTGCACCAGGCAAAAAAAATTCCTGAGTGAGAGAGTGTGTCAGAAGTAGAAAGGAATCACCAAGAAAGAGAAGAATGATGATATTCAGCTCAGGACCCTGGGTGTGCCAAGCCCATATTCACAAGATGTGAGCTCCTGGGGTTAATTATACATTATACCAAAGAAATGCACAATTCACCGTCCTGCATTCAAGAACATATTTAATGATATTTAAAGTGTAATCATCACTGAATATCATTGCTGTAAGCACTGACAACAGCAATGAAGTAGGAAATGAGACATCATACACTCTCATTGACTAATCTTACAGTAATATCAGACACAAAAGATAGAATTTGTTGTATGATGAATAACATCAAACAACAAATTTTATCCTTTGTGTCCATCTCTTCAACAAAAATGCTTTATATCAGTGCTACTCAAAGTGTGGTACATGGACTGGTGGTAGTCCGCAAACTGTTCGTTACCAGTCCACAACAAATCGGAAATTCGTCATGGACATTACTGTTCAGCGACGACTGTATTTTGCAAGAGTACCAGTCTGGATTGGAAACAAAATGAATTGGTCCTTCACTACAGATAGTTTGAGAAGCACTGCTTTATATAATACCAGTCAGTAGACTGTTTGTTACTGGTCTGCAACGAATTGGAAATTCGTTGTGGACGTTACTGGTGTGCAAGGATTCTTCCGCTGCCGGTCTGCAATGGATTGGAAATAAAAGGAACTGGTCCTTCCCCACAAATAGTTTGAGTGGCACTGCTTTATATAATATCAATCATGCAGATTTCAAGTGACATTTATTTTTGCCTCTCATATAAGAAATGTGACTATAAATCATTAATAATCCTCAGGTGCCTGAATGTAGGTATTTTTTGAATAGCTACTTTTTCCAGTAATCATATCACAAGTAAAAATCTCTAAGCATACTGCAATGCCTAACTAAGCAGCAAAATACTTGTCATTGCATTTGGCTGACCCTTGAAAAAAAAGTCACCCATATTGTAGGTATGCAATGATTGGTATTTTGTACATTATCTTCTGTATAGCTATTCTTTAACCATCTAGCATAAATTTATCTAAGTGTACTCCATAAATTTCACTAGGTATGTCTATCTCAGTTATCCACTATTCTCTTCCAACACACACACACACACACACACACACACACACACACACACACACACACACACACACACACACAGACACAGACAGAGAGAGAGAGTGTTTTTGCAAGAACTAGTAAAATTGAAGTAAAAGTATATTTTCCCTCAACCATGAGCACACACAAGAGGACTTATAAAGCATGGTGCACTTGACTCCATTGTGTACATATTTCCAATTGGAAATAAACACAATTATAGTAATATAGGTTTCAGTGCTTTATCTACAAAAAATTAGACATTAAGCCTGACACACCTTTAACAGTATCTTCAAGGCAACTTCAGTCACAAGAACTTGTTTCACAAGCAGGGTTGGCACTTGCCACCTAAAATAGATGCTGTTAGATGCACTACCGCATATATATGCATGTTAGGATAAGATGAATTAGGCACCTAATGGTTTTTCCTTAAGCGCCACAAATGCTAGTGCTAACCCTGTTCACAAGTCTTCAATAAATTTGGTTGTTGTTGGTTTAGGGATTTATTAGGCGCATCGACAACTATGGCCATAGTGTGCCAAATATATTTGGTCACAAGAATTTGTTCTTGTGACAGAAGTGATCTTTTCTGATGGTGATATTGCAAAGAGAACTGTCACTGAAGAAATGGTAAGAAAATACCACGAAAAGTTTGACTCCATTGTGTACATATTTCCAATTTGGAAATACAGTAAACACAATTATAATAATATAGGTTTCAGTGCTTTTTTATCTACAAACAATTAGACATTAAGTCTCACACACCTTCGAAGTATCATTAATAAATATAGAAAACAATAACTGCCCAGCACTGAACCCTGAGGAGGAACATCATAATAACATTAGTCCACAAAGAGCATTATCCATTAATAAACAATCACTCACTCACTCACACACACACACACACACACACACACACACACACACACACACACACACACACACACACACACCACTACTACTCAATCATCCCTTTATCCAGAGCAGTAACTTATCCTTAATGCCACACTGTACCAATTTGTACAGCAGTCTTTTATATGCAACAGTATGAAAGTTTTCGTGAAATACAACTTTTTTTTTTTTGTCCTCACCTTTTCCCCATTATACAGGGTGTCTCAAAAATACACAGCATAACTTCAGGAATGAGTTCCTCACATGTAGACAATAAAAATATTTTATATCAACATAGTTCCGGAAATGCTTGGTTTCCGAGCTTTAAAGGTCTGTCTATGACACTTAACTGTTCACATCACCTTATAGTAATTGTTCAAAATGTCCACCTTCTGCCTGAATACAAGCCTCACATCGACATCTCATGGACTCGTGAAGACGATGCCAAATTTCTGACATCGTCTTGGATGCCCTCTGTCGGCAGCATGAGGTGTGAAAGTCCCATGTTCACAAAGGCGGCGATGGATATCTTCAAACGTTTTCCTGTCTTCAAATCTTCGTTCTGGGTACAAACGATGAGCCTCCAGAGCATTACCGTCTGACAAACCACACATAAAGTGCATATCCGCTTGCTCATGATTTGAGTACATGGTCGGAATGGAAAACCACCAGATTCTGTAGGTATCTTGTGATGATGGAAATCACCTGCGGGAGATAAGACATTCCGGTTAATAACTCGGGAACCAAACATTTCCGGAACTATGTTAATATAAAATATTTTTATTGTCTACATATGAGGAACTCATTCCTGAAGTTTTGCCATGTATTTTTGAGACGCCCTGTATATATATGAGGTCAGCATTTTTATTGTTTTGGCATGAAATTTTTACGGCCGCATGTCCTTCCTGATGCCAACCCTCACCCTTTATCCGGGCTGGGGATATGTGGTGGTCATTCCCTGACCTTCCGCATCCTCCGTATTTGGTGGTCATGGGCTCGAACCCCGGTCTAATCAAGAAGTGTGTGCTACGCACTGCTGCTCCTGCCCACCTGGCTATGGAGGCAGCATTCCTGAAATACAAGCATATGGTATCAAAATTATTTTTTGCATCCAATTCCTTTATTACAGCAACACAGTGTGGAATCACTTTGGTCAGACAGCATTGCTCCTCAACAAATCCATGCTGTGAGTGCAGTTTATAGTAGTATCTCATTAATACATAGTTCACGAGACAAATTTTCATGTTTTGTAATAACAAGGTCTATAGTAATCATCATCATCAGCCATTTTCAATCCACTGCAGGATGAAGGCCTCTCCAGCAACTTTCCAGTTCCTTCTGTTTTGAGCTCTGGCCATCCATTTACTACCCACAAACTCATGAATTTCATCTATCCATCTCCGCCTTTGTCTTCCAGGTGTCTTCTAGGTCCTCTTGGTTACCATTCTGTTATTTTCTTAGTCCATCTGTCATCATGTCTTCGAGCTATGTGTCCTGCCCAAGACCATTTTAGTTCTTTAGTTTTGATAAGAATATCCTTTACTTGAGTATGCTGCCTAATCCATGTGTTTCTCTTCTTATCTAACAGTCTGATTCCCAATATAATTCATTCCATTCTTCGCTGTGTAGTTCTTATCTTCTCTTCCATTCTTTTGGTGAGTGCTCAAGTTTCAATTCCATAAGTCATGGTGGGGAGTATACATTGGTTCATTAACCCCGGGGGCTCACATCTGGTAAGTATGGGCTTGGCAAACCCAGGGTCCTGAGCTGGATATCATCATTCTTCTCTTTCTTGGTGGTTCCTTTCTACTTCTCTCTCTCTCTCAGGGTAACTCGGGAATTTTTTTTTTTTGGCTGGTGCAGCGTAAGCCTCAGGCTTCCTTGTACCATGTGGCTAATAATAATAATAATTATTTTACGTTTCAGACAAACTGGGATTTTGCTCTTCAGTATGTGACTGTATTTCCTGAATGCTATCCATCCAAAATTTATTCTTCTCTTGACTTCCAGCCATTTATCATTATTACAGCTAATAACTTGTCCCAGATAAGTATATGACTCCACCTTTTCAATTACTGCTCCTTCAATCATTGTTTCCCTTTCTGTGGCATACTTGTTCATCATTACTTTTGTTTTAGCCATATTCATCTTTAGTCCAAAATCCTTACTAACTGTGCATAACTGATTAAGATTTTCCTCTAATTCTTTGGGATCGTGGCTTATAACCACAATGTCATCTGCAAATCGTAAATGGTTTAGGTACTCTCCATTCACATTGACTCCTTTCTGCGACCAGTCTAATCTTCTGAACGCTTCCTCAAGGGCAGCAGTAAACAGCTTCGGAGATATTGTGTCTCCTTGTCGGACTCCTTTCTCGATTTTAAATTTCCTACTGTCTTTGTCTAGTCTAATAAAGGAGGTAGCATTCTCATATATTTTCTTCAAAATCATAATATATGGGGTATCTATGCCTTGTCTTTCCAGTGCCTGAAACATTGCCTTATGCTGTATGGAGTCAAATTCCTTTTCATAATCCACAAATGCCAGGCATAATGGTGTTTTACATTCATTTGCTTTCTCCATTAGGTGTGATATTACGTGAAGGTGAGAATCCTGTCCTAAAGCCAGCTTGCTCTTTCGGTTGATTCTCATCAAGTATTCTTTCTAATCTGTTAGTAATGACCCTTGTGAACAACTTGTAGATGTGGGATAACATGCTAATAGGTCTATAATTTTCAATTTATCTCCTTTCTTATGCAGCAAAACTATGATTGCATTATTCCACTGCTCAGGCGTCACACACCTTTTCTAATGCACTTTGTGCAGAGCCATGCCAGTTTTTGTGTTATGTCTCTTTGTCCCAGTTTTAACAACTCTACAGTAACTTTATCTTACCACGGGGCTTTCTGATTCTTCATTTTCTTCAATGCATCTTCCTCATCAGGAAGAATATCGGGTATGTCGTATGTGTTGCTAATTTGCAATCCATCTTCCCCACTGCTGGCATCATTCCCTCGCTCCTTGTATAATTCTCTATAGCAGTCTTCTGCTATTTGAATTATGCCTTCTCTGCTGTTTATAAGTACACCATCGCTATTCTTCAGTTTCAGTATCATTTGTCTTTCTGTATTACTGCTCTTGGTTGCTGATTTAAATCCTTTGTTTTCCTTTAATGCTTGTTCTATTTTTCTTGTGTTAAATCTTCTTATGTCCTCTCTGAGTCTCTTTCTAATGGCTTTGCTAACTCAGTATACTCAATTTCTTCCTTGTCAGTGTTTATCTTGCTCTTCAGTTTTTCACCTTCGGTTCATCATAACAAGTGTTTCTTGACTAATTTTTTCTTCTTTGGATTTCTTTTTCCCTATAGGTTTCTTGGGTTTTATCACTTTCAGAAAGTTGTAATATTCCTCGTCGATATCTTGGTCCTGAGCAGACTGCAGAAGCTCAAACTTGTTCTTAAGTTCCAGTACATACTGCTTTTTCTCCTCTTCTGTTATCTCAAAGAGCTTTGTATTATTTACTCGAGTCAGTTTTTTCCTTTCCTTTCCTACATCTATATCAAGTGTATATCTTACGATTCTGTGATCACTTCCAACAAATGTTAGAAGTGATCACAGAATGTGATCACTTCCATCATTCACAAATATATTGTGAATGATGGTATCTTATTCAGGATGGTAACATCATTCACATTATATCTTCTGTTAGTGAAGATGAAGTCAATTTCATTAGTTGTTAATCCATTTGGACTCTTCCATGTCCACTTTCTGTTCACCCTTTTCTTGAAAAAAAGTGTTCATTACTGACAATCCTTGAGATTCTGCAAATTTCACAAGTCTTTTCCTCTTTCATTTCTTTTACCATTTTTTGTCTTATATGCATTCTTAACTACAGCACAGACATTATCAAATGCAATAGTTATTTGATCTTGAACATTACTACAGGTCAACACATTCAAAATATTTTGGGAATTACTGCTCCTTCAATCATTGTTTCCCTTTCTGTGGCACAGTGGTTTTTTTTTTTTTTTTAGAAGGCAGCATTTGTGCTTCTTTACTTTCAATTTTATCGCTGGTAACAAAAACTCCAGCATTTTGCTTGGTGCTCAGCAGCAGATCTTCCAGTGTTGGCATTGCTGAGGTAGAAACTTCCTCATCTACTTTAACAAACGCCTCAAATTCATTAACAAAATCCATATGCTCCGTCACTGATTCCCTCACTCCTCAATGCTGTTATCACATTCGCCTGAAGGACCATGTTTTACAATAATAATCTCAACAAAGCCACTCTTACTGAAGCAGCTGATTATTACCCTTGATGCAAATACTGTCCCAAGCAATAACAAAATTACAGATTCAAAGGTATTCCACTTTAGCTGCAAACTGTTCCCTCCTTCTAGGCAGGCGCGCCTCCGTAACCAGGTGGGAAGGAGCAGCAGTGCGTAGCACATGCTTCTTGGTTAGACTGGGGTTCGAGCCCGTCACTACCAAATATGGAGGATGCAGAAAGGTAGGGAATGACCACCGCATATTCCTGGAGCAATATGGCCTTAGTTGCTAATGCTCCTAAAAAAAAAACCAGATAACAAATAAATAAATTCTTCTAGGTTGCGGATCAATTATCTAATCGGACTCTATCCTCTCTTGAAGTTATAAATAACTCCTTTATCTGGTGGCTGCATAAAATTGGTGGTATTAGGAGGCAAAAACAACAGCCATATATTAGTTAACTTAAAAAGTCCTTGCAGAATGTGCTGCAGAATGTGCTGCACAATGATGCAGTTGATTATAGCCAAGGATGAAAAATTTTTAATGTAAGCCAAGAATTTAAATTTGACTGTAGGCTGATAGCCAAGAACAAAAAATTTTGACTGTAAGCTAAAATTGGCTTCATAACTCTATCTATTTGGCCTCATAATTGCACAGAAGTTGGTTAACTTCTTTAAAAATCTTGGCTTGGAAAATTTCCTTATCAAAAATGGGCATAGTTTTGTACTGCCATCTGCATTGCAGCATAACAGAAGTCATTCTTTGTTTGCTTAATTTTCCACCATTACAAGACTCTCCTCAAAAAAGCAAACAGCAAATTACAGTACACTGTAGAAATAACGGCACCCCAAACAATGGAATATTCAAGCTAACGGCACATTGAGATCTTATGTTTACATACAGTGCGGATGTCTTGCAGCACCAAAAAAAAGCAAACCGCATGTAACGTGATTACTGTATTTGTTCACGTTAGCCATTTTGAAAGTGATTTCAAATGTGCTGATATTATACCGCTGTTTTACATTCATTTTAAATTAAAAACCATTCACTACGGCTCCTAAAGTTAATAAACAACATTAAAGCTCACTGACAAACTTGATATAATCCAAACTATTAAATTAGGGTCACCCAGAAAGTGAATTCATATAGCCATGTGTATTGTGTCTGTAAATTGTGTGTTCTCTGGTAGATTTGCCTGTTTTGCTGGACGAAAAAACCTTGCCAATTTTACCCGAGACTGACTGACTAACTCAGCCACGGAGTGAAAAAAGCACCCATAAAAGTTCCTCACGCCATCAGCAGGATTCGAACAGAGGCCTTTTCCACCTGGTGTAGGGAATATGGTGATGACACTGCTGTGCTACCCACGCAAGCTAAACTTGATATAATAAAGAAAACAGATTTGGAATGTAAGTAGAAGTGTATTAATGTCAGATATATATTACATTGGATCATCATCATGTTTAAGTTTTTTATATGTAGTTAATAAGGGATTTAATAAGGATTTAATTTAATAAGTTAATAAGGGATTTAATAAGTTAATAAGGGAGTAGGGATTCTTCCTCTTGCTCAGAATAATCACCTGAGAGGGCATAAATTCAAATTGAGGAAGGACGGATGTCGGATAGATGTGCGGAAATTTGCCTTTAGCCAGCGGGCAGTTGGTTTGTGGAATAAACTCCCATCGCTTGTTGTTGAAGTTGATAGCCTAAACAAATTTAAGGCTCAGCTGGACAGGTATTTCGAACGAACGGAGGGGTGAAATGGGAGTAGTGGTTTTTTTTTTTTTTTTTTGGCTGATGCTGAATAAGCTTGCTTTCTTGCATCATATGCCTCTACTAATGCTAATGCTAATAAAATTTCATTCTTAATCTCTCTAGTTCTTATTTAGCCTCATTATTTCTGCATTAAATATATTAAAAATACAACTTTCTAGATAGCGGAAAAATCTAAATAACGGCACCTTGAATCCCAGAAGGTGCCACTAGAGCGTTTTATTCATCCATACATTGATACATATTTTTCCCTCATCCATAAAAATTATTTTTATCACTTCTTTAGAAGATATTTACACTGAAAATAAAGCCCCTCTTCAGGTGAGGCTCCTGGCCATGGACGATTTGGCCGTAACGTTAGCACGGCCCTGGAAGCAAGTCTGGACCAGTGTACAAACCTTAAATCTCCAGAGCCAGCCACTTCTGCACTTGAAGTTGCTAATAATTGTATGTTGCTAAGCTACTTTGATAGTATGAACCAGAGCTATAATGCTCAATATGTTCTATGTTGATATCAATATTTGTAAAAGAATAAGAGAAGTTTACCTCAATATGATCATACCATCAATAGGTTCATACTATCAAATTCATTTTTAATCTCTCATTGCTGGAGGTTGCTAAGCTACATAATTAGCCTTTTCTTGCCAAATTGGAAAATTTAATGCATGCATTTGTTGGTACCACTTGAAAAGTTCTGTTTCAAGCTCCTCATGTTTTGCATCGCAAATATGCTTGTTCCAGTGCCATGAAATTCTGCAAGTTTTTTTTTTCAGTATTGTAGGTAAAGGTATGTAATATTCCTCTGCAATATCTGTTTTACGGTTTTCCATCCTATTGGCTTTTTATATAATTTTCAGTTTTATTTCCAAGTTTAATGTTTTGTTGCCATAACACTACTAGATGAGGTATAACATAAGCAAACTTGCACCTGATTTTAAAAGACATAAAACAGAACATAAGTGACAAAAGGCTCTCTAACTTGGCTTAACAATTCAAGTGACTGTAATAAAGCTCTTCAGAGCATTATTACAGTATCTACCATAAAAACTTAAGAGAGGCTTAAGTTCTGCAAGTTACAGCATCTGGAGACTAGGCAATCAAGGTGATCTGATTAAGGTGTATAAGGCCTTGAATGGTTTGAGCAAGCTCAATGCTGATGGGATACTTCCGCTTGCTCAGATTAAGAACCTGAGGGGACATAGATTCAAATGAGGAATGACAGCTGTAGAATAGATGTGCGGATGTTTGCCTTGAGCCAGCGAGCAGTTGATTGCTGGAACAGACTTCCATCAGTTATTGCGGAAGTTGATAGCTTAAATAAATTTAAGGCTGAACTAGACAAACATTTGGTGACTGGATGGATGAAATGGAAAGTTTTTCTTTTTTTTGTTTTGGCTGATGCTGTATAAGCTTGCTTTCTTGCAGCATATACCTCAACTAAAGCTAAGGCTAATTGTGCAGTCAGATATGAAGTTTTATGAGCAGTGCAGACAGGCTGCCAGAGCAGCTCATGGGGGTCTTGTCACTGATATATAGCAGGGATAAGGATATCTCTTTTGATTATCTCTTTGTATAAGGCAATGGTCAGGCCACGCCTTGGGTGCTGCATACATGTCTGGAGACTTCATTTTAGGAAGGATATAGGTAGAGCTGCTGGAATGAGTACAGAGAAGGGCAACAAAGTTGGTGAAGGGAACAAAGGGTTGCTCTTAACAAGAAAAGCCTCTAAGTTCTGCAAATTGCAGCATCTGATGACTAGGCACCTGCAAGGTGATCTGATTGAGGTGTATAAGGCTTTGAATAGTTTGAGCAATCTCAGTGCCGATGAGATTGTTCCTCTTCCTCTGCACTTGAGGGGATATAAATTCAAATTGAAGAAAGATAGTTGAAAATAGATGTGTGGAAATTTGCCTTTAGCCAGTAAGTGGTTGATTGCCAGAACCAACTTCCATTTGTCATTGTGGCAGTTTATAGCTTAAATAAATTTAAGGAAGAACTTTTGGAGGTTGTGTATAGGTGAAATAGGAAGGGTTTTTTTTTTTATTTGTTTTGGCTAATGCTGTATAAGCTTGCTTACTTGCATCATATGCCTCTACTAATGCTATAATGCCATGCCACAAACTAGCTTTGTTTACATAAATTATAATAAGTAAATGCTGTATTTCGGAAAACATGGAACTGGGCTGTCACAGACAATAATATGACAGCTATGAAAAGTTTTGTATTAAATACACAAAATAACATTATTTCTCACAGTGTGAAAATGGATTTTGTAATACATGTTAACTGAATTTTGTAATAAATGAATAAGTTTATATAGAAAAGCTTATCCATTTGCAGGGGAATGATAGGCACTTCATAGAAACAACTATTTCGTAAAAACAGATTTCGTATTATGATATTCTACTGTAACTGCATTCCTTTCTTATATCACTCCTTTAACCAGTGACTTCATTATTTTCCCTAGAACAAAACACAAGCTAAGAGGTCTATAAATACTCATCTCACTTTTTGATTCCCCCCCACCCCTTTGTGAATTGGTGATACATTTGCACATCTCCAGTCCACAGGGACCTCCTTTGAATCCATAGATGGTCTCATAATTATGACTAATGATTTGCTACTTCTCTTAATATAAGTAAATAGATCCCATTTACCCAAGGTGCCTTATTTATGTTTGGCTTCAACAGTTTCTATTCAACTTTTCTCTCAGGTTATCACTATCATTTAGCACCCTGTCCGAGTTTTATTGAGCTTGCATCAGTATGTTTTATGACACTTTTTCTTTTGTAAAACTTCTTCTTTATATAAATATAAAAGTTAATCATAAATATACAGAACCCGGATAAGAAATTCCCACATAAGAAGTTTTCCCCTGTAGTAGGTTTGGTTTCTTCATTTCCAATTTCACCTCTGTACGTTGTAATGTTTTATTTTCCCACATAAAAAGTTCATGATAAAGAATACACAGTGTATTATTATAATGATGTTTTCCCACTTAAATGTTTTTTAAATATAGAAATTATTTATTTTTAATATTAAAAAATATTAAACAATATAAACATTTGGTAATCGAACTAGTTAGTGCCAAGCATCATTTTAGTTCATAGTAAACCACCGAAGTAGGTGAAATGGCATCGTTTTTGTTATATCTCATATTGTGAATGCCTTCACAATAAGTTGCCCCGACATTGCACTACCTCCAATAAGCAATACTTTGCCAATGGAAAAGACTAATGTTACTTATTCTCAGCAGATATCACCACCCAGGAGTAGTGGTATCTGCCGAAAATCCATTGGCAAAGCACTGCTTATTCGAGGTAGTTCAACATGAGGGCAACTCGTTGCCAAGGCATTCACAATATGAGATATAACAGAAGTGATGCCATTTCATCTACTTCGGTGATTTACTACGAACTAAAATGATGCTAAGGACTAACTTGTTAGATTAGTTAATTTTCCACAGTCTGAGACTTTCGGTGCTAAAACCATTTTGGTATAAACATTTTGATATAAGAAGTGACATTGCAATAAAAATTGGATATGTACACCAAGTTTTAAGCGTTAAGTTCTGACGGCTGTGAAAAGTTATGAATTATTAGTGGATTGTTGCTCGTCTTATTGTAATTGTGACCTTTTAAGATATGTTGAAACTCCAAAGGAGCTAATTCTTCCAACTTTGTAATGAGTTTACCAATAACAGAATGATAAGCAATTAGAAATCTTCAGTTTAAAAATGTTTCCCATAGGCAGAATAAAATATTTATAAATTCTAAAATAGTATTTAGAATTTATAAATATATTTTTATTTATATTTTTATTTGTGTAGTTAATATTTCATACCCTTAGGTCACTTTCCTTTCTAAGAAGTTTTCCAGGTTAAGAAGTTCTAAACCTCCAGTCACTTGGAAAACTTCTTATCTGCGGTCTACTGTTATCTATGTATTATTATTCCTGAGTATACAAAGTTATACATATAAATGGATACATGAGGCGAATATATGAGCACAAAGTAGGTCTAAATGAGATAATGTGCATATGTTTTTGGATGCACGAGTATGTGCAGTGCTATACTAAGTGCGTGCGCGAGTGCCTGTGTTAGTATGTGTGCAAACATATGGATGAATGCGTGTATATATGTGAGTGAATGGAGGTATGCATGTACAGTAGACTGTCGAAACAGTGGCATACCAAATAATGGAATATTCAAGCTAACAGTACATTGAGATCGCATGTTTACATACGGTGCAGATGTCTTCCAGTGCCAAAAAAAAAAAAGAAAGGAAAATGGCAAATCACGTGATTACTGTATTTCTTTATGTTTGCCATTTTGAAAGTGAATTCTGTACTGATATCATATATTATACTGCTGTTTTACATTTATTTTAAATTAAAAACCATCACTATGGCTCCCAAAGTTAATAAATCTCATACAGCGAAGAAAAGAAGAACACCATTAAAGCTTAGTGACAAATTTGATATAATGCAAACTATTACATTTGGGTCACCCGGAAGGTTAATTCATATAAACATGTGTATTGCGTCTGTAAATTTCGTGTGTTCTCTAGTTAATGTGCCTATTTTGTTGGACCAAAAAAACCTCCCCAATTTCTGGGGGAAAAACCTTGCTATTAATGCCTGACACTGACTAACTCAGCACAGAGTGAAAAAAGCCCATAAAATTTCCTAGCAACATTTAGGTGAGAATTAAGTCCACTTAACCTAAAAGAAACTAAAATATTCATGGTACTGTACTGAGTGGGATAAGTGTCTGAAAATGGGGAATGAGAATGTCCTGTAAGTGTTAATTCTTTTACTCTGAATATGTAAATAAAATAAAAATAAAAAAAGCTATTCTTGAAGGTTAAGTTTTATAAATGTGAGTGAATGTCAGGTCACCTGTGTAAACTATGTGGTGACTAAATGAATGTTGTGATTAGCATTAAAATAAAAAAATTAAAAAAATTTTAAATGTAAAATGTGATGTCTTGGCAGTTGTTATATTTAGGTGGTACCTGTGCCCTGTCTGTCTGTATAATGATAAATATAAGATGACAAATGTGTGAGAGAGTTCTGTGTTATGTGCTGTTATCCATTATGTCCCTAAATACAAAAAATGTATGATTGCATAAATGTAAGTATGACAGATGTGCAATTCAGCTGAGTGCATGAAGGGTGTGTGTTGTTTTGATACTTACACTCAGCACAGTGTGCACTGAATGAGAATAATCAGAATGAGAATAACTAACAGGCCCCTCCCCTCCCCTAATTTGTTCCAGTGGGATCAACCTATTAGGAATCCCCCCTGCCTTGCTGATGTCATATCCCCCAACCTAAGGCATGATGTGGGATACAATGACATTGGCTTCAGCTGGCCTGGCCAGTGTGGTGATTACTTACAGAGAAACACTGCATGCCCACAGTGTGCTCTTCTTCCCCACATATGGTGCCCTGGCCTTTACTCCCCTACAATCCATGTTTCCCCTGCTCACCTTCCAAACCAATCTTTTCACTTGGTGCACTCTATCACCACAAATCTTTCTCTATTCTTAACACCCTCCCAGTGGAGAATGGGCTCCTCTCATAGGGGTGCCCCTCTATCCCTTTAATTTCCTATTTCCAGGTGGAAAGTCTCCCTATCATCCACCTTCTTTATCTTCATCTGTTCCTCCCTGTCTCGCCCGTTTCCCCCACTCCTTTTTTTCATTTTCCAAAGTTGTTGTTTTTCATTTTTTTTTTTTTTCCTGGAACCCTCCCTGGCAAGCTCAGGTATCACCCATGGTTCACACCACCAGAAACCTTTATTCCCTATTATAACCAACTGCCTCCTTGTAGGGGCTGGCAACGTGGGGTCCCATCAGGACCCTGCGGCTAAATGGCTGGAGGAACAACAGACCAACACAACCTAACACCATACTGCGCAAACCAACACCAAAACTATCTCTGGCCTTTACACGGCTTGTATACTGTGACACAGAGTATACAAACAAGGAGTTGGAGGAGGGGCCGCCGGTGCCTTTTGACAATCAACACTATGTTCAACTTAAAACTCACAGAACAAACTTTTCTTCTCCTCATTTATCCTTTTAACTTCTGTTACTTGAACAACCTCCTTCATGTGTTTCTTGAAAATTGCAGTCTGCAGGAAGTTAAGTATAATGCCAACAGGTATCTTTAGTCTTCTGAACCTTAAATTCCCACACAGTACTAAGTAACATAGGTTCTAATACTTTGTGTTTGAGGTTTTCACTAAAAAAAAAATAATCATTAATCAGAAGAAAGACAGTGTCCAGACAGTATAGCTAAAAGAACACAATGCAAAGTATCACTGATTCTCAAACCATTTTGAAATAGCATCCACACAACAACTTTTGTCACGTGTATAATATAACCCCAGTAATAGGGGTCATGTTATACACGTGATAAAAGTTACAGAAAGTATTTTCATCATGCAGCTTGACTGGTCGTCTAAATGAAGCTAGTTGGTGTTCAATGATGGAATTAGATAGCTCTGAAAACAGTCACAATGGTGTCTTTGGGTTTTTAATGAATAATAGATTCACCTTTGTCACATTAAAAAAAGATATTAGTATATTTTAAGTAAAGATATTAGTATATTAAGTAATTCCCACATCAGTACGTTGTGATCACTGTCACCCAGTGATTCCTTTATCTGCAAATTCTTAATGCATGAATAATCACTGCTGATAATCAGATCAAGAGTATTACTCACTCTGGTTACCTCTCGAATATGTTGCTGTAGAAAACAGTCATCCAATAAATCCACAAAAAAAGTCTTGCTAGTGTGCAAGTGACCAAACCACAAGTTCCAGTCAATATCTGGAAAGTTAAAATCCCCCATTATAAGATATTCTGATTTACTGGCCACTCCATTTCCCTGCACAACTGCTCATTATACTCGTCAAATTCATTAGGCCTATAACACACACCTACACTATTTTTTTCTTTTCCAGTGCAGACTCAACATTGCACTGTCCACCAACAACAATTGGATGCACTTCCTTAAACTTTATGTGTAACCCCTCCTCCCTTCCTGTCCTGTCTCTCCTTCCTGTACACATTGTACAGCAATACCCCACATAGTACTGATAATTGTTACCGAAACTGTTCCATGTTAGGTGAAACCATGCTGATTGAGATATAATTATAATGGGTTTTAACTGAATGCGTACCAGAGAAACAGTCTATAAACAAATTACAATAAATCTATAAACAATTTGCACTGGATAGCCAATTAAAAGAATTTGAATTAAAAAATATTACAAAAATTGTATTAATGAAAAGGAAACATCATGAGAGATGAGAAAAAAGTTTTATTGTTTATTTACGTATTTCAATAAAAAAAGTATGGTGAAGGTGTCTCTTCTTTTCCTCAGTGCACAAGCTTTGTAGCATCGAATCCCATCTTGTAAAATTTGCTGTATCTTGATGCTATGTTCAAACATCCAGATCTCCATTCATAATCGCCTCACAGGCCATATCAATTCCCAAAAAAACTTTCTCCACTTCTTCTGTTGAATATTCTTTTGGTGCCAAGTCAGAATTGTTTTCCTTTTCTTTATATGCATCAATTTCAAGGAGAGTTGTATCATCTAAGTCATTTGCATATGAGTCAATGCAGTTACATATATTGGCAGTGTCCAAAGTTTCGAATCCCAAATCTTTACCGATCTTCATAGTGTCTTCGGTAATTTTCTGAATTTACTATTGAAAACCAGTGAAATAATTTGCCATACGGGGAAAAACATGCTGACAAACTGAATGCATGTTGTTGGTAGTGATTTCTAGCCAATATGCAAATATATTTTCAATCGTATTTAAAGGGGTAAAAATAAATTATGAAAAGAATAAAATTAGGAATAGCCTGAAAAGCTATCATGTCGTCTCATCAGGATGGAATAAAGAATACTGAACACTGTTCAGTATTCAACTGAACACTGTTCAGTTGCATGCTGCTGCTGACTGCCTATTTGCACACATGTTTTGTTTTGTTTGTTTGTTTTGTTTTTTTTTTTTTTAGGAGCATTAGCAACTAAGGCCATATTGCTCCGGGAATATGCAGTAGCCATTCCCTGACCTTCCCGCATCCTCCGTATTTGGTGGTGACAGGCTCGAACCCCGGTCTAATCAACAAGCGTGTGCTATGCACTGCTGCTCCTTCCCATCTGGCTACGGAGGCGCCTTGCACATGTGCACATGATACAGTTGGCACAGCAGCATACATGTATGCATACCTAGATTACAAAAACGCAACATATATGTAGAGTATGTGTCTAGGCTATTGAATGAGTTTTGATGTGTACAGTAAATTTTGACTTAAACTTAATTGAAAATCATGTTATAGTGAAACCCATGCTGTTTGAAGCTGTGCTAAGTGAGGTTCAGTTGAGTACTTCTCAAATTCCAATTCTGCACTGCTTATATCTGTTTGACACAACATCTCTGATATCCCAACGATATCTGCCTTCAAGCACATCAAATTTATTAACTATACCCTAGCATTGGTGTACATGCAAGGATACATGCACCTGTTCTTACTCTTAGTTACCCTAACACAGCCCATGTATTTACTTGTTCCATTACGACTCCCAACAATCCTGGAAACCTCTATTACCTTGCTTTCTAGGCTGCTGCTCATTCTAACAAAAGCAGTGCAAGAATCACTTCTGCCTCTGCCTGCGGCCACTGTTAACCTTTAAGTCTGTGTATCCCCCCCAAGCTAGCAGTTTTCCAACCCACCCAACACTGTCTCGATAGAATCAGCAAATATTCCTGCACCCTTTCAATTTAAGTGTATCCCATCCCTGTAGAAGCTATAGAAGAAGATCCCTGAAAAAATTCTATATGCTTGAGTCTTGAACAATCTCTCTAGGACCAAACTGATCAACAAGGCTTTCATCATATACTCCCTCCTATCATGTCTGGGCAGAATTGCAGACACTTTCACATTCAACCCTAACTCGACTTTTTTTCAACATTGACCTGTACTTGTTGAGTAAATCTTCAGATCTCTTACTCTTAATGTCAATAGTTTCAACGTGTATAACAATACGACCTTTGGTGCCCTTAAAAGATGATATCTGCTCTACAGCGTCATAAACTTTTGCCCCTGGCAGACATACCCTGGTCCTGTTCCACCTATCCTTCTTGCATAGTATATTTTTTTGTCTCCCTGACAATAAGGTCAACAACAATATGGCAATGGGGTTTTCCAGGACTGCTGGGAGTCATAGTGGAACAAGTAAATACATGGGCTGTGTTAGGATAACTAAGAGTAGAAACAGGTGCATGTATACTTGTGTGTACACCAACACTAGGAGTATAGTTAATAAATTTGATGAATTAGGAAGTGCTAGTCAAGATATCAAAGGCAGATATTGTTGGGATATCAGAGCCATGGTGTCACACAGACATAAGCAGTGCAGAATTGGAATTTGGGGAGTACATTGTGTACAGAAAGGATAGACAAGACAGGAGGGGAGGAGGGGTTATGCTGTTAATTAAGAAACACATAAAATCTAAGGAAGTGCATCCAACTGATGTTGGAGGACAATACAATGTTGAGTCTGTTTGGTGTGACATAAGCATTGGGAGATCAAAATTGAGAGTAGGTGTGTGTGTTATAGGCCTAATGAATCTGATGAGTATAATGAGCAATTGAGCAGAGAAATAGACTGGGCCAGTAAATCAGAGTATCTTATAATGGGGGGTTTTAATTTTCCAGAGATTGACTGGAATTTGTGGGTTTCTCACTCACACACTAGCAAGTTATGGATTTATTGGATGATTGTTTTCTACAGCAGCATGTTCAGGAGACAACTACAGGGAGTAATACTCTCGATCTGATTATCAGTAGAGATTCTTCATGCATTAAGAATCTGCAGATAAAGGAACCACTAAGTCGCAGTGGTCACAGTGTGTTGAAGTGGGATTTACTCAAAGAGGTAACTACCATTGGGTAAGGGGAAGGGTTTTTGCTTTTGTAAAGGTGACTATGGTGATGTATTTAAATTCTATACGGTGGGACCAACTGATGATGTTACCAACAGCAAATTCAAAATGGGAAGCATTCAAAGAAATAATCCTGGAAGCTATTAGGCTTTTCATACCAACTAAGACATTGTTCAAGATTTAGGCCTAAATGACTAATTAGATGAATAATTATACATTTGGCAGAGAAGAAAAATGCATGGGATACATATAAATTAACAGGTGACACAGAAGCTTATAATAGATATAAGCTAGTCTGAAACCAAGTCACAAAGGAGAATAGTCAGGCATAGACAGATTATGAAAAATCTTTGGCAAAGGATACAAAGAAAAACAGCAAAATGTTCTTTACTTATGTAAACTCTAGAAGGAAAATGATAAATCAGATTGGTCCACTTGATATCGATGGTTCAACTGTTGATTATCCTGCTCAGATAGCTAACAAACTAAATGAATATTTTGCATCTACATTCATACATGAGGAGTTATTCAGGGAGGGGAATGCCGGAGGTATTCCCCTCCCTGAATAAATTTACCACGCCTGAACCCCTGGGGGTTCAGGCGTGGTAAATTTTGAAGACTTCTCCCCTATTGGTTTCTTATAAATTAATGTGTTCCTGGTTTCTCTCATTTCCATCAGCATGTCTGTATGTAAAGTGTGTTAGTTGTCTGACGGAACCAGGGGTTTCCTCCATCTCCGCTCATCTGTCTGTAGTAGGACATGACCCTGTCATCAACTCATTGACTTGAAGAACACTTTGCTCAATGAAGAGATAATCTCCAACAGACTTCTTCACAGCCTTCTACCTGCCTAAAATTCTGGTGATTTCATAACTTGTGACTTTACTTTGAGCATCATCTTTCTCCTTGATACTGTCATCTTCGATGAACAGACCACGGTCTAGAAGATCTTTGGGTTTTCATCTCTTTGGAATTGTTCAAATGAACAAGCCCCTCAACAGCATTTACTTCAAATTCCATGAATTGACCAAGCATTGAAATTCCAATGGAAGCTGTTTCCTCAAGATCTTTGTCAGGGCTTCTGCAAAGCCCAGATGGATTTACAGCCACAGAGACTGCCATGCAGAGTTCAAATAATGCATGGAAACCCCTTGCCAGCCTGAGATAATGCTTAAGATAAAATCAACATTTTCCAGTGAAGTCTATCTCCCAACATCAGTGGAATTTGATCATGGCATTTCTAGAACTTCTTATACACCCTCTTAAAATTTACAATTTTACACCTTAAACCTTGCTACAAGTGATACGAGTATGCTTTTTATTAATAATTCCTAATTTAGTTTTCAATCCTATTCCTTTTCTGCTTTTTTTCCCACTATTAGGCTGGTTTAAGACTTATGATGATATCATCTTGCACACAGCAGCAAGTCTTCCACAAGACAAATCAAAGGGTTGATTTGTCTTGTGCAAGAATTGCTGGTTTGTTTGGAAGAGAAACCAGGAACACATTAATTTATAAGCCAACACGGAGAAGTCTTCAAATTTTACCAGCGCCTGAACCCCCCAGATTCTTATGGAATTCCTTCCGAAGGAATACCTTCCGTATTCCTTCAGTGGACACCCAGATAGATATCCCATCATTTTCCTAATCATATTGTTGATTCTATAATTCTGATCACTTGTTTGGAGGATTTTTATTCTCAAGTAATTGAACTTATTCTGAAATAGGGTAGACAGTGGAACGAGCCAAGCCAAACTTCTTAATAAATTCACTTTTTCTTACAATTACCATGAATTTCAACAATTTCTAATTTACATTTTAATCCTATTCCCTTTCTGCTTTTCTTTTCACTTTTAGCAGCCATTGTAACACAATTTTGGTTGAAAGTATTTAAGGATTATGATATAATGCACACAGTCTATACACCAATAAAACACAAGAAACAATGAAAACAAAGTCATAAGACTTTGTCATTTGTCTTGTGCAAGAATTGCTGGTTTGTTTGGAAGAGAAACCAGGAACACTAATTTATAAGAAGCCAACATGGAGAAGTCTTCAAATTTTACCAGCGCCTGAACCCCCCGGATTCTTATGGAATTCCTTCCGAAGGAATACCTTCCGTATTCCTTCAGTGGACACCCAGATAAGACTCATGAATAGGCATCGCTAATTGGATGGGAGCTGCTAAAGTCACTTTGAGAACTCCATCTGGCTGAAACTGGCAGCAATGGGCCTACTGTAAGTGTGATTCTGTGTGAAGCTGCAGTCACACTGAACACATGGAGTTCGTTGTTTGGTTTTTAGGAGCATTAGCAACTAAGGCCATATTGCTCCGGGAATATGCGGTGGTCATTCCCTAACCACTGCATATTCCCGTATTTGGTGGTGGCGGGCTCGAACCCCGGTCTAATCAAGAAGCGTGTGCTATGCATTGCTGCTCCTTCCCACCTGGCTACGGAGGCGCCAAAAAAAGAACACATGGAGCTTATGGGAGTCCATTCATTATGAGAAACATTGTGTAAGCCAGTTGTTATGACAGGATCCATGGTATACAATAAGTAAACTCGATAATTTTATACAATATAAACTTCCATAGGTTAGGGCAGTTATTTTTTACCTTTTTTTTTTTAACAACGGCACCCCTAAGTAATTCATTTTATTTTGTGGCACCCCCACTCAATTTTCTGCCTGTTAGATCTGATTCTCCCTCTGTATATATATATATATATATATATATATATATAACAATAACATAGCTATAAACAAAATTACAATTCATAATACAAATTATATATATAATAATTTTATTCTTTATATAGAGGTACTAAATAAACATCAATTATAGATCACCACAAAATTCAAAAGATTGTATGTACACCTTTTTATAATGAAATAAATATATAAATTTTAAAAAATTAGTTTATGAACCTTAAACCCATATTACGTGGCACTCCTGGAATGTTGTTGCAGCACCCTAAGGTGCCAGGGCACTCCCTTGAAAACCACTGGGTTAGGGAATAAAACATCAATAACATATCTTTAATTTTGCAATTTTCTACAATATAACCTTTATTGTTATTAAAACATTAATAATATTTTTAATTTCACTGTATGCCAAAAATGTCTAAATTTCTACAGCTTTGCTTACCTCACTTTCAGAGGATTCACATTTATATGGTTCATCCTCTTCTGAGTCATGATCACCACTTTCATTCTTAGAAGTTATCATTTCCATAACTATATTATCAATTTCTTGTTTTCTATAAATAAATATTCATGTTTTATATATATATATATATATATATATATATATATATATATATATTAATAGTTATATTAGTGATAAAAGGAAAGCTAATGATATTCTATATATATATATATATATATATATATATATATATATATATATATAATTAATATCACATATCATGGGGGAGGGGGGTAAACTGCCAAATAAATGAGTTTAAACTTCATGAAAGAGCATACTAAAACAATGATTAGTATTCGGGCAAACTCTGCGACACTGTAGACCATATCTTTTCAGAGCACAAAAGGTGATACTGTTGTATGCTGTATTGTACGTAGACACTAATGACATTAAGAGTAGGATATCTGCAGATTCAGAAAAATTCGTGAGTTAGGGTTAAATTTGAAGGTGTCTGCAATTCAACCCAGACACAATAAGAGGGAGTATAAGATGAGAGCCTTATCAATCAATTCTGCCCTAGAGAGATTGCAAGGTTGGTGGGGTAGAATTTTTTAAGCATGTATGTGCTTGTTAACAGGGGAGACTGCTTCTACAGGTATGGGTTCACTTAAACAGAAAGGGTGCAAGAATATTTGCTGTTCCTATAGAGGCAGTGTAAGGTGGGTCGGAAAACTGTAGCTTGGGGGATTGACAGACTAAAAGAATAACAGCAGCAGCAGGCAGAGATGCAAATGAGTCTTGAACTGCAGGGAGTCATTATGGAACAAGAGTAACTAACATTAAGAACAGGGGCATGTATACTTCAAAATAAACCAATACAAAGAGCATAGTAAAAAAATTTGAAGTGCTGGTCAAGACATCAAAGGTGGATATTGTTTAAATATCAGAGACATTGTGTCACATAGATATAAGTAGCGAAGAATTGGAATCTGGGGAGTACAATGTGAACAAAAAGGGTAGACAGGATAGGAAGGGAGGAGGGGGTTATGCTGTTACTAAAGAAACACAAAATCAAAGGTAGTGCACCCAGTTGATATAGGTAGACAGTGCAATTTTTGGCCAGATTGGTGTGACATAAGCACCAGGAACGCAAAAATGAGTGTAGGAGTATGTTATAGGTTTAATGACTAATAAGTAAAATGAACAATTGTACAGAGAAATAGTGGGTCAGTAAATCAGATTGTCTTATAAAGGGAGATTTTAACTTCCCAGATAATGAATGGAACTTGTGGCTCGATCACTCGCAACACTTTTGTGGATTTATTGGATGATTGTATTCTACAGCAGCACGTTCGACAGGTAACCAGAGAGAGTAATACTCTATCTGATTGACAGACTATCAGCAGTGATCGATCATATATTAAGAATTTATAGATAAAGGAATAATTGGGAGGCAGTGATCACAGTGTACTGATGTGGGATTTACTTAAAGAGGTAACTACCATCAGGGGTAAAGGGAAGAAGGGATGGGTTTTTGCTTTCGCAAAGACTGCTACAGTGGTCTCAGACAATTTTTAAATTCTATACAGTGGAATAAACTAATGTTTCAAAAGCAAATTCTAAATGGGAAACACTGAAGGAATTAATAATAGGAGCAACTTGGCTTTTCAAACTAACTAACAAATACTGTTCAAGATTAGGCCTAAATGGATGTCAGATGAACTTATAAGACTCGTGGCAAAGAAGCAAAATGTAAGGGATGCATATCAGGCAACACAGAAGCCTATGGTAGTTATAAGCTAATCTGTATTCATGTCACAGAGGATGTTAGGCAAGCAATGGCAGATTGTGAGAAATCTTTGGCAAAGAATTCAAAGAAAGCCTTCTTTACTTATGTAATCTCTAAAAGGAAGGGGATGAATCAGATTGGTCCATGATATCGATGGTTCATCTGTTGATGATCCAGCTCAGATAATTGACAAACTGAGTGAACATTTCGGATCAACATTCACACATGAGGAATTCTATAGGGAAGTGGAAGATACAAGCTTATTAAACTCTGACGAGGGGCTAAAAGGTTTTTAAATAAATGACAGCAGAGTATAGGAGAGAAATTGTTGAAGACAAACATAAGAAAGGCAACTGGGGTGGATGAGATCTATCCAGTTATATTACAGGAGGCAGCAAAGGAAGTAAGCAAACACTTAGCCATAATTATGAGAGCATCCTTGGATTCAGGGGGAGGTCCCCATGGACTGGAGATGTGCAAATGTGACCAAAATTCACAAAGGGGGATCAAAGGGTAATGCAGTCATTGGTTAAAGAAGCATTTCAGGATCACCCAGATAAAACTGCAGTATTAGTTCAAACACAGCATGGATTTGTTAAGAGGAAGTCTTGTCTAACCAATCTGATTTGATACTATGACGTGGTAACCAAGGAAGTGGATGCAAAAAATCGTTTTGATATCACATACATGGATTTTACGAAAGCTTTTACTGCAGCACACGGAAGACTACTGTACAAATTGGAGCAATATGACATTAAGGGCAAGTTGCTACAATGGATAAAGGGATGGTTGAGTGGGAGAAGACAGAAAGTGGTAATCAACGAATGCTGCTCTTTGTGGACTGTTCTTAGTGGAGTGTTGAGCCTATTGTTGGTTCCTGTATTTATCAATGTTATTGATAAAGGTATAACAGACTTAATGTTCAAGTTTGCAGAGGATACAAAGGTTGGCAGGATTGTTAATGACAGTATGCTACTGCAACAGGATGTAGAAAAGTGGGGCATATGGACTGAGCGGTGGCAACTGAAGTTTAACATTTACAAATGCAAAGTAATGCATATGGATAGCAGCAACCCCAGGAAATGTACCAACTGTGTGGTTGGTACACTCAGGTTGATAGAGAATGAAAAAGACCTGTGGGCAATTTGTGCAGTCAGAGATGAAGTTTTCTAAGCAGTGCGGACAGGGTGCCAGAGTAGATCATTTTTCTCTCTCTAACTGTAAATGCTGATCCAGGAGGTCTCTTGAGAAAGATATTCCACCAGCATTTAGCTTATTAAATAAACCCACTTAAAGCCTGAAACACTTCAATTAGCTAAGTTCTAAACAAAAGGTTATAGTTTTGTGCCCCAATAAATCTTTCACAACAGATGTACATCTTTTCTAAAATGGAGTTTCCAAACTGTTGGAGCATTCAGAATGTGGCATAACCATTAATTCATACAATGGCATAATCAACCTCTTTATCACTGCTGGCAAAGTGGGAGAAGAAAATTAACTCCTTGAGGTTGTCACAGATATTCTCTCAGATAGGCCAGAAAAGCTGTACAGTCAGTCCTCGTATAGCACGGTAGTTGCGTTCCTAGAAACCCTCGTGCAATGCAAAATCGTGCAATATAAACAACAGGCCCTATGGGAAAAATGGGGTTAGATGCCGACCACCCAAGATTGAACACACATTTGTAACCAAAACATTACCAAGCACAATAAATAATCGTAAGAAAATACTTACGCATTTTATTACGACTATTACGTAATAAAATATTGCTAATGCTTTTACTTCAATCGTAAGCAAACTTGTTTTTTGTTTGATTTTCTATCCAAACAGATGACAGGCGTTCCATCTCTTCCAATTCTTTGTGTCTTAATCTAATGGATTTTAATTACCCTTTGAGTTGTTCCTGCTATGAAAGTTTTTATTTTCTCTGCATTCTTTCTAATTCTCGGCGTTGCCTCATTTAGGTCTGTAGCACGTGCAATATCACATGGTCTTTCATTTAACTCAATGCATTTCACAATTTCATATTTTTTGTCTATCGACAGAGGCGGACTGGCCATAAGCCTTACCGGCTAAACCCCGGTGTGATTTTGGCCATAAACGCTAGTATGAGGCCACTATAAATTTTCCCGGGTAAGAATTTTTGACCCAGTCCGCCTCTCTTTATCGATATACTTTTCTTTTTCTCTCTGAATCTGCAGTATCTTCACTAGGACGCTTCGTTTTCACACCTTTTAAGTATTTTACTCATTTTTAGGGAATAAAGCACAATTACAAAACAAGGAGGCACACCTGATACACATAATCAAAGCTGCGCGGGTGTAGCAACTGAATAAACAACACCGTAAAGGCAGAGATACACTATTAACACCTCACATTTTACTAAAGCACATTTCTAGGCGTTACTACCATAAAACAATAAAAACAATTTCCAGTTGCGTTTCTGCTAGTGAAATTTGTTATAAACAGGTAGTAAACTCGATCTAATTGCTTTTGTGATTATACCGATAGCTGGAATTATGTTGGTTTTTACGTTATTATGGTGAAATGTATTTCCCCTTCACTGATATAAAAAACATAAATACATTTTCAGAATCTTCTCTTCATTTCTATCGTGTTGCGTTCGGTTGGGGTGATTCTGTGTTCGACTGCCATTTCTTGTAAACATAAAGGCGAATCGTGCAAAAGCGAATTCGGTTCGTGTTATATAAGATATCGTTCCCCTATTTATAAATTGTGTATGCTCGAATTCGTGTAGTGTAAACATGTGGTATATGAGGACAGGCTGTACTTGCTGCCTGGGAGTCTAAAACACTGATGGAACGGATATTCGAGTGACACTCAAGTCAAGTGGACCCAATTTCGGCGAAGTCCGGACGGTCTGTGACAGTCAAAGTCTCTGCTGGCACCTTCACAATGGTGGGACTGTTAGTAATCCTAGGAATAACCTCCATGCACAAGCACACAGTGGGTGACCACACAGGTGTGAACCAACGTGGGCAGGGATCAAGGTGTGGCGCCCACATCACATGGAGGAATGCCACCCCTCTGTGCTACGAAGCAGTACTAAGTGGTAGATAACTCTCATCAACCAGTGCAATACCACCACTTTGCTTATTGGAGGCTTGAAGTGGTGGAACCTATGTTAAGTCTCCAGAGCTAAGTTCCGATCAACTCTTCCGTCGTGTAGTATGACTGATGACTTTCCAGGTTATGATGAACATCATAGCGGGATCCAATATTCCTTACATTTCGAGGGTACAGCTCTAAAACGATATTTGCAGGCCGACCACTAATTATACACCGGACCGAACCTATTGGTAACTCTTTTGGAAGCTTCCGGATCAGCTAGTGTATAATCTTGCTATCTCTACTCTGCCAGATGGTGACTGGAGGGAGTCCAAGTAGTGTGCATGTGAGGGGGAGACATTGTCGAGGCCACGTTATGTCAAGGATCTGGGTATATTCTTACCATATGCACACCATATCCAAAATTTCATTACTTCATAAAGGATGACCCCCCCCCACTTTTTAATACTATTGAATACACCATGAATTGTCAAACTAATAGAGTAAGCTTATTTGTGAAAAGATCTAATCCTCCCAAACACTTCCTAGTTCATTTCACAAATACTGTATATGTGGTCTCAATTCTAATCTCAACGATGTCCATTTCCACTTGCAGTCTGCCAAACCCCATGTACTTTTTCTGACAGAATCTCAGTTATCAGTTGATTCAAATACTGCTCATCTCAGTTGCCCAAATTATTTGCTGTATGATTGCTTTCGCCTCAAAGGAGGTACCTCTGCATATGTCCGTTCCGATATTCCCTGTCAGAGACTTGGTAATTTGGAATCTCCTATTTTTGATCTTCTCTGGCTTAAAAACTCTGTACCTTATTTTGTCAAATAAATCTGTTGTCTCTACCGTTCTCCCAACTCCACTAATCACTTGGAGCCCTTTGACTTCCTCACTTTGCAACTTGACTTTCTCCAGTCCAACTTTCCTAACAGTGAGATAATTTTCCTTGGTGATTTTAATGTTCACAACTTCAGCTGGCTTCCGTTTTCTAGTCACACCAACCCAGCTGGTCGAGATGCTGAGGCTTTTGCAATTACTAATGACCTTGCACAGATTGTTCATTTACCTACAAGAATACAGGACAATCTAACCGTACAGCCAATACGCTTGATCTTTTTCTCACAAACAACCCTACTAAGTACATGGTTGAAGTGAGTGGTCCTTAGGCACCTTAGATCACAACTTGGTGATTGTCTCTTCTCCAATGGAGCCTTTATCTCATGGCTATTCCCAACCTCGTATTGTTTGGCATTACAAGAATGCAAAATAGGATGACCTGAGAGATTTCTTTTCTTCTTTTCCATGGTTGGATTACTGTTTCAAAACTTCTGATTTCAACATTTGCTTAGACTGTGTCAGTGAAATTATTCTTGCAGGAATGGAATCCTTTTTCCCACACTCCACTTTAAAATCTCTTCCTTTATCTAAACCTTGGTTTTCCAATAAATGTGCTAAGGATGTTCAAGAGAAGAATGTTGAATATCGTAATTGGCTTGATTCTAATTCTTCAGTTTCATTTTCTGACTACACCAATGCTCGCAACAATTGTAAAGCAGTTATTAATCAGTCCAATCTAGAGTTTGAACAGGCTAAGAGTAGAAAACTTGCTTCTTGCCCTAATGGTAGCCGAGCATTCTGGTCTCTTGCCAAAACTATTGGCCACAATTTTTGCCCATCTCTGCTCCCACCTCTGTCCAAACCAGATGGTTCTGTTGCCACTTCAGCCAAGGATAAAGCTGACCTGCTAGCATCCCATCTTTCTTCCAGCTCATGTATTAATGATCTTGGTAAAACACCTCCCAACATTCCCAACATGCTCCATTTAATTCCTCCTGTTGTCTTCCATCAAAAAGAATGTCAGAAGGATTTTAACGAATCTTGATGCTAAGAAATCTCCAGGTCCCAATGGTATGCCTCCACTTGTTCTCAAATCCTGTGCTCCTGAACTTACTCCTGTTTTTTGCCGCCTTTTTTCACTTTCTTATTCCAAAGGTGTTTTTCCTTCTGTTTGGAAATTTGCTCATATCCAGCCAGTTCCTCAAAAGGGTGACAAATCACTCCCATCCAATTATCTTCCCATTGCAATTACTTCTGCTCTTTCTAAAGTAATGGGAGAAATCAATTAACTGCCAACTCTTACACAAACTACCTAGAAACCTTCCGTGTCGATCCACTTGTGATATTCTGGCTTATGTTACCCATTTATGGACTAATTCAATGTAAAAGTTCGGTGAAACATAAGCAGTTGCTCTTGACATCTCAAAGTCTTTCGATCGTATTTGGCATAAAGGTCTTCTAAACAAGCTTCCATCCTATGAATTGGCAACTGTTTTTTGTAATTGGTTATCCAGTTTTCTCTCTGATCACTCACTGAGGGGGATTGTAGATGGCTCTCCATCTTCTAACTTCTCCACTAATGCCGGTGTCCCCCAAGGTTCAGTTCTTTCACCCACTCTTTTCCTCTTGTATATTAATGACCTTCTTCCATTGACTGGAAATCCTATCCATAGTTTTGCCAATGATAGCACATTGCATTCCATTTCCCATTTTGAGAAACCTTGTGAGGCTCAATCAGCTTCAACTTCTCGAAAAACTGCTACCAATTCTTTAAATGCTGATCTCCAGGTAATTCTCCTGTGGGGCAAAGACAACTTCGTTGATTTCAGTCCTTCTAAAACTCAGTCTTGTCTTATATCTCGCAAAAAGGATTCTTCTGCTCCTATGCTTATCTTTGGTGACACTCCGATTTCTAGGAAAAATGATATATCTCTATTGGAGATTACCCTGACTTCTAATCTCTCTCTTGGCACTAGCACATTACAAATATTGCTTCCTCTGCATCTAAAGAACTTGGTTTTCTCTTTCACTCTTTCAAAACAGTCCGAACTCGTGCCACCACCAGCCAACACTCATTTACTGTCCAACTTCACTCACAGAACTAACTTTTCATCTTCCTCGTTTATTCATTTAACTGCCGTTTTCTGGAACAACCTTCCTTCAAACGTATTTCCTGAAAGTTACAGTCTACAGAAGTTAAAGTCCAATGTCAACAAATATCTTCTCTCGTCTTCTCAACCTTCAACCCAAGCACGTACTAAATACTATAGGTTCTAATACTTCTCGTGCATGGGGTTTACATAAAAAAAAAAAAACTCCATTAGTTGTCCTAGCAACTCATGCAGTTCAGTCAATTGCACAATCTGATGATTGTGCAGTCTGAAATGAACTCCAAATTATATGCAACATTGATTTATATTTTTATGGGATTACCTAAATGCAATACATCTCATTGCTTACCAATGCTGTAACACATTTTCCTTTCATTTTCAAGTCCAACCAGTTTATTTAGATTATACTGAAGTGGTATACCCAATGTATTTACAACCCTGACTACTTTTATAGATGAGCAAGCTTAAACAAATTTGAAATATCTACTTCAATAACATTAACAAATATTAGTAAGGGGGACACTGAACACTGTGGAACTCCACTCATCACATTAGTTCATGAAAAACAGAGGCCATTTAAAAATAAAATCTGTCTCTTATCACTTGATTATGCCCTTACCAACAGCAAGCCATACTGCTCCAATTTACTTAAAAATAACTCATTTGATGCTGTATTAAAAGAACTGAAATCTATTCTCTGCATCCAAGTTCCTCTTTGTTGACCTGAGTAGCTAATCACATTGATCAGACAAATTTGTCAACTTGACAAACCTACAATATGTGAGATGCAAGATGGTGCAGTAAGTGATTGTTGACTTAATGTACTCTCTTGCATCTCACAATGTGGATACACCTCATCACTGGGTTGCCCAGGTCTTCAAACCTGAGCCTGGCTAGTGACATACACTTTACATTCTAAATGAAGAGCAACATAATTCTTTTGGAGTATGTTGTTTTCTTAAAGTATTAAAAGCAACATACTTCTATTATTGGAGCAATGCCACCAATAATATAAGATCATTGCTAAGTAGTAAACTTAGTTTGTCAGTCAGCTATGTACAGAAAGAGGCAATGCCAGACATGCAAAATAACTGTACATAAAAGGTGTGGCTATCTCGCCCTTTATCCTTGGTTTTCCAATAAATGTACTAAGGCTGTTCAAGAGGAATGCTGCATATCATAAATGGCTTTTTTCCAAATCTCTAGGTTCGTTTTCTGCCTCCAAAGCTTGCAACAATTGTAAAGCAGTTATTAATCAGTACAAAGTAGATTTCAAAGAGGCTACTTGTCCAAATGGTGGCTGAGCATTCTGGTCTCATGCTAAAGATACTGGCTGAAACTTTTGCAAATCACTGTTCCCACCCCTGTCAAAATGAAATGGTTCTATTACCACTTCAGTCAAAGATAAATCTGACCTGCTACCATCCTACTTTTCTTCCCACCCGTGTATTGATGATCTTGGTAAACCACCTCCCAACATTCCCGGTACACTCCATTCAATGCCTCCATTGGTTTTCTGTCAAAAAGATGTCAGAAGGATCTTAGCATTACCATTAGTAGAGGCATATGATGCAAGAAAACAAGCTTATGCATTATCAAAAAAAAAACAGCTCCCATTTCATCTCTCCGTTCATTCCAATTACCTGTCCCGTTCAGCCTTAAATTTATTTAGACTATCAACTTCCACTACAAGAGATGGAAGTCTGTTCCACCAATCAACTACCCGCTGGCTCAAGGCAAACATTCGTACATCTATCCTACAACTGTCCTTCCTCAATTTGAATTTATGCCCTCTCAGGTAATTATTCTGAGCAAGAGGAAGAATCCCATCAGGACTGAACATGCTCAAACCATTCAAGGCTTTATACACCTCAATCAGGTCTCCCAGGTGCCTAGTTTCCAGACACTGTAATCTGCAAAACTTAAGCCTTTCTTTGTAACAGCAACCCTTCCAACAGCTCTACATACTTCTTAAAAGGAGGCCTCCAGACCTGTATACAGTACTCAAGGTGTGGCCTGACCATTGCCTTATACAAGGGGATAATCACCTCCTTATCCCTGCTAGAAAAATTCCTGTATTTCATTGAAAAGACACCATGAGCTACTCTTGCAGAACGTCTGCACTGTTCAAAAAACTTCATATCTGCCTGCACAATTACCCCCAGGTCCTTTTCATCCTCTACCACTGTCGGTGTAGTACGAGAAAAAGAACACAAACCATAAATGCTATAGTTAAGTACACAGTAACCCTAGTTTTAATTAGTATTTAAATTTACATTACACATCATTACATCCCTACCCTGGTGTGTGAGAAAAAGATGAGTGTGAGTGAAAAAAAAAAAAAAAAAAAAAATATATATATATATATACAGTAAACCCCCGCTATTCGCGGTTATTGATTTAAATATAAAACGAAGCCTAAAAAAAATGTGAATTTTAAAGCCGTGCACATTTTCCGCCATAAAAAGACATAGGCGTGGCTAAAATCATCCTTCCTGGTCAAAACAGCGCTCAGTGGATGGGGGAGAGGGGTGACAAAATCGCAAGTGTGGATGTTTCTTGCTAATCCTTGTTCAGTATGTGCTATGCGCTTATCATGGAAAGTTTCGTTGTTTGCTTTTAACTTATAAATTGATATGCTTACAAAAGTGAAAAATCTGCCGTTTTGCAGTGTGTTAGTGTAAACAGACTTTTTCGAGTGTGTTAAACAGGAGAAAGTGACTTTATTGTGGACAAGTTCTTTTCTAACCCCCACGAAAATATGGCTACGAATAACATGGGAATTGTGAAAAGATCAAAGAAGGTGATGACATTAGCGATTAAAATTCAGTTATTAGACAAAATTTCTAATGGTGAAAGTGTCTCGTCAGTCGCAAAACATTATAAAATCAATAAGTCAATGGTACGATCAATCAAGAAATCGGAATAAAAAATCCGCCGTAATGTCCGTGAAAACGTGCTAATTGCTTCAAAAATTTGCTCTGTAACTCGAGATGTTAAATTAGAAAAAAAAATGGAAAAGGCTTTAAATCTGTGGATAGAAGACCAAACTCAAAATAAAATTCGTTAAGTTCACTCATCATTCGTGAAAAGGAAAACACCTTTATAAACACTTTAGCGAAACTGGTGATAGCACTGGCGGGATACGTTTTTTAGATATAGCAAAGGCGCTGGATTTAAAGATTTGTTTGAAATTTATAATAAATATTAACATTTAATATTAAATTGTTTCTTATTTTCATTTCGATGCCTTATGCTTGCATTTCACTATGTATTGTCTATGTACATAGTCATATTATGAAGGTACATATAATACATACATAGACAAAATTTAGACTAGTTTTTCTTATACATTTCATACTTTGGAACGGAACCCCTTTATTACTATGGGAGCCATAATTCACGTTCTTGTTTATTCGCGTACACTCAGTATTCGCGTTTTTGGTATTCGCGGCATTTCTCAGGAATGTAACCTCCGCGAATAAAAAAAAAAGGTAAAGTGCAGCCATTATCAACCCACTGCAGGATGGAAGCCTCCTCAACAATTCATGCTGAGGGAAATGGACCATAATCTGCCACGCGGGTTGGCAGATCAACCATATTCAGCAGTCAGGGGCTTGAACCCCGGTCTACTCAAAGAGCGTGTGCTACTGCCCCCCCCCCTTCCTGACCACTCGGCTATGGAGGTTAACTGTGTGTGTGTGTGTGTGTGTGTGTGTGAATATATATATATAATTATATTTAAATAATGTTGGAAAAGAAGTATTACTTAATAAAAATAAAAAGGAGGGTACAGCACACATCAGAGGCAGCAAAAAGCATACTCCTCTACATGACGCTTGAAATATAGTCATATAAATTAGAATAAGGTTTAAAATAATAAAATAATGCCAGCAGTATGGCAAGACAAGAGCGAAAAAACAAAATTAAACCTAGATTCAAATCTAACAGGGAGGGAAGAGAAAGGTAACAAGAATAAAAATATTGCAACGGAAACTCTAATTTAGAAAATCTAATTATACGAATAATAATTCATTGAAATTTAAAGCCAAATTTCTGGTGCCCATCAGGTGCCCACCTGGTGCCCATCAGAGGGGGAACCGCTAAATTTTGTATTTAATTGGCTTTAAATTTCAATGAATTATTATTCGTATAATTAGATTTTCTAAATTAATTTAGAGTTTCCATTGCAATATTTTTATTCTTGTTACCTTTCTCTTCCCTCCTTGTTAGATTTGAATCTAGGTTTAATTTTGTTTTTTCGCTCTTGTCTTGCCGTACTGCTGGCATTATTTTATTATTTTAAACCTTATTCTAATTTATATGACTATATATATATATATATATACACACACACACACACACACACACACACCGGTCAATTGATTTAATGCTTCAATATTGGTCGATTTAATCTATTTTCTGGTATTTATTTATTAATGTTGTTTATTTATTTATAGGTATTTACGTGTAAATGGAACAGGTTAACAAGTTAGCATTTGTGGGCTAACTTTAGCCTGGTGGCCTGTAAATGTAATGGTAATAATAAATGAAGTTAAAAATATATATAATAATGGTATTAAGCAATGCAAATTTCAATAAAATTTTCATAGAATTTTAATGACACGTATTGTCCAAGGGAATATAGCTATTTACATAGCTATATCTACTTGGACAATACGGGTCGTTATGCCTTAGAAAAGCTATACCGGCCCAGTCCAAGGGATAGCAAAAACAATTTCATGTAAATAAAGTATATGAACATCATCCTTTCATCATAACATCATCCTTTGCATAAAAACATCATCTTTATCAATAATCACCACGTATTTTCCAATACTTGTATATATAAAAATGCATCATTTCAACTCGGAAGGTTTTCCCCCGACCTCAACCCCCCAACAAATATAAAAATAAACCCTCTCATGATTCGCAAAATATATTGCCCTACAGTAATATTGACATCACACCATAACACCCAATAGGCACGACTGCGCAGTAAAAAACCAATCAGCCAATAAAACAAACATAAAGTGGGAATAACCCTCTTTCTGACAGACCACCACAGGACAAGTAGCAGTAAGTAAAAGCTTTTCCCGTTTATTCAGATACTTACGCGTTGGGCTTTGTATCACCTATACAAGTTTGCTGCTTCCGACTCTATTATTGAAAAATTTTAATTTAAAAATTAAATTAAAATAAATCAAAAATTAAATTAAGTGCAAAAATATCACTGCAAAATCAATAATTGGCAAAATTGATAAAGGGATAATTGAAATGGGTAGGTATGAGACATTCCTTTAGTCTGGCTATCGATCCGCTCAAAGCCCCCGATGAAGTAGCAGATAGATGACCAGGTGAAAGAATGTTATTTAATGTTTTACTTGAAAATTTTATTGAAATTTGCATTGCTTAATACCAGCGTATATATAATTTTAACTTCATTTATTATTACCATTACATTTACAGGCCCCCAGGCTAAAGTTAGCCCACAAATGCTAACTTGTTCCATGTACACTTAAATACCTATAAATAAATAAACAACATTAATAAATAAATACCAGAAAATAGACTAAATCAACCAATATTGAAGCATTAAATCAATTGACCAAAACGCCTCATGCACATATAATGTCAAATTATCACATGACAATAGCATTAACGTAGCACGTGATAAAGAAATAATCATATACACTTTACCAGAATTTAAATCATAAGCTTTAATAAGAACACAATATATATATATATATATATATATATATATACATACATATACATATATACAGGCGGTTCTCGCTTTACGAGTTCCCGGGTTTACGAGTTTTTTTTTTTTCCCAAAGTATCAAGTATCAATAAAATCGAAATTATGAACATTAATTGCAAAAAATGAATGAATTTTAAACATTTGTAAATACCGCATTTCAAACCACGTGTGTAGCTATACAATACAGTGTACCCAGCTTTACGATATTAATCCATTCCAGAGACACCGTCATATCATGAAAATATTGTAATGTGAACCCAATAACGAATTGTTTTTTTTATTAATTTGTTACACAACCTCAGAAGTTGAAATTTTCGCTATAACTGTCTAAAAGATCGCTTTTATAGTGCAAATTGTATTAGTTAGCAATCAAATCAATAAAATGCACAACACTTTCATTGTTATCATATGTTATAAGAACCAATTTTGAATGCCTTTGTGACATTTTTCTAAAGCACATTTCTGGAGGTCACGACCAATAAACAATAAAAACAATTTGCACTTGCCGGTTTATTGGGCTTTTCTGTTACTGCAAGCAATTATAAATGGGTAGTCAACTCTGATGTCATTACACTTGCGAAAATACCAATGGCTGGAATTGTGTGGTTTTTTGCGTTATTAAGGAGAAATGCGTTTCCCCTTTACTGAAATCTTCAATCGTATAAAAAACAAATAAATTTTCAGAATCTTCTCTTCATTCTTTTTTTTTTTTTTTAAGCTTTGTAAACTTGTTACTCCACACAAATCTTGTTAGTTGCAATTTGTGCGTTCCCGTTAAAAAATGCTTATGCAGGCTATTGAAATTTATACAGAAAAGAAAAGATTACCTTCGAAACAAACGCCTCTTGAAGCATTTCTGACTCCTTGTGCAACAAACCACCAATGAGTGCTCAACCAATAATAGTGATCAATGAGTGTGCATTTAGTCGATGATAAAGAATAAACATTCTTTAAAATTTGTAAGTCATAAATAATTTCTTTATTATTATAATTTGCTTGATTTTACAGGCTACATTTTCATTTCTTTGGATAAATCAATCATTGTTTAAACAAACTAATTAGCTAACTAATTGCATTGCTGAGAACATAACCCCTATTTTTAACCTTATGTCTATGGGATTTAATTCCCACTTTACAAGTTTTCGGTTTACAAGAGAGCACACACTAGGAACGAATTAACACGTAAAGTCGAGAACTACCTGTGTATGTATATATATATATATATATATATAAAACTTGGGAAAAAAAAAAAAGAATGCAAGTAGAGTGAGAATGAAGATTATAAATGAAGTAAACGTGTCTCTCCCACCCCTTCGCTTGGTGGGTTCCGCTGCCAGCTGACATACCCAGCCCCCCCCCCCCCCCCCCCCCCCCGCAGAGCGGGATGGGCAGCTTGACCTTCTTACTGGATTCGACACTGTATGGACATGACAACCATCACTGACAAAGACATACTATGGCTTTGCTGCCGACACACCATTGGCGATCTGAACTCTGTACTCTGACCCGGTTCCCTTTAAAACCCCATCCCAAGGCAGGGGAGGGAGGAGACGGGTCTCTGTCTCCTCCCCTCCCTGCCTCCCTCCATACTTTGCCTGGTGGAGCTTGTCTCCACTGACCTCTTGGGGATGTCTACTCTATCGTCCCTATTCTTCTATCTGTTTTCCCCCCAGTCTTCAGTCTCCCCCCTTCTCACTAAACCAAATCGAGTACACCCCCCTTAACAATGCCACCAAATTCTAACCAACGTCTATATTCTACCAATTTCGTGTAAATCTCTAAGACATCTAACACTATTATCTGTTATCTAACGTTTAGCCTCACGTGTCTAAATTTAATAACATCAAATTTTTGCCCGACTTATTAGGCCTTTTAACACATCACTCCAGCATTCAACCCCCAACCAGCGATTTCCTGACAGCAATCCCATGAAGCATCAATGTCAAACGCATAATTTTTTTTTTTTTTTTTTTTTTTAGGTCCTAGCCACTGAAATCCCAGGAAACTAGGTGGCAGGACCTGCCAAAGCAACTTGTTGTGATACTGGACACACCCGGCTAGGTCCACGTGGAGAGGTTTGGACAATGTCAGGCCCAACTAGAGGCCTGGTGGCCAATAACCTGGACAAACAATGGGCACAACACATCACACTGCACAGACATGGCCCACACACTTTCAAGTCTCAGGCTTGACAGTGAACTGTCCTCGATACAGCGAACACACGCGGAGATTGAAGAAATCCCAGGTGCCATCTGACACAAACTTACCTTAGTGTAGTACCATTATGTCAGTGTAGTACCACAGAGTTGATACGTTACTCTGGGGTTACTGCTTCCCACATGTAGTACTTTACATTTGTAATTTGTTAAACTTCATTTGCCACCTCTCAGCCCATTTGCTCAACTTTTCTAGATCCTGTTGCAGAAGCGTACTGTTTTTTGTGTCCTTAACAACCCTGCCAACCTTCGTATCGTCTGCAAACTTGGACATTAAGCCTGATATACCATCATCAATATAATTTATAAATACAGAAAACAACAATGGACACAACACTGAACCCTGAGGGATTCCACTAACAACATTAGTCCACAAAGAGCAGGGTCTTCTCCAACTAAACCATCCCTTTATCCATAGCCAATTTCCCTCCTGTGCCACACTGCTCCAATTTATGCAGCAGTCTTCCATGTGCAACAGTCTCAAAAGCCTTTCTAAGATCGAAATATATGACATCAAAGTTATTCTCTCCATCCAGTTCCTTTGTGACCACATCATAGTATACAATCAAATTGGTCAGACAAGACTTACCCTTAAAAAACCATGCTGTGTCCGAGCTATAACTGAAGTCTTGTCTAGATGATCCTGCAGGGCTTATTTAACTAGTGCCTCCATTAATTTCCCTGGAACAGAAGTTAAACTAACAGGTCTATGATTACTTGTGTCGCCCTTTGATCCTCCTTTGTGAATTGGGGTCATATCTGCACACCTCCAGTCCATGAGTACCTCCCCTGAGTCCAAAGAAGTTTGCTAATTATGACTAAGGGTTTGCTTACTTCCTTTGCTACCTCCTTTAATATAACTGGATAGATCCCATCCACCCCGGGTGCGTTTTTTATGTTTATCTTCAACAATTTCTCCTCCTCTTTCCTCTCAGTTATTACAAAATCAACTAGCTCACTGCCAGAGTTTAATTCACCTCTGGCTTTCCCCTCCCTGAATAACTCCTCATGTGGGAATGAAGATGCAGAATACTCATTTAGTTTGTTAGTCACCTCAGCAGGATCATCAACAGCTGAACCATCAATATCCAGTGGACCAATCTGATTCATCCCTTTCCTTCTAGAGTTTCCATAGGTAAAGAACTCTTTGCTGTTTTTATTTGTATTCTTTGCCAAAGATTTCAAATAATCTGCCTTTGCCTACCTAATCTCCTTTGTGACTTGGTTACAGACCAGTTCATATCTATCACAGGCTTCCACGTCACTCATTAGTTCATCTGACATCCATTTAGGCCTAGATCTTAATGTTGCTTCAGTTCCTTCTTCCAGTTGCTTATATCGGTGTGACACCATGTCTCTGATATCCCAACAATATCTGCATTTCACGTTTTGACCAACACCTCAAATTCATCAAATTTATTTACCAAACTCCTAGCATTGGTGTAGGTGCAAGTATACATGCACCTGTTCCTATTCTTAGCTATCCTAACACATCCCATGTATTTACAGTCGGTCCTCGTATAACACGTGTTTGCATTACACGAATTCGATCATACACGATTTATAAATAGGGGAACGTTATCTTATATAACACGAACCGAATTCGCTTATACACGATTCGCCTTTGTGTTTACAAGAAATGGCAGTCGAACGCGGAATCACCCCAACTGAACGCAACACGATAGGAATGAAGGAGATTCTGAAAATGTATTTATGTGTTTTATATCAGTGAAGGGGGAAACACATTTCACCATAATAACGTAAAAATCAACACAATTCCAGCTATCGGTATAATCGCAAATGCAATTAGATCGAGTTTACTACCAGTTTATAACAGATTCCACTAGCAGAAACGCAACTGGAAATTGTTTTTATTGTTTTATGGTAGTAACCCCTAGAAATGTGCTTTAGTAAAATGTGAGGTGTTAATAGTGTATCTCGGGCTTTACAGTGTTGTTTATTCAGTTGCTACACGCGCCCAGCTTTGTTTATGTGTATCAAGCGTGCCTCCTCGTTTTGTAATTGTGCTTTATTTCCTAAAAATTAGTAAAATACTTAAAAGGTGTGAAAAGGAAGTGTCCTGGCGAAGACACTGCAGATTCAGAGAGAGAAAAAAAAGCAATATGGATAAACAGAGGCGGACTGGTTCAAAAATTCTTACACGGGAAAATTTATAGTGGCCTCATACTACGGTTTCCAAAATCACACCGGCCTCCGGCCCAACGTGGTTTCCCCCGTAAGGCTTATGGCCATTCCACTTCTGTCGATAGAGAAAAAATATGAAATTGTGAAACGCTTTGAGCGAAATGAAAGACCATGTGATATTGCACGTGCTACACACCTAAATGAGGCAACGCCGAGAATTACAAAGGATGCAGATAAAATAAAAACAACTTTCATAGCGGGAACAACTCAGTGTAATTAAAATCCATTAGATTAAGACACAAAGAATTGGAAGAGATGGAACGGCTGTCATCTCTTTGGATAGAAAATCAAACAAAAAGCAAGTTTGCTTACGATTGAAGCAAAAGCATTAGCAATATTTTATTACGACTTACGTATTATAAAATACGTAAGTATTTTATTACGACTATTTTATTCAATATAATAATTTTTTTACGAATAAAATACGTATTTTATTCGTATAAAATACTTTTTTAGTATTAAAAAATACTAAAAATACTTTATTATAATATAATATTATTTTTATTACGTATTTTAATCGTTATAAAATACGTAAGTATTTTATAACGATTAAAATTACCCGATTATTTATTGTGTTTGGTAATGTTTTGGTTCCAAATGTGTGTTCAATCTTGGATGGTCGGCACCTAACCCCACTTTTCCCATAGGGCCTGTTGTTTATATTGCACGATTTTGCATTGCACGAGGGTTTCTAGGAACGCAACTATCGTGCTATACGAGGACAGACTGTACTTGTTTTGCAATGACTCCCAGCAGTCTCTGGAATCCCCTGTACCTTGTTCTCCAGGCTGCTGCTCATTCCAATAGAAGCAGTGTAAGAATCACTTTCACCCCTGCAAGCAGCTACTGTTAATCTATTAGTCCTTGTATCCCCCTAAGCTAGTAGTTTTCCAACCCACCTAACACTGCCTCGATAGCATCAGCAACAATTCTTGCATCCTTTCTATTTAAGCGTATCCCATCCCTGTAGAAGCAATCTCTCCTGTTAACAAGTACAGACCAGGCTGAAAAAAATTCTACCCCCTTGAGACTTGCAGAATCTTTCCAGGGCCGAATTGATCAACAAGGCTCTTATCATATACTCCCTCCTATCGTGTCTGGACAGAATTGCAGACACTTTCAAATTCAACCCTAATTCACGGCTTTTTTTCAACAATGACCTGTACTTGTCAAGTAATTCCGGCGGTCTCCTATTTTTAATATCATTAGTGCCAACGTGTACAACAATATCACCTTTTGTGCCCTTAAAAGATAATATCTGCTCTACGTCATCAATCTTTGCCCTGACAGACAAACCCTGGTCCTGTTCCACCTATTCTTTTTACATACATTTCCCTGACAATGGAGTCACCGACAACTGCTTGTTCCTGTGGGACCAGCGCATTCTGCCTTGGGGGTTGCCAGTGTGTTGAGTGATGATCAAGTGCAAGCTCTGGCGTTGATGTGGGCAGCTGATAGCTTGATGGGCCCGTCGATTTAGATCCTTCAAGAGCATCCACCCTGTCCTTCAAGCTCTCATATAGGCCCATAACAATGCTGAATTGTCGCCTGATTTTATCACACTCTTTACATCACTCACACACAAAGACATTCACCTTGGCAATATCATGTCCCCGTATCTGATTGCTCCACAAACATCAAGCAAGCAGTGCATTTTAAAAGGCTGTGATTCAGAGGACAACTGCCCCCCTCCCTCTGTTCTCCCCTGAGCAACAGTACTACATTAGCTTGAGCCTTTTGCTTTGCTGCTCTGGTCTGAGCCATGATTTCTATTCAATTTCAATAAAATTTTAGTACAAAATTATAACCCTAAACTTATATCCTAATGCAGTTATAACACTATATATCTATATATTTTTCAATTCCTACTATTAATTCACACTCTCCCTATACAGTAATACCCCGACTTACGCGAACTCGGAGTTACGCGGTTCTTGATTTTTTTCGTTTGGCAACGCTGCCGCCCACTATCTTCAAGGTCGTTTTTCATATGTTATCCATATACGGCGCGACGGCGGAGAATGAGAGCGAAAGATGAACAAAATTCAACTTTGTTGCTTTTATGTTTTTTATATCAGTGAAGGGGAAACACATTTCACCATAATAACGTAAAAACCAACACAATTCCAGCTATCGGTATAATCGCAAATGCAATTAGATCGAGTTTACTACCAGTTTATAACAGATTTCACTAGCAGAAACGCAACTGGATTTTTATTGTTTTATGGTAGTAACCCCTAGAAATGTGAGGTGTTAATAGTGTATCTCTGCCTTTATGGTGTTGTTTATTCAGTTGCTACATGCGCGCAGCTTTGTTTATGCGTATCCAGCGTGCCTCCTCGTTTTGTAATTGTGCTTTATTCCCTAAAAATGAGTAAAATACTTAATTAAAAGGTGTGAAAAGGAAGCGTCCTGGTGAAGACACTGCAGAATCAGAGAGAAAAAGAAAAGCAATTATAAAGCAATAAACAGAGGCGGTCTGGGTCAAAGATTCTTACCCGGGAAAATTTATAGTGGCCTCATACTATGGTTTATGGCCAAAATCACACTGGCCCACCGGGGTTTCCCCGGTAAGGCTTATGGCCAGTCCATCTCTGTCGATGGAGAAAAAATATGAAATTGTGAAACGCTTTGAGCGAAATGAAAGTCCATGTGATATTGCACGTGCTACAGGCCTAAATGAAGCAACGGCGAAAAACACATGACAATTGCAAACTTGACAGTTGAAAATTGAAAAGGGCTCAATTGTAAAGGGCTTAAAAATTTTAGAAAACATAGCCTCCAACGAAGAACGCGTTATAGCTACAAAGCAAGGAATAAAAAAAATTATTAGCTTGCTACGAAGAAATTCTGCGTGAAAAAAAGAACGCGCTGTGTCGTCAGACGAATTTGTTAGATTTTATGAAGCCATCGACATCGAAATAACTTTTTTACGTAAGTCATTTGTTTTTTTTTAATACATATTTTGTATTAATATGTATAAATAACTGCAATTTTATTAATATTTTTCTTCTAAACTAGTGTTTTTGTTAGTCCTTGGTCCCAATTAAGCAAAATTTATATGTATTTATATGCAAAGTTGTACCCCGACTTACGCGAATTCGACTTACGCGATTTTCGTCGGACCCACCTATCGCGTAACTTAAAAACAGTTGGGAAACCATAAGATGGAAGCTTGTTTAGAAGACCTTTATGAAAAACACGATCAAAAGCCTTTGAGATGTCAAGAGCAACTACTTGTGTTTCACCGAACCTTTCCAATTGAATTAGTCCATAAATGGGTAACATAAGCCAGAATATCACCAGTGACGGAATCCATACTGGCAATCGTTGATCAGACAGAAGGTTTCTAGGTAGTTTAAGAGTTGGCAGTTAATTGATTTCTCCATTACTTTAGAAAGAGTAGAAGTAATTGCAATGGGACGATAATTGGATGGAAGGAATTTGTCACCCTTTTTAGGAACTGGGTGGATATGAGCAAATTTCCAAGCAGAAGGAAAAGCACCTTAGAATATGAAAAAAGGCAGCAAAGAACAAGAGTAAGTTCAGGAGCACAGGTTTTGAGAACAAGTGAAGAAATACCACCAGGACCTGGAGCTTTCTTAGCATCAAGGTTCATCAAAATCCTTCTGATATCCTTTTGACGGAAGACCACAGGAGGCATGGAATGGAGCGTGTTGGGAATGGTAGGAGGTGTTTTACCAAGATCATTAATACATGAGCTGGAAGAAAAATATGATGCTAGCAGGTCAGCTTTATCCTTGGCTGAAGTGACAACAGAACCATCTGGTTTGGACAGAGGTGGGAGTAGAGATGGGCAAAAGTTGCAGCCAATAGCTTTGGCAAGGGACCAGAATGCTCGGCTACCATTCGGGCAAGAAGTAAGTTTTTTACTCTTAGCCTGTTCAAACTCTAGTTTTGACTGATTAATAACTGCTTTACAATTGTTGCGAGCTTTGGTGTAGGCAGAAAATGAAACTGGAGAATTAGAAACAAGCCAATTATGATATGCAACATTCTTCTCTTGAACGGCCTTAGCACATTTATTGGAAAATCAAGGTTTAGATAACGGACAAGATTATAAACTGGAATGTGGGATAAAGGATTCCATTCCTGCAAGAATAATTTCACTGACACGATCTGAGCAAACGTTGACATCAGAAGTTTTGAAACAGTAATCCGACCAGGGAAAAAGAAGAAGTCTTGCAGGTCATCCCATTTTGCATCCTTGTAATGCCAAACAACACGAGGTTGGAATAGCCATGAGATAAAGGTTCCATTGGAGAAGAGACAGTCACCAAGTTGTGATCTGAAGGGCCTAAAGGACCTCTGACTTCGACCGTGTACTTAGAAGGGTTGTTTGTGAGAAAAAGATCAAGCGTATTGGCTGTATGATTAGGATTGTCCAGTATTCTTGTAGGTAAATGAACAATCTGTGCAAGGTCATTAGTAATTGCAAAAGCCTCAGCATCTCGAACTGCTGGTTCAGTGTGACTAGAAAACGGAAGCCAGCTGGAGTTGTGAACATTAAAATCACCACACTGTTAGGAAAGTTGGACTGGAGAAAGTCAAGTTGCAAAGAGAGGAAGTCAAAGAGCTCCAAGTGATTAGTGGAGTTGGGAGAATGGTAGCGACAACAGATGAATTTGACACAATGAGGTAGAGAGATTTTAAGCCAGAGAAAATCAAAGAGAGGAGATTCCAAATTGCCAAGTCTCTGACAGGGAATATCAGAACAGACATATGCACAAGTACCACCTTTGAGGCGAAAGGAATCATACAGCGAATAATTTGGACATCTGAGTAGTTGAATCAACCGATAACTGAGATTCTGTCAGAAAAAGTACATGAGGTTTGGCAGACTGCAAGTGGAAATGGACATCGTTGAGATTAGAAATGAGACCACGTATATTTGTGAAATGAATTAGGAAGTGCTTAGGAGGTTTAGATCTTTTCGCAGATAAGCTTGCTCTATTAGTTTGACAATTCATGGTATATTCAACAGTAAGAAAAAGTGGGTGGGACATGCTGTATGAAGTAATGAAATTTTTGGATATGGCGTACACGTGGTAAGAATATGCCCAGATCCTGGACATAACGTGGCCTCGACAATGCTCCCCGCATACACACTACTCGGACTCCCTCCAGTCACTATCTGGCAGAGTAGAGGTAGCAAGATTATACACTAGCTGATCCGGAAGACTCCTAGAGAGTTACCAATAGATTCAGTCCGGTGTATACTAACTAGCGGCCGGCCTGCGAACACCGTTTTAGAGCTGTACCCTCGAAATATAAGGAATATTGGATCTTGCCACTACGTTCATCATAACCTCAAAAGTCATCAATCATACTGCATGATGGAAGAGATGAAAAATTGAGACTCTCAATTTTCCGGAACAGATGGTAAAAATACAATCCCAGATAATTGATTTCCTGGTTAATCCAAAAATATTTAAATATGTTCAGCAACTTACCTCAAAATTATGGCAATATAAAAAACTTACCACACACTACATGCCCATCCAATACAATGTTGCATAGTTATAAAAACACACCTATAAGTAATGGTGTGCGCTTGCATCGGCAGCCAATGGCTGTCGACCGGGTACCCAATAATTTTCACAATTTTTATTTTTACAAATTTTGTTTTAACTTAAAAAGTTTGACATCTTCAAAACATTTATTTTAAATATATATTTTTTTTAATCTTACAATAAATAGGAGAGATAAGTGAATATCCTTAGACACTAATGCACCAATAAAATCAGAATCCAATTGAATTCACTTAAAAATATGTCAAATATGTCATCCCACAATATGTCAAAATTATTTCTTGCATCCTGTTCCTGGAACGTGAATGCAGTTATATACGTGAATGCAGTTATATAAGTGAATGCAGTTATTTTTTTTTTTTCCCCCTTTTTGAAGAAAGGTGCTTTAAATATTTCTTAAAACCATGACAGAACACACAAGAAATGCTTCTGCATGGTTTAAAGCAACACTGTGGCTAATTTTTTGTGACAATATCAGTTTTCTTCAGGTTCACCATCATTATTTAGTGGTGATGTAGTAGCATGGAAATCAATAAAAAGCATAACCATAAACAGTTCTTGGTGTAAAATTTTACAGGAAAATGATAGATTCCTAGGATTTGAAGGAAACTGGGAAGAAAAGTATGACGCAAAATTTCTTTATCATGTAGTACTTCGTGGCCAGCTATTATCTTTGTCACATTTAAGCCAATCATGAATTGATTGCTCATTGACATCCCCGCACTCCCCCAATTTGTTGCAAATTTCATAACATTTCTGGTACCAGATCTTCATAGTTTTCTTCAAATCCTAGGAATCCATCGTTTTCCCATAAAATTTTACACCAAGAACTGTTTATGTTTATGCTTTTTATTGATTTCCATGCTGCTGAAACTTCTTAAATCGCATCCAATACAGTCAGGTTTTCCAAAATGTCAATAAATCATAATCATTTTCTTCTGTTAACTTGAGAGATAAAGTTCGGCAATAAATTGCTTTCATTTGTTAGTGACACTTGGATCCATAGGGTGTATCAAAGCTGTCACGCTGGAAGGCAAATAATTGACGAAAATATTTGCATCGTCTGATTTTTGAATTTCCTCATTAGGATGACTTGGTGCATTGTCTAATAACATGACAGCTTTCTGTAGCTAGCTCAGTGACACCAGATGTTGGCACACTGAAGGCACAAATTTAGTTCTAAACCAACTGGAAAATATCTCCGTCTATCCAGGCTTACTTATTATTGTAGTAATCAACAGGTAAATTTGATATTCAAATACTCAAGAAAGCCAGTGGTGTTTTTGGCGTTCAACAAATTAAGAAGAGTTTCAAAGAACGAGACCCGGCAGCATTAGCACAGCAAATAACTGTCAATCTTTGCTATTGCATTTTATGTCCTGGAGCTTTTACCTTTGTTTCTTAAGCCAAAGCTTTTGACGGAAGACATTTCTATCACACATTTAAACACACATCTCTATCATTAATAAATACTGAAAACAATACAGGCCTTACATCAAACCCTGAGTGAGGGATTGCTCTAACAACAACCACTGCTCATGATGAGAAGTGACCATCAATAACTCCTCTGTCTCCTAACACTTAATTATCCCTATATTAAGGGTAACTTGCTCCCAATGTCACACTGCTCCAATCTGTAAAGGAGTCATTCACATGGAAGATTATCAAAAACTTTACTGAAATTGTATATCTGACATCCTACAATATGTCAAAATTATTTTTTGCATCCAGTTCCTGGAATGTGAATGCAGTTATATACGGAAATCATGCTGATTTCCATATAGCTGCATTTCTGACAAAATGATCCTGCATTACTTTTCTTTTCTTTTATCATACTGACTGACTCCATTATTTTCCATGGAACAAAAGCTTCCAGGTCTGTAATTACTCACCTTGCCCTTTAAATACTACACATTTTGTGAACAGGAAAGCCAGTTGCACTATCTGTAGACTGGAGACGTGCAACAGTATCCACTGAATGCAAGGATGCTCTCATAATTATGGCTGAAGGTCATGTTGCTTCTACTGATGCTCATTTTAATATAGAGTAAAACTTCACCTTAATGAACAGTATGGTGCAAGGTCTTTCTGCTAAACCCAACTGCCATTAAACTTGAAATACAGCACTGAAGTTTCTATAATGGTATGAAAGTGCAGTACTATGAAATAAAAAAAATATATATATATAATAATGCTGAAATAGACAATTTAAATTCTCCTGTATTTCACTGCACTTCTTATGGAGTAGAAGAGCTTGAAATTTTGCCATGTTGTGATGCAGAAATTGACTAAAGCTCAATGTGGAGAAAAAATATCCAACTACGGATGTTACGTCCCATAAAACTGGTTCAGTGAACACTTTCTATTACTTCCAAAGTCCATAAAATCAAAGTTCATTTAAGTGAGAGTTTAGTGTAATTGGATATATTCTATCAGCCACAGATGCCTTATTTACTTCCATTTTCAACAATTTCTCTTCCAGTTTCAGTTATCATAAAATCAGTTAACTCTCAATTAGAAACAGTTATGTTTCTGACATCACTATCGTTAAAAACTACTTCACATGTCCAGGTAGATGCATAATACTTATTCAGTTTGTTGGCAACCTGCGCAAGATCACCTACTACTGTCATTCGCATCCAGTGGAACAATGTGATTGATCCCTTTCTTTACATTATTATTGACTAAACTACTTTTCCTTGCATTCTTAGCCAAATACTTCTTGTAATTGCCTTAACATTCCTACCACTCTTAATGAATGACTGCACACTAGTTGATACTTACTGTAGGCTTCTGTATCTCTGATAATTTATAATCATATAAATCATATAATTTATAATCATATAAATGCATTCCCGTGCATTTTTCTTCTCTGCCACTAATCTCATTAGTTCATCAGACATCCGTGTTTAGATCAAAATCTTGAACAATATCTCCTAATTGGTATAAAGAGCTTAGTAACTTCTAGAATTAATGAATTCTTAGTAGCTTTTATGATTACTGAATGGAAGGGATTTTGCAAAAGCTAAATCCTTTCCATTTGCATATTTTTCAAAATATGTAATGTTGCCTATTTTACTATGTTAATTACATATGCCAATTTTACAAGTTTTTATGCAAGGAATAACAGATGCATTTTCATCATGAAAAATCCCTGTTAATTCAAGATCCCTTTTAGATCAAAACTAGGTTCACCTGCTATTACATATGTATCAGCAGGCGAGTCTAGTTTTAAAAACCAATACGCCTTCAAATTTTAAATAACCTTTTATCAAAAAATATTAAATACTATCAAGTATCTATTTGTTTGTTAAAGAGGGCTAAGTTATTTATCCAATTTTTGAAGAGTATTGGTTTTCTAAAACTAAGGTTCAATTGATGTCATCATATTCCAAAACATTAAAAAAATGTTCAGTTTAAAATGTGTGTGACATGAAGGCTGAACTGTCAGTTCTGATTAGGTGCAACCAGTGAGAAACATGCATCACAAGGTTTGATTATCAACAAACCATCCAACAATCACAGCATAATTTTGATTGATATTGGCAGATGCAACTTCAGGAAAGCAAAAACTTGGGTCCGTAAGTTCCATATACCAAATCTGCAAAATCTCCTTTTGGTATAAAGAGCTTAGTAAATTTTTGAGCTTAATAACACTTAAAATTTATGCTGATAGAACCTTTAGTTAGCACACAATATGCTTTTGTCAACTATTTCGTTACACAATCGGCTAAGAGGACATTATATTCCATTAGCATTTTGTTTGTTACCTGGAAAAAATAATATATTTAAAATAAATGCACTGATATCTTAATCAAAGAAAATACATAATTATAGGGTTAATACTAAGGGTTAATTTAGTATTAACCCTTTCACACAAGTTCCCATGCAATTTCACTGTTATGGGCCTCTGAGACTTTGCACATGAGCTACAAGAAGTTTATGATGAAACGGTAAAATAAGTAAAAACTCACTCTTCATTGTGGAATTTTGAAGTTTTGTAAAAAATAAAAATGCTTCCTGAATTATTAATTTATTCTTATTTTCATCTGACTGACCAACATTAAAGTGAAATTATTATGAACGATAAAATTAGAATTGGAAAAAAAAAAACAGAATTAGAAAAATCAAATTGAAAAAAAAATAATAATAATAAAATAAAAAATCTTGTTACTTTTTTTATGCAGCAACATCCTCTACATCTATTTAAAAATCAATCAATTTCAAAACCACAAATCCAGAGAATTTATTCAATCTTAGCCTTAGTAAGTCCAAATCAGAAAACTGGAATTCTCAGGCATGAGATTCCTCCTGTTTTTCAAAGCTATTTTACGGTGTCTACAATTACTTCAAAACACAGATAAGGTATGACAGCACTTAGCTCAATATTTCTAGACAATTCATACATAAACAGACACAGCATTTAAAATGACCTTCAAAACTTGTATATGTTTAAATCGTGGGGAGCACACACATCAAGACTGTACATGTACAAGTGTGTGTGCGCGCGCGCACACACACACACACACACACACACACCAGATGTTATTCAGTAGAAAATCCAAAAATCTTTTGCTAAAATCATCATAGAAACCAAAGATGAAGAAATTAAAATTAATTGGAATTAATTTTCATTTCTTCACAATGAAAATATGAAACTAACTAAATACTGTATTTAAAAAATTATAATAACTCTCCACAAAACAGCTCTATGATTACAAAATCTTTATTTTTACATTGTTCAGGACTGCTATCATCAGGCTCATGTAGAAAGAATGTTCAATGACATTATTTCAAGATAAATGAGGAAAATTATCTGATGCAGTCATAATTCGTGGAGGAAAGATTGTTGAGGATAAACATAAAAAAGGCACCTGGGGTGGATGGGATCTATCCAGTTATATTAAAGGAGGCAGCAAAGGAAGTAAGCAAACCCCTAGCCATAATTATGAGAGCTTCTTTAGACTCAGGGGAGGTACCCATAGACTGGAGATGTGCAAATGTAACCCCAATTCACAAAGGAGGATCAAAGGCTGACACAAGTAATTATAGACCTGTTAGTTTAACTTCTGTTCCAGGTAAATTAATGGAGGCACTGGTTAAAGAAGCACTGCAGGATCATCTAGACAAGAATTCAGTTATAGCTCAGACGCAGCATGGTTTTGTTAAGGGCAGGTCTTGCCTGACCAATTTGATTGGATACTATGATGTAGTCACAAAAGAACTGGATGCAGGGAATAACTTTGATATTATATATTTGGATCTTAGAAAGGCTTTTGATACTGTTGCACATGGAAGACTGCTGCACAAATTGGAGCAGTGTGGCATTGGAGGCAAATTGCTGCTATGGATAAGGGGATGGTTGAGTGGCAGAAGACAGAGAGTGGTAATCAATGGACACTGCTCAACGTGGACTAATGTTATTAGTGGAGTTCCTCAGGGTTCAGTGTTGGGTCCGTTGTTGTTTTCGGTGTTTATGAATGATATTGATGATGGGATATCAAGTTTAATGTCCAAGTTTGCAGATGATACAAAGGTTGGCAGGGTTGTTAAGGACACTACTGACGCTATGCTGCTGCAACAGGATCTGGAAAGGTTGAACAGATGGGCTGAGAGGTGGCAAATGAAGTTTAACATTGACAAATGTAAAGTACTACATATGGGAAACAGTAACCCCAGAGCAACGTATCAACTCTGCGGTACTACACTGACAGTGGTGGAGAATGAAAAGGACCTGGGGGTAATTGTGCAGGCAGATATGAAGTTCTCTGAGCAGTGCAGACGAGCTGCAAGAGTAGCTCATGGTGTCTTGTCAATGATATACAGGAATTTTTCTAGCAGGGATAAGGAGGTGATTATTCTCTTGTATAAGGCAATGGTTAGGCCACATCTTGAGTACTGTATACAGGTCTGGAGGCCTCATTTCAAGAAGGATGTAGAGCTGCTGGAACGGGTACAGAGAAGGGCAACAAGATTAGTGAATGGAACAAAGGGTTGCTCTTATGAAGAAAGGCTTAAGTTTTGCAAATTACAGAGTCTGGAGACTAGGCACCGGCGAGGTGATCTGATAGAGGTGTATAAGGCTTTGAATGGTTTGAGCATGCTCAATGCCAATGGGATTCTTCATCTTGCTCAGAATAATCAGCTCAGAGGGCATAAATTCAAATTGAGGAAGGACGGATGTCGGATAGATGTGCAGAAATTTGCCTTTGGCCAGCGGGCGGTTGGTTGGTGGAACCGACTTCCATCACTTGTTGTTGAAGTTGATAGCCTAAACAAATTTAAAGCTCAACTGGACAGGTATTTCAAACGAACGGAGGGGTGAAATGGGAGTGGTGTGTGTGTTTTTTTTTTTTTTTTTGGCTGATGCTGCATAAGCTTGCTTTCTTGCATCAAATGCCTCTACTAATGCTAATGCTAATTCAAATTTATGATAATTCAAATTTAACTATCTTACAAAAACAACAGAATAAACATTTTTTATTTTGCATATTTCTCTGGCAGTTTTTAGTATTTCTTTATTTTAAAAACTTATTCCACGTAAGATGGCATAAAATTTAAAAAAAACAAACAAACTTGCAAATAATATAGTTACTTTTCATGAAATAACAAGATACTTTTCTAACAGTGCAGCTATTACTTTATTAATTAATTTGTTCGTTATGAAGGTATTCACAATATGAGATATACATAATGATGCCAATCTTAACTATTTAGTAGTTAGCTGCGAGCAGATCTGATGCATTTGCACTAACTTGTAAACATGTTACCTCACTACGCAACTTGAGGCTTTAGCCATAAAATGCTGTGTTGTTCCTTTAATTATTTAATCACTTAATTAATTTTATCAGTCAATTAACCAAACTTCACTGGTTTTAAACACTAACTTTCCCATCTCTGGCCACACATAATCCCCAAACAAAATATATATACGAGTCCCTAACAGGGAACCTGGAAAATTTTAAATCAAATGCCTTTCTAATTTGGGATGATATATGTTTATACCATGTTTTATTTAAAACACGGTATAGTGGTTGCATTTAAAACAACAAGAGGTTACTTTAGAACACAGCCAGAGAGCGTGTTGAACCACTGAAGTTAATTATGAGGGCATCATTGCACTCAAGAGAGAATCCTCTGGACTCGAGAAATGCCAACATATCACCAATACATAAAGGTGGTTCTAAGAGCAAAGTCAGAAACTAACAATGGTTAGTTTGAGTTCAGTGGTGGGGAAAATCATTAAAAGTGCAATCTACGGACATTTAGATAGAAATGGGATTCTGAAGGACACACAATAAAGTTTTGTCAGGGGAAAATCATGTTTAACTAACCTGGTAAGCTATTTTGACACAGTTACTGATGGGGCAAAATTTTGACGTAGTTTATTTGGATTTTAGCAAGGCAGTTTACTCAGTCCCTCATTAGAGGTTACTGTATAAGGTGGAACATGTCAGGATTAGTGGAAAGATTTTAAGATCAATTGCAAGGTAGCTGCAGAGAAAAAGGCAGAGGGTTGTGATTAATGGATATCTTTGGATAGATGTAATGTCAGATTTTGTCCTCCCAAGAATCAGTTCTAGGACCAATATTGTTTCTCATTTTCATAAAATGATATTTACGAAGGGATAAAGGGCATGAGGTCAAAATTTGCAGATGACATAAAGACTGGGAGAGTTGTTAATGATCAGTGCCAAGCAACATCCCTTCAGGATGACTTGAACAGGCTTATGAAGCCTGTTCAAGAATGGTCAGAAAACTGACAGCTATGTTTTAATGCAACAAAATGAAGTCTTACACACACACACACACACACACACACACACACACACACACACACACACACACACACACACACACACACACACACACACACACACACACACACTTGGGGAAAAGCAAACTCAAAATAATTATACACTGGGTAGGGTTGAATTAAAAACAGTAGAGGAAGAAAGGGATCTGGCATTACGATATGGGCAGATAGTTTTCTGAACAGTATAAAAAACAGGCAGCCAGAAAAGCCCATGGTGTCCTATTGATGATTTATCAAACAATATCCTGTAAAGATAGGGAGGTCAAAATCTAAAAGTACATTTGAAATACTGTGTCCAAGTATGGAGACTTCATCTGAAAACAGACATTGAGCTTCTCAAAAGGGTCCAAAGACAGGCAAGTCGTCTGGCAAAATCGGCAAAAGGGTGACCGTACAAGGAAAGACTTCACAAAAGACTTCGATTACATGGGATACAGAGCTCAGAAAACAGGCACCTTAGAGAGTTCTTCCTGCCTGAGGTTTATAAGGATCTGGGAGAGATTACTAAAATGAATCATGGCAGAATTTTTACTGTTATGAAGAATTCCAGAATTGGGTGCCACAAATTCAAATTACAGGGGAAGAGGCTTAGAATAGATTGTAGGAAGTTTGCTTTTAGCAAGCGATGCATTGATTATTGGAACAAGTTGCCTCCTCAGGCAGTTGAGATTGGCAGTTGGAAGAAATTTAAAGGTCAACTGGACAGTTACCTACACAAAGGGAAAGTGCATAATTTGTATTTTCTTACCTACTTTCTTTTTTTTTTTTTTGGCTGGTGCAACAAAAACCTGTTGCTTCCTTGCACTATATAATACTAATACACTTCATGTGCTCTAAAGCGACTGCCCATATGTGCCTAATTTCAGAAGGTAATGCAATTAAGCATTTATTATAATAACTCCTGCAAAATTATCAGCTCCAGAGAACCATTTAAATTTGTCTAGGCATAAATTCAACCCATTAGCTCATGTAAACCCAAATATAAATAATTTGTGAAATTCAGATTTCAAGTAACAATTTTATGGTTTTCTGGAGCTGGATAACATGGGGAAGACAAGAAAATTAAAGGGTTAATGCTAATTATTAATGAACTTGGATGCACTCATAAAGCCAATGTGCTTCAGTTCACTGAAGAGGGTACCAGATGCCTCCTCGATCAGTTTGAAGTAGGTGTTATTTCAGTCATATGCTTTAAGATACATGATGATAATGTTTGGTTTCACAAGTTCAGCTAAAAAAAAAAAATGTGAGAAGTATGTTAGATGACTCACTTGACAAAAACAATAATCAGATTTGGTTTTAAGCGTTAGTGGTAAGTTGTTCAACCCTTGATTTATTTTCTTAAAGTTGTGATACATGCTACTGGGTCTGGCTTCTTCTGGTCAGTGGTAAATCCAAAGTGCATCCCAAGTATGTTATATCCATAACTTTCTTTGCTTCCCTAAACCCTTGGAGACATCATGTCAAAATCCCCCATAATGTGAAATGTTCCCTATATCTTCTATAACCATTACTATTCTTGCTGAAAGTTATGAATTCTTGATAACAGGTTGCTTTAATGTGTAGAATTCAAGCCCCTTAAATGAATCCCAATTAAATCTCTTTTGTCCAATCTGTGCTTGCTTCACCTCACACAGCTCAAACTGCTTCATCCTCACCAGCATCTGTAATGCAGATGAAATCAATGTCTTCTTGGAAAAGTAGAAATTATGAAGCTGTTTTTAAGCAAGGCTTCAATAAAATCAATGATTTTGCATCCATTTCTTGTTCTGAAAATAAACTTAACAACATATTGTGTGGAATCTCATTATTAATCAGACATCCTAAAAGCTTAAGGTGCATGAGCACAAAACTGACAGTTGAGCTTGTGGATATGAGTGCTTCAATAGGCCAAAGCAAAAGGTGAACTGGATGGATATCCAGTGTTGATGGTTCTCATTATTTTATTTTTTTAATGAAAATCTCAAACACAAGGCTGAGAACAGCAATGAGGTAATGAGGCTCCGATGGAGAAGGGACCATCAAGTTGAAGTCTGAGAAGAGAGAAGATACTTGTCAACATTAGAATTAAATTTCTGTCTATTGTAATTTTCGGGAAATAAAATCAAAGGCTGTGGAAAAAAGCAAAGGTTCAGGAAAAAAGTAGAAGGGATGAATGAGGAAGTTGGTACTTTGAGTGAGTTTGGAGTTGGACAATGAATGGATGTTGGGGCATGTCTTTTGATGCTGAAATGAGCAATGCCCATGGAAGTATCTATAAAAAAGGCACATAGAAGAAATTGAACAGCTATGAAACAGAGAAGGGAAAGATTTTTCAAAACACTAAACAGGCCATTAAAGTGACTATCTGCTTTTGAATGTACTCTAGAAGCCTGCAAGATTTTGGGTATCGTCCCAGATATGGGAACAGATGCGAGATTTGTACAAAGTTGTTTAGAAAAAAAGGAATGCTGAAAGTAAAAAAAGAAAACCCAGTTTTTTTATGCACATTAAATACTATTTGTGATTTGCTTATGCCAAGACTGCTTTGAAGTCAGGGTAATCCCTAATCCAAGGTAATCCAAGTGTTATTGAAGATGAGCACAAGAGCAGATTTTTTTTTATATAAGAAATATTACATGGCTGGATATTAGGAGGACTGCAGTTAATTAAGTTTACTTTTCTGCAAGGAGAATTACTGGCAAATGGTTTCAGGAACTGGAAAACAGTAATTCACAATAATAGACATAAATGCTATTATCCAACCAAGTAAAGGAGGAATAGAAATTGTGCAATCATTCCATTACACATACTTGTAATACCAAATAACACAAGGCTGAGAACAGCAATGAGGTAATGAGGCTCCGATGGAGAAGGGACCATCAACAAGTTGTGATCTGAGGTGCCTAGAGGATTGCTAACAATGAACGTACTACGAAGGGTTGTTGGTGAGGAAAGATAAAAAGAGTGCTGGGTGTGTGGTTAGGATTGTCTGATATTGTGGTAGGTAAATAACAACCTCAGGTTGTAAGTAATTGTAAATGCTTGAGCTTCTCAACTAGCTGGGTCCATGAAACTAGAAAACTGATGCCAGCAGAATTGCGAATATTAAAATCAAGGAAAATTACCTACCTCTGTTGAAGACGTTAATACTGGAGAAAGTTGTGTTTCAAATAAGGGAAGTCAAAGAGTTCCAAGTGATTAACAGCATTGGCAAAATAACAGAGGCAAAAGCTGAATTTCAGAGAATGGGGTTGAAAGATTTAAAGACAGAAGTTATATCATATGACAAAGTCTCTGACATATCAAAATATATATATTAGCATTAGTAGTGGCATATGATTCAAGAAAGCGGGCTTTCTTGATTGCTTTTTTGAAGAAAGCAAAAAGGCAAAAGAACTGCCCAATTCAACTATTCAATCGCTCCAAAAGTTTGTCCAGTTCTTCCTTGAATTTAAACTGTCACTTCCACAACAACCAATAGAAGTTTGTTCCAGCAATCAACCACCCACTGGGTAGAGGCAGATATCAATACGTATATAATCAGTAACTAAAATATTATATCCATCACAGATTAGCGTACTTACTTCTCACATTAACAGTTCATTCGTCCATTACCACATCATTCAAATTAGACAAAATAAATAGCAAAATCTGCTAGATATATTTTGAATAAAATGTTTTGTTTATATCAAAAAAAAAAAAACAACAGAATACAGCTGAAGGCTATCCCAGTGTGAACAAAGTCTGTTTCACACTGGGTTATGAAATATGAAATAGCATCCTGATGTTCGTGTGGGATGGGGATATTAGATTTCAGTAATAAAAAAAAAATTAAAATGAAAAGTGTAATATATCCACTCTCATAGTTTTTTATGATTAAAAAAAAAATTCACTTTATTAATAATAATGTTAATTAATAGAATGAAATTTATCAATTAAAAAATGTATCAAAACAATACTAATTTTCATTAAAAATCAGACAAATAGAAATCTATCAGTGATTTTTTTAAAATCAATTTTTATCCTTAATTGTCTGTACATATAAATGAAAATATGTTTTGGGTGCTGGTGCATTACTTTAAAAATTACCTCTATTCAAGTACCCCCTTTTTGAGTGAAAGGATATTGTATATAGAAACGTACAGTAAATAATGAAGGAACAGTAAAAATATAATTATTTTCCTTTTCAAAATATGTCATACTATGTGTGCAACATATTTTAGGAACAAATAATTATCACTTATCTAAACACAAGCTAACTGGCTTCTATTATCCTCACCTCTATGCAGTAAGCTCTTAACTTACAGCAGTTTACTGTTAGCCAATAACAAAGACAAGTTTTCATATTTTATCACATCTCAAAATGTTGGAGTGCATTGAATGACATAGGGGGAGCAAAATATACTGGCACTGTAAAAAAACTAAAAGTACAGAAATGACTAAGAGCAGAGCCTTTTTCCATCAGAATGCAAGTTTTAAACTTGTAAAAATAAAGATTTACATATTGAAAAAAAATATATATAGATTTATCCAATTCATAATACTACCACAAATTTGGTAATATGGGTAACCCTCATATAACACGGTAGTTAGGTTCTAAAATCTCATGTAGTGCGAAACCGTGTTATATGGAACTAAGAACCAGTACAAAAAGGGGGGTTACGTACCAAAAGCTAACGAAATTACAATTTTTTCTAACTATCAGAAACTTAACTTTTATTAAAAATAGTAATAACTGAACAAATGTCTTACAAAATGTGATATATTTGTAAGACATTACATAGTTTGTAATGTCTTACAAACTATGTCAGATAATGTACGATTGTGCTATTAAGTACACAATCAAATGAGAACATTTTCTCTGTTGCAGAATATCTTCTACAGCATCTAGATTTCGTGTATCTTCTGCTCTCTTTAAAAATTCAGTAGTCTGAGATTGTTTGCTTTTGCTTGATATAAATTGCATGGTACAGAGCGAAGCATTTTTGATCTCCCTTTTGTACTTTGTGTTCCTTTCAGTCTAAAATAAGATTTTAACTGCTGGCTAAGTTTATGCCTTCCATATGCTTTTTAGTATAAAATTTGGAACCTCCAATGCCATTTCCACCAAATCCACTTGGCCAGTCTCATTTTCTATCATTAATTCTTGAACGTCTTCATATCATCAAAACCTTCCATTATTCCTACCGACTTAGCAAGTTCTACTATCACACCGATTCCGTTTTCTGCCAGTTCGACCATATTTCCTGAATGAACTGACTCTGGCCATACATTTTTCCAACACGCACGTGTTGACAGTTTTACATCTTTGAGCGATAAAGCTATGATTCCGATACAGTCCACAAATGAAAATGTTTCCATGCCTCCATCACTTCAACAGATTCGGAATAAATTTTTCCAAAATCCATTCTAACAATTTACTGATGTAATGAGTTTTAAAGGTAATAATGCTTTGATCTAATGGTGGAATTAAAGAAGTTGTATTAGGTGGTAGGAACATTACTTCAACATTTTGGATGACTTAAATCTTTTGGATGGCCTAGCACGTTATTCAATAGTAATAAAACTTTTGAAACCTAGATTTTTTCCAATTTAAAGTTTACAGGGCTGGAACAAAACAATTTAGAAAACATTCTTTAAATAAATTGGCAGTTACCCAAATTATGCCTAAGTTTCTTAGGCATAATTTAGAGCTGGAATTTAATTCACAAAAAAGAAATTATTTCAATACGGTTCTTAAGAACAAAGTTTAGTAATACATACCCGGGAAAATTTATAAACAATCAAATAAAAACCAAAATAACCTTACGAAAACCTTAAAAGTCAAGAGCTGCACTCTTAGAGGTCACAATTTTTTATGCTCTCAAACAAGCACAAGTTCAATAGCACAGAACCTAACACGGGGATTTCCCAATATATTTTTTTTGCATAACAACTAGCGAGTCAATAGCAGGGATTCACAAAAAAAGAATGGAAATGTTGAAAAATTACATCCAACATAATATCAGAGTTTTCTCCACTAAAAGCTCAAAAAAACCATGTTATGCAAGGTTTGCCGCAATTCTCTAACGTTGTTAGAGTGAAAATCTAACACGGTAGTCAATCGTGTTAGAGCGAAACTGTGTGGTAGAAGAACCGTGTTATATAGGGGTTGCCTGTATTGCCCCTTGTTGTGGGTGCCCATAACTGCAAGTGGAACATTTGATCTACTTAAAATATATATATATATATATACAGTGGATTCTGGTATTTGGGCCACGTATTAATCAGGCAGACGTTTATTTGGGGAAAATCTTAAAAAAAAAAAAAAAAAAAAACCAATCGAGAAAATAGCCTAGATTTACTTCACTTAATTGGGACAACATGCCTTTTAATCAGGGCAGGAGACCACAGCACTGCATATTACCCTATGATTGTCTCCGACTGTACCACGTGGTACGGTCGGAATTCTGGAGGTCACAACCATAAAACAATAAAAACAATTAGCAGTCACCTGTTTACTGGGCTTTTCTGTTAGTGCAATCTATCAAAAACAGATAGTAAACTTCATATTATTGAATTTGCTATAATACCGACAGCTCGAATTCTGTGGGTTATTATGATGAAATGTGTTTACACTTCCACGAAATCTTCAGTCATGTAAAAAAAATAAAAATTTTCAGAATCTTCTCTTCATTCTTATTTTTAAAGCTTCGTAACTTGTTACTCGGTTCTCACTTGGACGTACTGTGTTACTTGCACGAAAGATATGACAAGGTGACTCTGGCCTCCCTTCAACTTCATAAACCAATGATTCAACCTCTCTTTGTTCATGATTCAAGCAAGTGCAGTCAATGACAGACAGACAGACCGACCAACAGAATAGCTAGCGCTGCTGACCTAGAAGTAAAGTTCCACTCCTATCAGTGGAAGACTGAAAATTGCTAGTGAAACTGAAAATTAAAATGTTGCAAAGTGAATGTCTTCTACAATCTCCCCATCCCCACAAAAAAAAAAAAATCACCAACCTTGATCAAATCATGCTTATCATACATTTTTACTCGTGGGGTACTGTCATCATGAATTTGTTCTGCTATGTTCGAAGAGTGAACCAAGAATACTACAAAACATTTCTATGGTGACTGGGCGAGGCTAATTGAAGAAAACAGCCAGAAAAGAGGGCTTCAGGGAATTGGAATACACATCATGACAAACCCCTGCCCATTTGCCACTTTCCATTCAAGAATTTCTTGCAAAACATCCCATCACTGCGATTTCCTATTCCATCAAAATCACTGGATTTAGCTATTAGTAATTTTTTTGTTGATTCGGTTAATCCTCAACAAGAATACTTGATGAGAATCAACTGAAAGAGCAAGCAGGCTTTAAGACAGGATTCTAAACTATGATCACCTTCACGTAATATCACAGCTAATGGAAAAAGCAAATGAATATAAAACACCGCTATGCCTGGCATTTGTGGATTATGAAAAGGCATTTGATTCCATACAGCATAAGGCAATGTTTCAAGCACTGGAAAGACAAGGCATTGATACCCCATATATTATGATTTTGAAGAAAATATATGAGAACGCTACCTCCTTTATTAGACTAGACAAAGACAGTAGCAAATTTAAAATTGAGAAAGGAGTTTGACAATGAGACAATATATCCAAAGTTCTGTTTACTGCTGCCCTTGAGGAAGCTTTCAGAAGATTAGACTGGTTGCAGAAAGCAGTAAATGTGAATGGAGAGTACCTAAACCATTTACGATTTGCAGATAAACATTGTGGTCATAAGCATGATCCCAAAGAATAGAAGACAGCTGGAATTCTGTGGGAATTCTGTCTAAATTTTAATCAATTATGCAGAGTTAGTAAGGATTTCACACTAAAGATGAATATGCCTAAAACAAAACTAATAATGAACAAGTATGCCAGTGAAAGGGATATACTCATTGAAGGAGCAGTAATTGAAAAGGTGGATTCATATACTTATCTGGGACAAGTCATTAGCTGTAATAATGATAAATGGCTGGAAGTCAAGAGAAGAATAAATTTTGGATGGATAGCATTCAGGAAATATAGTCACATACTGAGGAACAATATCCCAATTTGTCTGAAACGTAAATAATGAACCAATGTATACTCCCACCATGACATATGGAAGTGAAACTTGGGCACTCACCAAAAGAATGGAAGAGAAGCTGAGAATTACACAGCGAAGCATGGAATGAATTATACTGGGAATCAGACAGTTAGATAAGAAGAGAAACACATGGATTAGGCAGAAAACTCAAATAAAGGATATTCTTATCAAAACTAAAGAATTAAAATGGTCGTGGGCAGTACACACGGCTCGAGAACATGATGACAGATGGACTAAGAAAATAACAGAATGGTACCCAAGAGGAGCTAGAAGTAAACCTGGAAGACAATGATGGAGATGGACAGATGAAATTCATGAGTTTGTGGGTAGTAAACGGATGGCCATTGCACAAAACAGAAGGAACTGGAAAGTTGCTGGAGAGGCCTTCATCAAGCAATGGATTCAAAATGGTTGGTTGGTTGGTTAGTTGAGTTTTATTGGCGCATCAGCAACTTAATTCAAAATGGCTAATGATTTTTTGTTTCTTTTCCACAATTAAAAGTCCCCTTGAAAAATGCAGATTACAATGATTAAAAACTTAAAATTAAAAGAATCGATAGGCCCCACTTTCACGGTTTGTATTTGTACCGAAAATCAAGATCAAGCCAGCTTTTGCCCTTTTGCTCTACGTGAGGTTTCTGTCCTTGCTGAGTTCGCCTTAGGATGCCTGCGTTAACTTTTGACAGATGTATCGGCCCCAGTCAAACTCCCCACCTGACACTCCTCGGAGCAGATCGCACCAGGCTACGGAGACCCAGCACTTAAGAGATAGAATCGTGGACCCAGAGGGTCCACTCTCCACTTCACTTTAACTGCAGAAATTATTAAGAAGGAATCAATAGGCAACAGCAATTCTAAACAAATTGCTATCAGGAATGCTTTGAGAAGAGTTGCAAAAACACTGAAATCAATGTTTAAAGCATCAAGAAGACAACTCCAAAGAAGATCCATCAGTAAGTTTCATTTCCAAAATGAGCAAATAGGAGTTGATTAAAAAGTTCAGGGACTGAACTTTTTGATCACAACTCCTATGCCACACTAATTGTGCTTTCTGTCAAGAACTAGTTAAAAAAATAGATTAACTATCATTGCTATTTGCTGTTCCCACAATGTGTAATAAGCCAATCAGTAAATGTCGGCATCCTACACACTGAAGGAAGGAAAAACAGGAAAAAATAATAATAATAATTGAATCACCCAATATACCACCAGCCATTAGACCAGTTACAAACTAGGTGTTACTCAGAAACTAGGTCATTAGAAGAGGAAAATACAGACAACTCAATGAACACCAGCCATACCAGCTCTGAATCAGGATATGAATTCATCCAGAAAATTGAGCTGCAGTCACTGACCAGAGAAACTCTTATCAATCCAAAAGAAAAAGACAAAACAAAAAAAATTTCACTATTTTTATACCATTTACTGTAATAGTCATTAAAATTTGTTTAAAAATTCCGCAATGGCAATAGCTGACTTTAAATTTGAATTCAATTCTTCAAAATCCATAGTACAAAATTTTAGGAGGAAAAAATCAAAAGCTTAAATTTGTTGTCCAGTGTTATTAGCATTAGCATTAGTAGAGGCATATGATGCAAAAAAGCAAGTTTATATAGAATCAGCCAAAAAAAAACCTTCCCATTTCAACCGTCCATTCACTGAAATGCTTGTCTAGTCCTGCCTTGAACTTATTTATGTTGTCGACCTCCACTGACAGATGCAAGTTTATTCCAACAATCAACAACCCACTGGCTAAAGCAAATTTCCACACATCTATTCCAAAATTGTCTTTCCTCAATTTGAATTTATGTCTCCTCAGATGAGTAGTAGTAGTGCAGGTGGTGCATTTTATGCAAGAAAGCAATTGTATGAAATTATGCAGCATCAGCCAAAAGAAAAAAAAAAAATTTCACGCAACCATTCCCTCTAAATATTTGTCCAGTTCCTCCTTAAATTTATTTAAACTATCAACTTCCACAATGACAGATGGAAGTGTTTGTTCCAGCAATTAACCATCTGCTAGCTAAAGCCAAATTTCCACACATCTATTCTACATCTGTCTTTCCTTAATTTGAATTTATGCCCCATTAAGTTCATAATCTGAACAAAGTGGAAGAATCCCATCAGAATTCAGCGTGCTCAAACCATTCAAGGCCTTATACACCTCAATCAGATCACCGTGCAGGTGCCTAGACTCCAGCTACTTTAATCTGCAGAACTTAAGCCTCTCTTGGTAAGAGGATCCCTTCATTCCCTCACCAATCTTGTTGCCCTTCTCTGTACATGCTCAAGCAAATCTACATCCTTCCTAAAATGAGGCTTCCAGACCTGTATGCAGTACTCAAGGCGTGGCCTGACCTTTGCCTTATACAGAGCGACAATCACCTCCTTTTCCCTGATAGCAAAATTCCTATATATCATTGACAAAACCCCATGACCTGCCCTGGCAGCCTGTCTGCATTGCTCAGAAAATTTCATATCTGACTGCACAATTACTCCCAGGTCTTTTTCATTTTCTACCACCTTAACACCACACAGTGGGTAAGTTTCTCTGGGGTTACTTCTACCCATATGCAGTACTTTGCATTTGTCAAGGATAAATTTCAGTTGCCACTTCCCAGCCCATCTTCCCAAATTATCTAGATCCTGTTGCAGTAGCACACTGCCATTGCTGTCATTAACAAACCTGTCAACATTTGTATCATCTGCAAACTTCGACACTAAGCCTGTTATACCTTCATCAATACCATTGATAAATATACAAAACAACAGCGGACCCAACACCAAACCCTATGGGACTTCACTTTTTATTTATTTCGTATGATGTGATCAATACACGAAGGAACCAGTTTTTTCGTGCTTCCTTCGTGTATCGTGGCCGGGATATCCAACCAATCCGGTTGGTTCGGCACCATCGTGATATCCAGCCCGAGGCGGGAATCGAACCTGCGACCTTGGGGTTGCCAGGCAGGCACTTTACCTACCCGGCTAAGAGCAGCACCCATTGATTACCACCCTCTGTCTTCTCCCACTCAACCATCCTTTTATCCATTGTAGCAATTTACCTTAATACCATTCTGCCCCAATTTGTACAGTAGTCTTCCATGCACAACAGTGTCAAAAGCTTTCCTCAAATCCAAGTATATGATATCAAAATTATTTTTTGCATCCAGTTCCTTTGTAACTACATCATAATAACCAATCAAATTTGTCAGACAAGACTTTCCCTTAACAAATCCATGCTGTGTCTGAATTATTGCTACCGTCTTGTCTAGATGATCCTGCAATGCATCTTTAACCAGTGAATCCATTATTTTACCCGGAACAGAAGTTAAACTAACTGATCTGTAATTACTCGTCTCACCCTTTGATCACCCTTTGTGAATTGGGGGATACATTTGCACACCTCCAGTCCGTGGGGACCTCCCCTGAGTCCAAGGACACTCTCATAATCATGGCTAAGGGTTTGCTTACTTCCTTTGCAGTCTTCTTTAATATAACTGGATAGATCTGATCCACCTCAGGTGCCTTTCTTATGTTGAACTTCAACAATTTCTCCTCCACTTTGCTCTCAGTTATTACAAAATCATTAAACACCCTGCAACAATTTGATAACCTTGTGGCATTTTCAAACCTTAATAACTCCTCATGTGTGAATGTAGATGCAAAATACTCATTCAGTTTGTTCGCTATCTGAGCAGGATCATCAACAGTCAAACCATCGATATCAAGTGGACCAATCAGATTCATCCCCTTCCTTTTAGAGTTTATATAAGTAAAGAAATCCTTGCTGTTTTTCTTAGCATCCTTTGCCAAAGATTTCTCGTAATCTGCCTCTGCCTGCCTAACCTCCTTTGTGACTTGATTACAGACTAGCTTATATCTGCCATAGGCTTCTGTGTCACCTGATAATTTATGTGCATCCCATGCATTTTTCTTCTCTGTCACGAGTGTCATTAGTTCACTTGATAACCATTTATGCCTAAACCCTGAACAATATTTCTTAATAGGTATGAAACTTTTATAGCTTCCACGATTAATTCCTGGAATGTTTCCCACTTAGAATTTGCTGTTGGTAACATCATTAGTTGATCCCACTGTACAGAATTTAAAAACTGTCTGAGACAACTGTACTCACCTTTACGGAAGCAAAAACCCTTTCCTTTACCCCTGATGGTAATTATATCTTTAAGTAAATCCCACATCAGTACACTGTGATCACTGCCACGTAGTGGTTCCTTTATCTGCAAATTCTTAATACACGAATGATCACTGCTGATAACCAGATCAAGTGTAATCTGGGCAAAAGGAAGAATCCCATCAGAATTGAGCTTGCCCAAACCACTCAAGGTCTTAAACAACTCAATTAGATCACTTCGCAAGTGCCTAGCCTTCAGACTCTAATTTGCAGAACTTAAGCCTTTTTTGGTAACAACAACCCTTTGTTCCATTCACATATCTCATTGCCCTTCTCTGTACTCATTCCAGCAGCTCTTCATCCTTCCTAAAATGAAGTCTCCAGACTTGTATGCAGTATGTGGCCTGACCATAGCCTTATACAAGGCACAATCAGCTCCTTATCCCTGATAGCAAAATTCCTGTATATCATTGACAAGACTCCATGAGCTACTCTTGCAGACTGTTTGCATTGCTCAGAAAACTTCATATCTGACTGCACAATTAACCCCAGGTTTTTTCATCCTCCACTACCCTGAGTGTAGTCCCATGCAGTTGGTATGTTACTCTGGGGTTACTGGTACCCATATGCAGTACTTTGCATTTGTTAATGTTAAACTTCAGCTGCCACCTCTCAGTCCTTCTGTTCAACCTTTCTAGATCCTGTTGTAGCAGCATTCCATCCTTACTGTCATTAACAGCCCTACCAAACTACGTATCGCCTGCTATGTACGGATTGTCTATAAAACTTCAAATGGAAATTACAATATCTTATGTGTTTTCCTAGAAATTGTAGACACATTTTATAACAGATTGCAGTGAGGAAACAGCTTTGAAAATTAGAAGGGAAAACTCATACCTGTTAGCATCAGTTGTCCAATTTGGCCATATTAAAGCCAAAATTGAATAAATTCCCTGGAATTCTGATCTCTAAGTTGATAAAATGAATCAGGTGATACCTAAATAGATGTAGAGGATATTACTGCAGGTAAAATAATAATAAAGTAATTTTTTTCATGATGTTTTTACAATTTCCCTTTTTTTTTTTTTTTCTTTTTTTAATTCTTATTTGATTTTTGACAATAATTTCAGTGTTATGTTGGTCAATCAAGTAAAAATAAGAACACATTAATATTTAAGAAGTTTTATGTATCTTCATTTTTACAAACTCAAAATTCTACAAAGAAACTTGCTCTACAGAGCCCACTGCTTTCAAAACTCACTAGTAGCCATCTGTATTTGGAAAATTCACCATCACAGGCTACAGGAACTTACTAGTGAAAGAGATAAAGGTTCAAGTAAACTGATAATGGAGAAATGGATAAGAGATTCACTGGAAACAATGAATAGAATGCATCAAGGTTACACTTGCACCCTCCTTGGGAGCAATTGTGAGAAACCTAAATATAACATATGCAGAGAGAGAGAGAGAGAGAGAGAGAGAGAGAGAGAGAGAGAGAGAGAGAGAGAGAGAGAGAGAGAGACCTCAACTGATAAAGCTTATTTAAGCAATTTTAATGGTGTATATGGTTATTAAAAAAATAAGTTTATCCTATTTATATAGTAACAGCAGAAGAGTTGTAAACAAAATGAATGAATTTGACCAGAAGTCATGTATGCTAAAATTAATATTACAGCGGTGCATGGTGCAACCTGAGACTGACAATTATGAGAAATTTCACTATAGGGATTAAATGTTCAACCACTGCAGTAATACTGCTATACCTGTGAGGTTTAACTCAAAAATAACAAGCCTGCATTAACTGTTAGTAGAATAAAAATCTGTGATTTTCTATACCTTCCTAAATACAGACCAATTTTATATGGTATAGTTTTTCAATTTTTTATCATTTTCCCAGAGTTACAATAAAATGAAGACTTGTCAGATCTGGTGCTATCATGTTTGTTAAAAGTTATTTTGCAATAGCATGGGAATCGCTCATTCACTACAAAATATTTCCCAGGTGTTTGTTTCCAGTTGTTTCTGATACCTACCATCTCTTGAAAAATATTTAGCCTTGAAATGATAATTACCGTTGATCCAAAGTAATATGAAAATGTGATTCACTCCTGAAAACACTGTTTTTGCAAAAGTTTTTTAATAACTGTTCTTTTTTCACAGTACCTCTGTAGCAGAGTGGTCAGAGGTTTTACAGTACCTCTGGGCCTCACTAGCCGAGTGGTCAAGAGTGGGAGTTCAGTAGCACACATTCTTTGAGTAGATCAGGGTTCAAGCCCGTGATTGCTAAATATGGTCAATCTGCCAACCTGCACTGGACCAGCATGCCAGATTATGGTCCATTTTCCACAACATGAATCGTTGAGGAGACTTCCATCCTGCAGTGGATTGATAATGGCTGTAGTTTATCTTTTTTTTTTTTTTTCACAGTACACTGAAGCAAATGTGATGAAGTATTTCATCACATTTGCTTCAGTGATTTCAATTCAAAGCTGGATATTTCTCTCCATTATTAATAGTTATTTATATATTTGAAAAAATATGTATTATTTTTGGACGATCTCTTCTATCAGTGTTCGCACACTCTGAGTGAAGATATTGGAGTGAAAAAATATACTTCACAATGGAATTAGAGAATGGTAAGGAATAAAGGAAACATTATAATAAGTAACTATTGCATAAACTGTTTCAAATAAACAGTAACAAAAAATATACTTTGCAATGTCCAGTGTGAATGCAATCATTTTTTTTTTTTTTTTTTTGCACCACGAAAACAAAAGATATCAGCTCAGAATAAAGAGCATTCTGCATGTTTCAAGGCACATAAAATTTGAAATAAATTTTGAAAAGCATTTCAAAATGGAAGTAAACAGTAGTATAGTATCTAATATATATATTTTTTAATTTTTAAATTAAAAAAATTTTTAAATATATGCAGAAATATATGCATGTGCACTAATTAGAAATTTCACATGTGTAACAGATTTTTAAACTGGACAATATAAGTTTCATCTTTACATTTTATGACAATAATGTTATTTTTTATAATTTTCAGCAGAATTAATTTTTTTTTGTTTTATCTTTGGAAACAAAAGGTGTATAAAAATATTTAGTTATTTTTTATTAAAAACTAAAAACATGCATACAATAAGTATTCCAATCTATTAAGAAAAGATGAAATATTGGTAATACTCCAAGCAGAATTAAAAAAAAAAAAAAAAAAAATTTCAGAAATTAAAAAGTGCATGATCTGACAGATCATGCACTATTTTTGTTACAACTAGAGGTGCTACCACTGCATCATTAAAAGAAATGAACAGAGGATATGCTTCTTATCACAAGCAGACTGAAAGCAGTCAAATTATTAACAGGGCCCAAGCAGATGCAGAATCAGAGTGGCATGAAATGACTGGAGAAAATTAAAAGCTGAAGTTGTTGTACTGGCCAAGTGGTCAGGAGCAGGAGTAAAATAGCATACACTCTTTGAGTAGACCGGAATACAAGACCCCAAATGCTAAAAACGGTCGATCGGCCAACCTACACTGGATCAGCATGGCAGATTATGATCATGTCCCCCAACATGAATCGTTGAGTTGGCTTCCATCATGCAGTCTACTTTTTTTTTTTATTTGCCAATTTTTGAGGAATTTCCTAAAAATCACTAAAACCAATCTTAAATAGGTAAGCAAGGGAAAACATTATAGGTAATTTTAACTTATCCCTTATTAACTGAAATGCATATCCAAGCAATGCACTATGATGGGGTTAGTTTTCTGAACAACCCATACGAACATTACTTATTTAAAAAGGGATCTATCAATTGCAGGAATTCCAGGTGGCAATTACAAGCTGCTGGATATGACTGATTTACAAGAAATTTAAGCAAATTCCACTGGAAACCCTCAATGTGTTTGTTCCAGTGCTAAGGTATCAACAAAAGAAGGATGCCAAATTGGATAAAAAAGAAAGTTGACAGATTTCACATAGTTAACAAATGTAGATTCTGATAGTTACACATTATTTTGTAACTTTGCAATGTATGAGAACTATAACAAATATCTTGAACATTTGTTGGTAGACAGTGAGGTCATAATACCACTGCATAAGACAATTGCAAGGACACACACACACTTTTTTTTTTTTTTTTATTACTCCAAAACAGCCAAAGCCTTACAGAGGAGGAATTTGACAGTAGAAATATAGTAATCCTTCTATTTACAATCTGTACACAATGTCAGGTATCAAATATACAATTTCAAATATACAAGGTCAATTTACAACATATACAATGCATATCATGCGTTACAAGCAATTTGCATTTTAGCAAAGCTGTGGTAACAGAGAAATTAGTATTTCTAAGCATTTTGTTGTTTTCTTTTCTTGATAGTTCACATTAAGTAGTTGCATTAATTGTTTGTGTTATTATTCTTATTGTTATCCCAATTTTTTTTTTTTTTTTTTAATTGTTATTTCTTATCTTAGTTCATTGAAGAAAAAAAAATTTTTTTTTTTTTTTCGTTAAAGCTAAGTACATCTATCTTTATAGTATTATTATTGTTTTTATTATTAAATTAGTCATTTATTTTCATTCTCTATTAGTTTGATTGAAAAACCTTTGTAGCTCTTTTTTGATATTGTTATTGTTATTTTGGTTTTTAGGAGCATTAGCAACCAAGGCCATATTGCTCCGGGATATGCAGTGGTCATTCCCTGACCTTTCCGCATCCTCCGTATTTGGTGGTGACGGGCTCGAACCCCGGTCTAATCAAGAAGCGTGTGCTACGCACTGCTGCTCCTTCCCACCTGGCTATGGAGGCGGCCATTTTTTTTTTTGATATTTTCATTTAGGATATCAATGTTGGATTCATTCAGCAGTTTTGCAGTTTTGTTGAAGTAGTGGAATCTGAGTTGATCAGTTCTGAATGGCTCTTGTGCCAGCATATTTTGTCTTCTCAAGACTCTTGGAGGACAGCTGAAGTCGATGAGGTAGAGCAGCTCGGGGGCATCAAGCTTGCCAGCCACGAGATGCATTAGGAATTTGCAGTCTGCCACAGCTCTTCTTTGGTAGAGTGGCACAATCCCGAAGTGAATGCACCATTCATTGCAGGATTTTGTGTTCAATTCCAACCTAGATTTGTACACCAGGAATCTGACTATGGATTTCTGAATACATTCCAGTTGTTTTATAAGAATTTTGGTGTGAGGATTCCAGATTTGTGAGGCATATTCTAGAATTGGGTTGATGATCATTATGCAAGCTGTTTTTATGAGCTGTACATTAGTGAAATCGAAGCAGATTCTTTTAACCAGTCCAAGGGATTTGGAGACCTTAGCTGTAGTTTTATTTACATGTGTGTTGAAGTTTCCCTTCTCAGAAAACCATACTGTGTCCAAGTATTGAGACTGAAAAAAAAAAAAAAACTAAAGTATGCCACAGAGATTCTCAAGAAAAAGTCCAGAGACAGCCAGCCAGAGACAGTCCAGAGATCTTTTCTCATACGGGTGCAAAATGGCACCCGTATGAGAAAAGATCTCTATACATGGGCTACAGAACTAGGCAACCAGCCACCTTGACATATTGGACAAGATTTCGTAGCTCTGGCAAATGCTAACTTTTTAATTATATTTAGCTGTTTTATTGACTTAATTGTTATATTAAATTATTTTCTATAAGTAGCTTATAGTCCTCCGTAGCCAAGTGGTCAGGAGCAGGAGTGCAGTAGCACACACTCCTTGAGTAGACCGGGGTTCAAGCCCCCGACTGCTGAATACGGTCGATCTGCCAACTCACACTGGACCAGCGTGGCAGATTATGGTCCATTTCCTTCAGTATGAATTTGTTGAGGAGGCTTCCATCCTGCAGTGGGTTGATAATGGCTGCACTTTTAACTTTTTTTTTTTTTTTCAAGCTCCTTGGTTTATTTTGAATTTAGATAGCAATTTTGAAAGTTACTACTTAGTGTCCATAAATTTACCATTCGTAACATGCCACCATTGTTATACAATACAACATATATCCCGAAGTAGATAGCGTAAGGTTCAACGTAGTAGTGGCATGTGATGCAAGAAAGCAAGTGTATGAGCTTATGCACAAAAAAAAAAAAAAAAAAAAATATATCACACCATTCCCTCCAAATGCCTGTCCAGTTCCTCCTTAAATTTATTCAACCTATCAACTACCACAACGACAGATGGAAGTTTGTTCCAGCAATTAACCACCCACTGGCTAAAGGCAAATTTCCGCACATCTATTCTATATCTGTCTTTCCTTAATTTGAATTTGTGCCCCCTTAGGTTCGTAATCTGAACAAGTGGAAGGATCCCATCAAAATTCATCATGCTCAACCCATTCAAGGCTTTATACACCTCAATCAGATCACCACGCAGGTGCCTAGTCTCCAGCCACTGCATTTGCAGAACTTAAGCCTATCTTGGTAAGAGGATCTCTTCATTCCCCTCACCAATCTCGTTGCCCTTCTCTGTACACGCTCAAGCAACCTTCCTAAAATGAGGCCTCCAGACCTGTATGCAGTACTCAAGGCGTGGCCTGACCATTGCCTTATACAGAGGGACAATCACCTCCTTCTCCCTGCTAGCAAAATTCCTATATATCATTGACAAAACCCAATTACCTGCCCTGGCAGCCTGTCTGCATTGCTCAGAAAACTTCATATCTGACTGCTCAATTACTCCCAGGTGTTTTTCATTTTCTACCACCTTAAGTGTAGTACCACACAGTTGGTACGTTTCTCGGGAGTTACTTCTACCCATATGCAGTACTTTGCATTTGTCAAGGTTAAACTTCAGTTGCCACTTCTTAGCCCATCTGCCCAAATTATCTAGATCATGTTGCAGTAGCACACTGCCGTTACTGTCATTAACAACCCTGCCAACCTTTGTATCATCTGCAAACTTCGACACTAAGCCTGATATACCTTCATCAATATCATTGATGAATATACAAAACAACAGTGGACCCAACACCGAACCTGTGGGACTCCACTAATAACATTAGTCCATGAAGAGCAGCACCCATTGATTACCACCCTCTGTCTTCTCCCACTTAACCATCCTTTTATCTAGATAAAAGGATGGTTAAACTAGATAGCGAAACACAGAACTTTATTAGAAATCTGTTAGCTTAGTATAGTATAACATTATCAATTAATCAGTAAAATTTATTAATCTTATTAAATTTTATTGTTAATTAAATTTTACTTAAACAGAATCATAACCCAGACTAGAGCAGCAAAGGTCGCGGGTTCAATTCCTGCCTCGGGCTTGGATCAAAGTACTGCAAAAACCTTGGGAGGTGCATTATGGCCACAGAAGCCTATGCGCCAACAACTACCAAAAAAAAAAAAAAAAAAACCTAGAGCAGCAAAGCAATGCTCACAAATTAGGCACAGTGCTATGGCTCGGGGGAGAACTGAAGGGGGCAATTCTCCAACACATCTCAGTCTAAAAAAAGATGCGCAATGTGTGATATGTGAAATGTTTGCAAACCTGTCAAGAACAGGACAAGATCTAGCCAAGGAGGATGTCTTTGTGTGTCTTTGAAGACTAGGTGCAGAAACTGTGAAGAAATTCTGCAAGAACTAAGCATTTTGATGGGCATCTATGAGAGCTTGAAGTGTAGGGCAGAAGCCATTGAGGAAATTAATAAGAGGGGGCCCATCAAGCTCACAGCTGCCTAACTCACTTCCAGAGCTCCCTCAAGTGCATCAGGGGACACAGCAACAATCTCCAAGGCAGACTGTGCTGGTCCCACAGGAACTAGTTATTGTTGGTGACCCTATTGTCAGTGAGACAGGTAATATATTCTGCAAAAAAAGGATAGGTGGAACAGAATCAGGGTATATCTGCCAGGAAGGGAGCAAAGGTTCATGACATTGTAGAGCAGATAACATCTTTTAAGCACACAAAAGGTGATACTGTTATACACATTGGCGCTAATGACCTTAAGAGTAAGAGATCTGCAGATATAATTAACAAATACAGGACAATGTTAAAAAAAAGTTGCAAGCTAGGGTTGAATTTGAAAGTGTCTGCAATTCTGCCCAGACACGATAGGAGGGAGTATATGATGAGAGCCTTGTCAATCACAATTTGGCCCTGGAGAGATTGTGCAAGGCTCACAGGGTAGAATTTTTTTTTCAGCATTGTCTGCACTTACTAAAAGGAAAGACTAGCGCTTCTACAGGGATGGGATACACTTAAATAGAAAGGGTGCAAGAATATTTTTGATGCTATCAAGGCAGTGTTAGATTTGTCGGACAACTGCTAGCTTGGGGGGATTCACAGACTAAAAGATTAACAGCAGCTGCAGTAAAAGATTCACAGACTAAAAGATTAACAGCAGCAGAAAGTGATTCTTGCACTTCTTCTGGTGTAATGAGCAGAAGCCTAGTGAGCAAGTTGCTGGGGATTTCAAGAGCTGCTAGCAGTCATCATGGAACAAGTAAATACGTTAGCTGTGTTATGGTAACTAAGAGTAAGAACAGGTGCATGTATACTTGCATGTACACAATTGCTAGAAGCATAGTAAATAAATTTGATGAATTCGAAGTGCTGATCAAGGCATTAAATGGAGATATTGTTGGGATATCAGAGACATGGTGTGACAAGGATATAAGAAGTGCAGAATTGGAATTTGGGGAGTACAATGTGGACAGAAAGGATAGACAGGATAGGAAGGGAGGAGGGTTTATGCTGTTAGTTAAGAAACAAAATCTAAGGAAGTGCATCCAGTTGAAATGGGTGGACAGTGCAATGTTAAGTCAGTTGGTGTGACATAAACACTGGGAAAGGAAAAATGAGAGTAGGAGTGTGTTATAGGCCTAATGACTCTGATGAGTATAACAAACAATTGTGCAGAGAAAAAGAGTGGGCCAGTAAATCAGCATGTCTTGTAATGGAGGATTTTAATTTTCCACATATTGACTGGAACTTGTGGGTTGGTCACTAACACGCTAGCAAGACAGGTGGATTTATTGGAGAATTGTTTCCTACAACATGTTCGAAGAGCAACCAGGGGGGGGGATACTCTTGATCTGATTATCGGCAGTGATTACTCGTGCATTAGGAATTTGCAGATAAAGGACACACTAGGTTCCAGCGAACTTATGTGGGATTTACTTAAAAATGTAACTACCATCTTAAAAATGTAACTACTTATGTGGGTAAAGCAAAGCGTTTTTGTTTTCGTAAAGGTGACTATAGTGGTCTCAGGCAGTTTTTGAATTCTGTATAGTGGGATCAACTGATGTTAAAAACAATGAATTCTAAATGGGAGGCCTTCAGGGAATTAATCTTAAAAGCTACTAAGCTTTTCATACCAACTAAGAAACACTGTTCAAGATTTAGGAATAAATGGATATCAGACGAACTAATGATGCTCATGGCAGAGAAGAAAAATGCGTGGGATGCATATAAATTAGCAGGTGACACAGAAGCCTATGGCAGATATAAGGTAGTCAGTAATCAAGTCACAAAGGAGGTTAGGCAAGCGAAGACTGATTACGAGAAATCCTTTTCAAAGGATGCAAAGAAAAACAACAAAGACTTCTTTACTTACGTAAACTCTAGAAGGAAGGGGATGAATCAGATTGCTCCCACTGATGTTGGTGGTTCAAATGTTGATAATGTTCAGATAGCTGACAAACTTAAGGAGTATTTTGCATCTACATTCACACATGAGGAATTCTGTAAGGAATGGGAGGACAGAAGTTTACTAAACTCTAACAGGGAGCTAAATGATTTTGTAATAATAGATAGCAAAGTGGAGGAGAAATTGTTGAAGTTAAACATAAAAAAGGCACCTGGGGAAAATGGAATCGATCCAGTTGTATTGAAGGCAGCGAGGGAAGTAAGGAAACCCTTAGCTATAATTATGAAAACATTGTTAGATACAGGAGAGGTCCCCATGGACTGGAGATGTGCATATGTATCCCCAATTCACAAAGGGGTTCAAAGGGTCACAAATAATTATAGACCTGTTAGTTTAACTTCTGTTTTGGGGAAAATAATGGAGTCACTGGTTAAAGAACTGATGCATGATCCTAAACAAGACTGCAGTAATAGTTCAGATACAGCATGGTTTTGTTAAGGGAAAGTCTCTGACCAATTTTATTGGATAACATGATGTGGCCACAAAGGAACTGGATGCAAAATATAATTTTGATATCATATGCTTGGTTTAAGGAAAGCTTTTAATACTGTTGCACATGGAAGACTACTGTACAAATTGCAGTAAGGACAAGTTGCTTCGATGGATAAAAGGATAGTTGAGTGGGAGACGGCAGAGAGTGGTAATAAATGGAAACTGCTCCAAGTGGAATAATATTAGTTGAGTCCCCCAGGGTTCGGTGCTGGGCCCATTGTGGTTTGGGTTATTTATTAATCATATCGATGAAGGTATATGTTGGCAGATGATACAAAGGTTGGCAGAGTTGCTAATGATAGTAAAGACAGTATGCTACTGCAACAGAATCTAGAAAAGTTAGGTAGATCAGCTGAGAAGTGGCAACTGAAGTTTAATATTGACAAATGCAAAGTACCAACTCTGTGGTACTGCACTCAGGGAGGTGGAGAATGAAAAAGACCTGGGGATTATTGTGCAGTCAGATATGAAGTTAACTGAGCAGTGCAGTTGGGCTGCCAGAGCAGGTCATAGAGTTTTTTCAATGATATACAGGAATTTTGCTAGCAGAGACAAAGAGGTGATTATACCTTTGTATAAGGCAATGGTCCAGCCACACCTTGAGTACTGTGTACAGGTCTGGTGACCTCATTTTAGGAAGGATGTAGCGTTGCTAGAACAAGTACAGAGAAGGGCAACAAGATTGGTGAGAGGAACAAAGGGATTCTCTCACCAGGAGAGGCTTAAATTCTGTGAGTTGCAGCATCTGGAGTCTATGCACCTGCGAGGTGATCTGATTGAGGTATTCGCCTTGAATGGTTTGAGCAGGCTCAATGCTGATGGGATACTTCCACTTGCTCAGATTAAGAACCTGAAGGGACATAGATTCAAACTGAGGAGAGACAGTTGTAGAATAGATGTGCAGAAGTTTGCCTTTAGCCAGCAGGTAGTTGATTGCTGGAACTGACTTCCATCTGTTGTTGTGGAAGTTGTTTGTTATTTGATTTTTAGGAGCATTAGCAACTAAGGCCATATTGCTCGGCGAATATGCGGTAGTCATTCCCTGACCTTTCCGCATCCTCCATATTTGGTGGTGATGGGCTTGAACTCCGGTGTAAAGCGTGCTACGCACTGCTGCTCCTTCCCACCTGGCTATGGAGGCGCCGTGGAAGTTGATAGCTTATATAAATTTAAGGCTGAACTAGGCAAACATTTGGAGTGACTGGATGGGTGAAATGGGAAGATTTTTTTTTATTCTATAAGCTTGCTTTGTTGCATCATATACCTCAAGTAATGCTAATTCTAAAACATCCAGAGACAGTCAACCCACCTGCTGAGATATGCAAAATAGCACTCGTATGAGAAAAGACCTCTATATGTGGGCTACAGAGTTAGGCAACTTGCCACCTTAGAGGAAACCTGCCTAAGATCTATAAAGCTTTGAGAGGGTATAGCAAAATAAATGATGACAAACTTTTCACTGTCATAAATGATTCCAGAACTAAAAACCAGGAATTCAAATTATATATATTAATTTGATTCCTAAGTAGGCACAGTTTGATGAAATTTTATATTTGGGTTTCTTAAAAATATTTGGCCATCCCCAGTTTCATCAAATTGGACAAACAAAAATCTGTCAACTATTGTTTCTTTTTATTTCTCCATACATATCACATAGGCTATCCACATATCATATATCGTAGCTAAAGAACGGAGAGATTTTCATGAAATTTTAGTTCTTTTAGTGAGATTTTCTAAGCAATCTCAAAATTTAATTAAACTGAACAAATAGAAATTGTGAAATTATTATTATTTCCCCCCCATACACATCAGTGGGCTATCCACATGATATGTATAAAAAAAAAAAAACTATAGCTGAAGCACTATATATATAGTCAGACCCCTATATTAAAAAAATCAATCGTTTTCTTAAAAAAATATCACACAGAAATTTCGCTATAAAGAAATATGACCTTTTCAACAATTAAAAATACCGCAATTCAAAAGAGATGGGGAAATAAATAAATCAGAAATAACTGAGAATGAATAAATTTTCTAACATTTTAAAACAATTAATTTATCAATACATACATATTAAAAAATGCCTGCTTACACAATGTGCACAATAACTTTTAAAATTATTTCATAAAATATTTGGTTATTTTTGTTGTACACTGGATTCATAAAAATGTTTGCATTTGTTTAAACACTCAAATATATTTCCTAGCACATTTTCTTCACACTGAAGGCCTCAATGCAAAGTTTCAAATGCTGCCAACATTTCATGTTTGGAAGGTTTAATATTGGCCTCATTTTCATCGAATTCATTGTCAATATTTTCACTAGTTCTTAGAGTACTCACCAAAATGTTAGTCGCATGGATATTCACCTATTATGACATCATTAACAACTCCTAAAAAATTTGTCAGGAATAATTTCTCCACTGATCAAACCTCTTACTTGGAGTTCTTTCAAAGATTGCTCAATGTCGTGTAATACTTCATTCCTCTCATCACTGTTAATTGGCGTTTTAGCAAAACCTGCTTTTGCGAAACAATTCTTAATCATTGTTTCCATCACATCTTGACACCACACTTTTGCCAACTCTGATATGCACATCCACAAATCAATAACAGAACCTATAGGTTGGTTGGTTTCTAGTCTCAGTATAATTTGTCTGAATATGTACCTTCGGTAGTGCATTTTCAAATTCTTAAGAATGCCTTGGTCCATTGGCTGCAGTTTAGCCAAGGTATCTGGAAGGGAAGAAAACTTCACACTTGTAAGTTTCAATATTACCAAGTGAAGGTGGGCAGGGCAGTTGTCGACAATCAATGTGATTTTTCTGTTTTCTTTTTTGTCATGTTTCTATCAAAATTTAAAATCCACTGTTCAAAAAATTCACTTGTCATCCAAGATTTTTTATTGTAGTTGTAGTCCAACTCTAACAACTTTACTAATCCTTTGAAACGCGGGGGTTGTTACTTTTGCCTATTACCAGCTATATTTGCACCAACCAAGACTAATTCTCTACTTACTATTTTTACCACCTAAACATTTATCACCTTCAAAAGTCAGTGTCTTGTTCAGCAAACATTTAAAAAATAGAGCCGTTTCATCAACAGATGAAACGGCTCTATGTCTTTGGGCTCGTAGTTCTCCATAATTTTTTTTCAAAATTGTTTCTTTCCAATGGGTACAGTCTTCTTCAATTTCAACTCTACTTTCACAAGAAAACTTTTTCAAGTAAGCCATAGCATATTTTTAAATTTGTCCAGCCAACCAGAACTGTTTGGAATGTTTTACGCCCCAGAAACGTTGCGTACGCCATAGCCTTTTGTTTTATTAATGTTTTGTTCTCGAATCAACTTCTCCCACTTAAAAATACCCCATTTCCTCAAACAGTTTGAGAATCAAAAAATTTTTATTTTCAAATTTTTAAGCAATTTCTGTTCTTTTTTTATCACCCCAATCTACATTAAGCACTTCCACTTTTACCACTACACTCAAGGTTTCCTCTTAGACATTGTAAGGTTACTTTCACAGCAGCTAAAACAAAACAAATTTAGAGACCACTTGTACCTACCATGTAAACAGAGACAGGTGAAATTCAGTTAAAGTGCAGATAACTCATTTCTGCTAAACAACAGATGATTTCTGGGATAAAGGAAAATCACTCTTTCCAAATTCTTAATAGGGTGCTTACAGTAGATACCTGGTTTACCAGAGACAAGATCCGCGTCAGGAATATGCCTTAATCTTCTACCTTAATCTTCTGTTGAAGAACTGGAAACAAGCCAATTACGATATGCAACATTCTTTTCTTGAACAGCTTTGGCACATTTAATGGAAAACCAAAGTTTAGATAAAGAATGAGATTTTAAGGTGGAATGTGGAATTAAAATTTGTCAGCAACCTGAGCAGGATAACCAACATATAAACCATTCAAATCTAGTGTGCCAATATTATTCATCCCCTTCCTTCTAGTGTTTACGTAATTAAAGACATCACTGCTTCTTTTCTTGGAACTCTTTGCCAAGACTTCTCGCAATCTGCTTTAGCTTGCTTGTCTAACCTCCTTTATGACCTGACTGCAGACTAGTTTACATTTACTGTAGGCTTCTGTATCTCCTGATAATTTATGCACATTCCTTACATTTTTCTTCTCTGTCATTTGTCATCAGTTCATCTGATAAAGATGAATGCCAGGTCCCATGCGGCTAATACTGTGCAGCCAGTGATCATTTTTATAGGTGCCGGGATTCTGCCACATCCCCGTTATTCACTGGACTTAGCCCTGTGTGACTTCTTCCTGTTTCCACATCTGAAGAAAGCTCTGAAAGGCAAGCATTTCACATCTGACAATGTATCTTGCAGAGCCGCAATGGATGCAATTCGTAGGCTTTCAAAAAATGGCTTGCAAGAAGCATTTAATGCGTGGGTATGACAGTGGCAAAACTGTGTAAAGTTCAAGGGAGAAATCGACAGAAGATTTAAATTACGACAATTAAGATAATATCTTCCACCAGTCTGCGAACTAAATGATCACCCCTTGTAGATGCAGATAACGGTGATATATATATATATATATATACACACAGTGGTGAATGCCGACTGGGTTAGCTGGGTGGGTAAAGTGCCTTCCCGGCAACCAAAAGGTCACGGGTTAGAAATCCCGCCTCGGGCTTGGATCAGAGTAGAAAATGCAAAAACCTTGGGAAGTGCAATATGGCCACAGAAGCCGATGCGCCAACAACTAACAAAAAAAAAAAAAAAAAAAAAAAGTGGTGAACTCTGAATATTTTAACAATGGGCTCGCAATTTTTCCGACTTTCTACCGAGTAAATTTGATCGGTCACGGAAGTGACGTCATCAGCGGCTTCCACTAGAGGCACTTCCCACGCTTGCACTACTAGTAGTGTGATTAGAGCACACGGCGCATTTTTCGTGACCGGTATGATATCTTGAGTCAGGGGCGGATTTAGGGGGAGGACAGATGCGGCTTATTACCCCCTTAACCATGTGTATAAGTGAATGTGTATAACGTTCCTAGGTCTATCTAAAAAAAAAAAAAAAAAAAACTTAAAAACTTGGTCGTCATGCCTCGCCTTATAATGATAACTGGATACGACAGTGTCTGGAGTTCTAACCTTTTAGAAATTCTGAGTAGTATGATGTCGCAATCATGCTTCCTGAACTTACATACTACTGCAGTAAGTATGATTGCAACAATACAAATATTTGTCAACAATTTCTTTTTTCGTCTCGCATTTTCGTTACATTCCATTGTTAGGTTCCCCTAACAGCTGTGTATGTCGCTTCAACTACAAGATCGGTACATCAATCGGTGCAATTTTACATCTCTTACTTTAGTTATCATAAATCTATTGCATCTCGTCTTCCAGAAATTATGAAAATCTGCGAATGATCAATAAAAAAGCTTTTATTTCGTAATTGATATACACAAATCAAAATACCTAAAAGAAACACGAAGGATGTTTCACATAAACCATCTACTGCACATGCTCGGCACACGCGCAACTTTTTTTTATTCATCTTTTTTTTTTTTTTTTTTTTTTTTTAACAACTAGGGAAATATAATGGATACATTTTTTACATGATAAAATTTTAATATTGCAAATAAAAAATAACATGAAATACCGTATTTCCCCATGTAAAAGATGCACCTTAATTTTGGGGCCCGAAATTTGAAAAAAAAATGTATTACAAAATTATTGAACTCAAGTTTTATTCATCATAAAATTCATACAACTCCTCATCACTGTCAAAACTCCCATCCATTAGCTTGCCCTCATCTGTGTCTGATGACGAATCACTGTCTTCATATATTGATTCGTCCTCAGTTCCATCTATGGCATTTGAAATGCCACACTTCTTAAATGATTTGACAACGATCTCAATCTTGATATTATCCCAGGATCTTTTCACCCAAGTACAAACTTCTCCTATAGTTGATTTCTTCACTCTTCCTGCTGGTGTCAAATTGTCCCCAGAAGACTTCATTGGTTCCATTCGTCTCTCATGGCAGCTTTGAAGGGTTTGTTAATGCTGACATCAAGTGGTTGGAGCTGGGATGTCAAGCCTCCAGGGTATGACGGCAAGTTTTGTTTTTTGCTCTGCAGCAATCTTTGTATTTTTTGTTATGTGTGCCCTGAACTGATCAAGCACCAATAGGACAGGTTTGCGTAAGTGCCCACCTGGTCTCCTGCTCCAAACTTTCTCAAACCAGATCTTCATCCCATCCTGATCCATCCAACCCTTGTCATGAAAGTGGACAATCACTCCTCGAGGAATGTCTTCTTTTGGCATTGTTTTGCATTTGAAAATCAGCATAGGAGGCAGCTTGGTTCCGTCGGCACAACAAGCAAGAACAACTGTATAATGGCTCTTTTCATGTCCACTTGTCTTCACAGTTACAGTTTTCACTCCCCCCCCCCTCTTATCAACAGTTCTGTTACTTGGGACATCAAATTGAAGGGGGACTTTGTCCATATTTGCAATCTGTCCCAACTCAAACTGATGTGTTTTCCGACATTGAATGAAAAAATGATGAAATTCAAGGACCTTCTGTTCATAGCTTTCAGGCATCTTTTGGGCAAGTCTGGTGCGTGTACGCATGCTTAGTCCATTCCGTTTGATGAACCTGAAGCACCAATTGTGTCCTCCTTTGAAATCAGTAACTTATTTTTCATCAGCAATTCTTCTTGCCTCATGTTGACCCATCTTTGTGGACACAGGAATTCCAATTGCCCTTTGCTCTTCAATCCATATCTTCAATTCGCTCTCTAAATCAGGCCATTTTGCTGACTTGCCTCTCATGGCCTTCTTCTGCCATGGCGTTTTCAGTAGGGTTTCTTCTTCCCGTAGCCAGTCTCGGATTGTTTTCTCAGTTGGAGGAGGACCAAACTTACGTTCAGCAGCACAATTTCCATTCACTTTTGCAAACTGGATCACTTTTAACTTGAATTCAGCACTGTACGAAAATCTTTTTCTGAGCCATTTCTGGGCAGAACGTGGCAAAATGTAACCTAATATACCGGTAACAAGTGCGAAACAATGAGCACAAAGACAAAAAGCGTGAAAAAGTGGGAAATGCAAGTAAAAAAAATCTACAACCACTGTATAAGACGCACCCAGTTTTTATATTCCCAAATTTTTCGAAAAAAGGTGCATCTTATACATGGGGAAATACGGTATTTCCCATATCACAAATAACATAAAAACTATCACAAAACATTCCACAATATAAAAACAAATATTACATAAAAAAACAAACTTTCTAGAAAAAGTACACAAAAAATCATAGATTACATGAAAAAAAAAAAAATTTAAATAAAAAATTTCTCTTAATTGAAACCTTCAAATATTCAAGAGTTTTACTCTAGAAATTGCCATATAGAATTTACTTCTTTATTAATATCTGTTGTCAATGATTTGATGTAACGATCCGGATCAAAATGAAGCAATGGTTTTCCATTTAAATGTATGATCATCATAATATGCAACGTGTTTAATTGTCACAATATTATTCATTACATTAAAAGCTCACTCAACTTCAGCACTGCTAATTGCAATGGTTTCAAAAATATTTTCTATAGTGGGCTCTCGCATGGGCTCTCACGAGCCCATGTGAGCCCACTATACCTCACCACTGTATACATATACATATATAATGTGGTTATTATGTTTGGATTTATGTATTCTATAAGATTTGCGTGTTCTTCTGTGCAGCATTAATGCCATTGTTATTTTGCCTTTAGGCCAATTGTACATTATACGCGCCAGTATATATTCGTTTAATTGTAGATTGCCATCGATTAATGGCACTTCACATATAAGTATCATTGTTCATACAATCCTGCAATCAAGCCAGCCTAGACCAGGCTATCTTCATTTCATGTGGCCTATACATTTTAAGTATAACGCTACACGATAATGATTTTTCATAGCATTTTGCTAATGAAAACATTTTTATCTGTAGCAAGATAAATCCTAAATACTACATAATAATAATACTACATCTTAAAGACTGTACAAATATATAAAATGATATAACATATTGCGATTACATCACATGTCCGTCAATCCCCTACTTCATCGGGGGCTTTGAGTGGATTGACAGCCCTTTTCGATGTAATGATACATACTTACTCGTTTCTGTCTGTACCTATACCAGTTTTGCTATTTTAGTTTATATATTCAGGTTCATTTTCTTAAAATTATTTTATATTAATTTTTTTTTTTTTAATTAATACTTGATTTTTATTTATTTAAATATTACTAGTTTATTTTTTATCGATCTCTTCAGCAAACTGTGATAGGGTACACAAAGCCCAACGAGTAAGTATTCTATATTGTAATGCTACTACTACTTACTTAGTGTTGTACTTCGGTGGAGGCCGTTGAGTAAAAAGGGGGTTTCCCGCCTTCTATTTTGCTTTTATGAGTGGTTATTTTTACAGCGCAGTCGCACTACTTAGTTAATTACTGTGTGCTGATGGCGCATTGGTCTAGATCCCCGATTTTCTTGCCAATGCATTCTATGGAGTTTTGTTGTTGGATGGATTATATAGGTTGTGTTGACTTCTAGACTGAATCTTATTTAAAATGTGTATATACATTATTTTTACATGTGTTTTTATACCTACCACAGAACTGTGCCGGTACCACTTTTCTAAGGCATAACAGCACGTATATGTCCAGTGGTAAGGCTATATGTACATATTTACAGCCTCTTACTATGGGTTTTTTTTTGGGGGGGAGGTTAAATTTGGTAATAGGTTGTAGTGCAGTCAGGCGACGAGCCTTGCCTGAGCGCAATAAACCTTGTCAACATAGGGATACTTTTTCTGAGTAAATACTGTTTTATTTATAGATGGTTTTTGATGAATGTGTGTGGGTCTACATTGGGGTGGTGTTTTCTAATATTTGCATATATGGCAGTCTTTATGTGATACCTGCTGTATCGCTTGGGAATTTTGTTTATATCCAGGGTTTTGATGAGCTTTAGTATTGCCATATTTACGCTATCTATGTTGTTGCAGATTTTTAAAAGTCTGTTTGGTTTCTTATAGTATTACCGTGTATATGCTTTGCTATGTTACTCTCCCAGTGTGTGAGTTTTATTGCTTTGAAATTAAAATGGTCTCTTTTATCATGGTGATGTGTATATATTTGATCTGGTTTGATGGCAATTTTGCTGTCTAAGTAGACAGCTTGTTGGTTGTTATCCGGATTTGTACATTCAATTTCTAAGTCTGTTGGGTAGGTTCTCTTTGCTATATTTGTAAAGTTATTATGGTTGATCACAAGTACGTCATATATATATCTGTAGAATTTAATATTTTCTGTGATGTTGCCTTCATAGTGGTGTAGGTAGAGGTTAGCTATGGCACTTGAACTGCTGGATCCCATAGCTATCCCCCTGCACTGTATATATGTTTTGCCTCCCATTAGTATGTAGTTGCCTTTGACGCTGATTTTTGTGAGGTCATTCCAGTATTGTTTTTTGCATTGCAAGATATTGTGATATTTTTGGTAATATATTTGTAGTACTTCTTTTAGACTGTCGTGTGCTATGCTTGTAAAGAGGTTTTTGAAATCGTATGTGTTTATACTTTTTATACTACTGTTATGTTTTTTAATGTCGTCTAGACATTCTATGTTGTTGTTGATAATTCTGGTGTTCTTGATTTCCTTGGTGATATCTTTTAATTTATCTTCCATGATCTTACTGGTATACTTGATGTTGCTATTTTTGCCTGAAGTAATGAACCTTTTTCCTGTAGGCACCTTGTGATATTTTGGAATCCAGTATATGTAGGAGTATTGCATCCTGTCTATTTTAATTTTAAGTTTTTTATGCATGGCCAAAATTTTTTTGCTGATGCTGTTTGAATTGGTGTCTATGTACTTGTATGTTTCATTATTATGCAGTTCCTCCTTGATAGCTTCAATGTAGAATCTTTTACAAATAATGCTGAAATTATTGTTTGCCTTGTCGGTTCTGGTGATAATGAATTTGTTTTGTAATTCTTTAATTTTGTTGTTGATAGTTCTTAAATTTAGATGCTTGTTACTTCTATCATGTTTTTGCAGTGTTATATTTTTCCTAAAATGGTCTAATATGTTTTCAGTATTGGGGTTTATCCAGCTTTGATATGATTCTATAGATTCGCTGTTTTTGTATGCTGCTTTGAATGCAAATTGTAGCAGATCTGTGTATATTGATTTTTTTATATATTCCAGCCTAATTGGGGTGTTGGGTCTGAATTTTGCACCCTTTTTCATTGTTTCTCTTAGTGTTTTGTCTTCGATGATATTGAGGTCTCTTGTTACTATATGCTTGTAATGTGTATTGATGAATTTTTTATATCTACTTTCCTGGCAGTGACATGGTTGTTCTTCTTCATTCATTTTATCAATGGTGTTTTTGTAATTGCAGATAGTTAGTCCTATTGGCTTGGTGTATCTGTATCTAATTTTTATTTGTGTATTTTTGATGGGTTGGTAACTACTGTTATTATTAATGATGTTACCGATATTAACTTTGTCGTATATATGGTTTTGGTATTTTATTATGCAGTACTCTTTTTTGGCGTGGTCATTGAATTTTATGCCTATTCTAAATTTGAATAATGTCTTCAAGTATATTGTTGAGGTGTATGTTCTGGGTTTTTTGCCTTTGGTATATTTTGCTGAGTGCTCTAAGCTTACTTTTTTTAATAGAGAATAGTGTATTGTGTATATTTTTGATGTTTATGAGGGTCTGTGTCCCATTCTGTTAGGAGTTTTTCGAAATCATTGATATTTAATGGTATTTTGCAGTTGTTTTTATTGTATTCTTGTATTTTTCCGTTTTTAATTCCGTTATGTTGCCACTTTTTACTGATCTGGAATATGCTGTAAGTACATGTTTCTGGGCTGGTGAATGCGAAGTTTCTTCCGTAATCGATTGTTCAATCCATACAGATATAGGGATTTATATATTAGACTGAACATATCTTCCATGATTCCTCTTTGTGTGTTGTTATTGATAATGGTCAGAATGGCAATGGATGCGTTGGCGAAGTCATGCATTTTGAAATGTCTGTATTCGATTTCGTTGATGTATTTGTCTGTCCTGTTTTGCTTGCCGTCTTTTGCGGCATTTTCATCGTATTTGTTTATTTGCGATCTGTGAAGGTTCATCCGAAGGTGGAGCTCTGTACTTGTTTGTCCAATGTATTGTATCCCACATTTCCTGCATGTGATTAGGTAAATTACGTTTTTGGTGTGACATAATGTTGGCGCGTCTTTAGAATTATTATTGTGTATGCTGTGCATGTTGGGACAGGTTTTACATAGTTTGCTATTGCATTTTTTGAATTTGAGTTGTTCTATTTGTTGAGTGTGTATCCTGATATCTTCATTGTTTAGTTGTTTAAGGTTATTTGTTTCTTTGCCTATGTTTTTATTCCCTAGTGGTGTGACGGCATTGTATGCTAAGTGACCTTTGTTATGAAGAGACGGGTCCCGTGTGGTCATTTTCGGTCCTGGAGTGCCGTTTATGCTGTGATACCCGTACAGCATGTTATTCATATTTGTTTTAGCTTCCATGTTGTAATTTATTGTGCATTTTGTATTTATTTTAAGGCCCGTTATGCATGTACCGTAATACCTAGATGTATGATTTTTTATGATGGTTTATTTCGTTTTTTATTATTAATATCCTAATATATCGGTTTTAATATATTTATTTAATTTCTTTCTAACTTTCTAACTTCGTATTAATTAAAAAAAAAAAAAAATTAATATAAAATAATTTAAAGAAAATGAACCTGAATATATAAACTAAAATGGCAAAACTGGTATAGGTACAGACAGAAACGAGTAAGTATGAAGCATTACACTGAAAAGGGCTGTCAATCCACTCAAAGCCCCAGATGAAGTAGGGGATTGACAGCCACGTGATAGAATCGCAATATGTTATATCATTTTATATATTTGTACAGTCTTTAAGATGTAGTATTATTATTATGTAGTATTTAGGATTTATCTTGCTACAGATAAAAATGTTTTCATTAGCAAAATGCTATGAAAAATCATTATCGTTTACTGTTATACTTAAAATGTATAGGCCACATGAAATGAAGATAGCCTGGTCTAGGCTGGCTTGATTGCAGGGTTGTATTAACAATGATACTTATATGTGAAGTGCCATTAATCGATGGCAATCTACAATTAAACGTATATATATATAAAAAAATGAAAAGTAAATAACTTACTTTATTGTAAATCTGTATGTTACTGCACATTTATATATAATTGTTGATTTGCTCAAACTATTAATGAAATTTAACAGCTATCATTTTATATGTTCTTGTTTACAACTGCCTTGCTTATGTGTTGAACAAATTAATTTTTCTAATTCAAGATGGAAGTAATTGAATGACAATGCTTGCCTTTGAAATAAACTAGCTGTCATTTATTGTTTCTGTGAAGCACCCAGTCCTTACACAAAGGATGAAGGAGGGCCTTCGAATATGAACTGCTTCCTATGAATGAAACATAACAGTTCAATGAACTGTATTCAATATTTAATGTTTGTGATATCTTTATTACTGGATCATTAATATAAAAGATATTTTTTGTATTTCATATCCATGTGAGTTTGTCTTAATAAAGCTGTTTCATTTTCTCACCACTACCTGTTGACAGCAATGCTGGTCTCAGTAACAGAAATCAACAATGAAGGTTTGAATAGAGGAAGTGTTCACTCCTCTAAAAGCAGAAAAAAAGGAATTAGCTTAATAATCATGTTCATATGATTATTTAGTTATTTAAGAGACCTACAAGTAGGGAATTTAATTGTGAAGAAAAATTGGGGTGTTAAAATAGTTCTTCATAAGTTGGTGGGTAATAATTTCAAGAAAAATAAATTGTCTGTATTTGTGTGTATTGGAAGCTTCAAATCAAAATAAATCTTAAAAACAAATAAGGTGAGGATGACAAATTTCAACAAAATGTTTTTTCAATTAAATGTTAGCATTAGCAGAGGCATTTGATGCAAGAAAGCAAGCTTATGCAGCATCAGCCAAAAAAAAATAAAGTAAAATAAATAAATAAAAAATAACCACTTCCACTTCACCCCTCTGTTCGTTCGAAATACCTGTCCAGCTGAGCCTTAAACTTATTTAGGCTGTCAACTTCCATGACAAGGGATGGAAGTCTGTTCCACCTACCAACTACTCGCTGGCTAAAGGCAAATTTCCGCACATCTATCCTACATCTGTCTTTCCTCAATTTGAATTTATGCCCTCTCAGGTGATTATTCTGAGCAAGAGGAAGAATCCCATCAGCATTAAGCATGCTCAAACCATTCAAGGCTTTGTACACCTCTATCCGATCACCTCGCTGGTGCCTAGTCTCCAGACACTGTAATTCGCAAAACTTAAGCCTTTCTTCGTAAGGGCACCCATTTCTTCCATTCACTAATCTTGTTGCCCTTCTCTCTACTCGTTCCAGCAGCTCTACATCCTTCTTAAAATGAGGCCTCCAGGCCTGTATACAGTACTCTAGGTGTGGCCAGACCATTGCCTTATACAAGGGAATAATCACCTCCTTATCCCTGCTAGAAAAATTCATATATATCATTGACAATACACCATGAGCTACTCTTGCAGCCCGTTTGCACTGCTCAGAGAACTTCATATCTGCCTGCACAACCACCCCCAGGTCCCTTTCATTCTCTACCACTGTCAGTGTAGTACCACAGAGTTGATACGTTGCTCTGGGGTTGCTGTTTCGCATATATAGTACTTTACATTTGTCAATGTTAAACTTCATTTGCCACCTCTCAGCCCATCTGCTCAACCTTTACAGATCCTGTTGCAGCAGCATAGTGTCAGTAGTAGTAGTAGTAGTAGTAGTAGTAATGGCACATGATGCAAGAAAGCAAGTGTAGGAGCTTATGCAGCATCAGCCAAAAAAAAAAAAAACACACCATTCCCTCCAAATGCCTGTCCAGTTCCTCCTTAAATTTATTTAACCTATCAACTTCCACAACGACAGATGGAAGTTTGTTCCAGCAATTAACCACAGGCTGGCTAAAGGCAAATTTCCGCACATCTATTCTACATCTGTCCTTTCACATTTTGAACTTATGTCCCCGTAGGTTGGTAATCTGAACAAGTGGAAGGATCCCATCAGAATTCAGCGTGCTCAACCCATTCAAGGCCTTATAGACCTCAATCAGATCACCGCGCAGGTGCCTAGTCTCCAGCCACTGCAATTTGCAGAACTTAAGCCTCTCTTGGTAAGAGAATCCCTTCATTCCCCTCACCAATCGTGTTGCTCTTCTCTGTACACGCTCAAGCAAATCTACATCCTTCCTAAAATGAGGCCTCCAGACCTGTACACAGTACTCAAAGCGTGGCCTGACCATTGCCTTATACAGAGGGACAATCACCTCCTTTTCCCTGCTAGCAAAATTCCTATATATCATTGACAAAACCCCATGACCCGCCCTAGCAGCCTGTCTGCACTGCTCAGAAAACTTCATATCTGACTGCACAATTACTGTGTCCTTGACAACCCTGCCAACCTCCGTATCGTCTGCAAACTTGGACATTAAGCTTGATATACCATCATCAATATCATTTATAAATACAGAAAACAATATAAAGGACCCAATACTGAACCCTGAGGGACTCCACTAATAACATTAGTCCACGATGAGCAGTGTCCATTGATTACCACTCTCTGTCTTCTCCCCCTCAACCACCCCTTTATCCATAGCAGCAATTTGCCTCCAATGCCACACTGCTCCAATTTGTGCAGCAGCCTTCCATGTGCAACAGTATCAAAAGCCTTTCTAAGATCCAAGTATATAATATCAAAGTTATTCCCTGCATCCAGTTCTTTTGTGACTGCATCATAGTATCCAATCAAATTGGTCAGGCAAGACTTCCCCTTAACAAAACCATGCTGTGTCCGAGCTATAACTGAAGTCTTGTCTAGATGATCCTGCAGTGCTTCTTTAACCAGTGCCTAAATTAATTTTCCGGGAACAGAAGTTAAACTCACAGGTCTATAATTACTTGTGTCAGCCTTTGATCCTCCTTTGTGAATTGGGGTCACATTTGCACATCTCCAGTCCATGGGTACCTCCCCTGAGTCCAAGGAAGCTCTCATAATTATGGCTAAGGGTTTGCTTACTTCCTTTGCTGCCTCCTTTAATATAACTGGATAGATCCCATCAACCCCAGATGCCTTTCTTGTGTTTATCTTCAACAATTTCTCCTCCACTTTACTCTCAGTTATTACAAGATTCTCTAGGTTACTGCCAGAGTTGAATACACCTCTGGCATTCCCCTCGCTGAATAACTCCTCATGTGTGAATGTCGATGCAAAATATTCATTTAGTTTGTTAGCTACCTGAGCAGAATCATCGACAGTTGACCCATCGATATCAAGTGGACCAATCTGATTCATCCCCTTCCTTCTAGAGTTTATATAAGTAAAGAACTCTTTGCTGTTTTTCTTCGCATCCCTTGCCAAAGATTTCTCGTAATCTGCCTTCGCCTGCCTAACCTCCTTTGTAACTTGGTTACAGATCAACTTGTATCTATCATAGGCTTCTGTGTCACGTGTTAATTTGTATGTATCCCATGCATTTTTCTTCTCTGCCATATGCCTCATTAGTTCATCTGACATCCATTTAGGCCGAAACCTTGAACAATATTTCTTAGTTGGTATGTAAAGCCTAGTAGCTTCCAAGATAAGTTCTTTGAATGCTTCCCATTTTGAATTTGCTGTTGGTAACATCATCAGTTGATCCCACTGTATAGAATTTAAATACTGTCTCAGTCCATCGTAGTCGCCTTTACGAAAGCAATAGCCCTTCCCTTTACCCCCTGATGGTAGTTACCTCTGAGTAAATCCCACTTCAGAACACTGTGATCACTGCCACCTAGTGGTTCATTTATCTGCAGATTCTTAATGCATGAAGAATCACTACTGATAATCAAATCAAGAGTATTACTCCGTCTAGTTGCCTCCCGAACATGCTGATGTAGAAAACAATCATCCAATAAATCCACAAAAGCCTTGCTAGTGTGTAAGTGACCAGCCCCCAAATTCCAGTCAATATCTGGGAAATTAGAATCCCCCATTATAAGACTCTCTGATTTACTGGCCCCACTCTATTTCTCTGTACAGTTTCTTATTATACTCATCAGAGTCATTAGGCCTATAGCACACTCCTACTCTCAATTTTGATCTCCCAATGCTTATTTCACACCAAACTGACTCGACACTGCACTGTCCAGCGATGTCGACTGGCTTCACTTCCTTGGATTTTATGTGTTTCTTAACTAATAGCATAACCCCTCCTCCCTTCCTATCCTGTCTATCCTTTCTGTAGATATTGTACTCCCCAAATTCCAGTTCTGCATTCCTTATATCTGTGTGACACCACGTCTCTGAAATCCCAACAATATCTGCCTTTGATGTTTTGAGCAATACCTAAAATTCATCAAATTTATTTACTAAACTCCTAGCATTGGTGTACACGCAAATATACATGCATCTGCTCTTCCTCTTAGCCACCCTAACACAATCCATGTGTTTACTTGTACCCCCATGATTCCCAGCAGTCTCTGAAATATCCTGCATCTTATTTTCCAGGCTGCTGCTCATTCCAATAGAAGTTGTGCAAGAATCACTTTCTCCTCTGCCAGTGGCTACTGTTAATCTATTAGTCCTTGTATCGCCCCCAATCTAGCAGTTTTCCGACCCACCTAACACTGCCTCGATAGCATCAGCAAACATTCTTGCACCCTTTCTATTTAAGTGTATCCCATCCCTGTAGAAGCAGTCTCTCCTGTTAACAAGTACAGACCAGGCTGAAAAAAATTCTACCCCTTGAGCCTTGCACAATCTTTCCAGGGCCGAACTGATCGACAGGGCTCTCATCATATACTCCCTCCTATCGTGTCTGGGCAGAATTGCAGACACTTTCAAATTCAACCCTAATTCACGGCTTTTTTTCATCAGTGACCTGTACTTCTTTATTGATGTACATGAACCTTTACTCTTAATTGAAACCTTTTACTCGTTTCAAAGCATTTTACTCATTTCCTCATGTTAAAATAGTTCTTCATAAGTTGGTGGGTAATAATTTCAAGAAAAATAAATTGTCTGTATTTGTGTGTATTGGAAGCTTCAAATCAAAATAAATCTTAAAAACAAATAAGGTGAGGATGACAAATTTCAACAAAATGTTTTTTCAATTAAATGTTTATTGATGTACATGAACGTTTACTCTTAATTGAAACCTTTTACTCATTTCAAAGCATTTTACTCATTTCCTCATGAGAGATTACTGTATAAACTTAAACAGGTTTGGATTACCGGTAAGATTCTAAAAATGGATTGCTGGGTGACTGCAGGCCAGAAGGCCAAAGGTTGAGATTACTGGTAAGATTCCAAGATGGATTAGTGGATGGCTGCAGGGCAGAAGGCTGGGGTTTTCATTAATGGATATTCTCCAGATTGGTGCAATGTCAGGAGCAGAGTCCTTCAAGGATCAGTTCTTGTATTCTTGTACCACTGTTGTTTCTCATTTTCATAAATGACATAGACGAAAGGATAGAAGGCATGATGTCAAAATTTGCAGATGACATAAAGATTGGTAGAGTCATTAATGATCAGTGCCAAGCAACATGCCTTCAAGATGACTTGAACAAGTTTCAGGTCAGAAAATGGTCAGAAAAGTGGCAACTAAATTTTAATGAGCAAACTGAAAGGCCTTATTAGGGAAAAAAAAACCCAAAAATAAATTATACACTTTGTAGAGTTGAATTAAAAATAGTAGAAGAAGAAACGGATCTGGGACTTACAATATAGACAGATATGAAGTTTTCTGAATGGTGTAAACAGCCAGCTTGGAAGCGTGTCCTATCAATTATTTATCAAAGGTTATCTTGTAGACTAGGGAGGTCATAATCTCACTGTATAAGGCAATTATAACACCACATTTTGAATACTGTGTTCAAGTATTCCAAATGTGGTGTTCAGACACAGCATGGATTTGTTACAGGGAAGTCTTATCTCACAAATTTGATTGGATACTATGATGTGGTAAGAAAGGAACTGGATGAAAAAAATAATTTTCATATCATATACTTCGATTTTAGGAAAGGTTTTGATACTGTTGCACATGGACGACTACTATACAAATCGGAGCAGTATGGTATTAAGGGCAAGTTGCTACAGTGGATAAAAGGATGGTTGAGTGGGTAATCAATGGACACTGCTCTTCGTGGACTAATGTTATTAGTGGAGTCACTCAGGATTTCGTGATGGGCCATTGTTGTTTTCTACTTATCAATGATTTTGATGAGGGTATATTGGGGTTAATGTCCAAGTTTTCAAATGATACAAAGGTTGGCCAGGGTTGTTAATGACAGTAATGATAGTACTACTGCAACAGGATCTAGAAAAAACAGATAGGCTGAGAGGTGGCAATTGTAGTTTAACATTTATAATGTAAAGAACTGCATGAGTAATAGTAACCCCAGAGTGACATACCAACTGGGTGGTACTACACTCAGGGTAGTGGAGAATGAAAAAAACCTGGGGGTAATTGTGCAGTCAGATTTGAAGTTTTCTGAACAGTGCAGACAGGCTGAAAGAGCAGTCATGGTGTCTTGTCAATGATATACACTAATTCTGCCTGCAGGGATAAGGAGTGATTGTCCCCTTGTATAAGATAATGGAGTCAGGCCACACCTTGAGTACTGTGTACATGTCTAGAAGCCTCATTTTAGGAAGGATGTAGAGTTGCTAGAATGAGTACAGAGAAGGGTAACAAAACTGGTGAGAGGAACAAAGGGGTGCTCTTACCAAGAGAGGCTTAAGTTTTGCAGGTGGAAGCATCTGGAGACTAGGCACCTGCAAAGTGATCTAATTAAGGTGTATAAGGCCTTGAATGGTTGAGCAAGCTCAATGCTGATGGGATTCTTTCTCTTGCTCAGATTATTCACCTGAGGGGGCATAAATTCAAATTGAGGAAAGACAACTGTAGAACAGATGTGCAGAAATTTGCCTTTAGCTAGTGGGTGGTTGATTGGAACAAACTTCCATCTGTTGTAGCAGAGGTTAACAACTTAAATAAGTTCAAAGCAAAACTGACAAAATTTGGAGTGAATGGATGCATTAAATAGGAAGTTTTTTTTTTTATGATACTATATAAGCTTGCTTTCTTACATCATATGCCTCTACTAATGCCAATGTAATGCTAAGTATGAAGATCTCATCAGAAAAAAGACGCTGCTTCTTGAAAGGGTCCAAAGACAAGCAACTCAAATGGCGAGATTGGCAAAAGGACGACCATACAAGGAAAGAACTCTGATTATGTGGGTACAGAGCTTGTCAACCAGGCTCCTCAAAGGTGAACTGATTGAGGTTTATAAGGCTCTGAGAGAGTTTAGTGAAATTAACGAAGGCAGAATTCATCACTGTTATAGAGAATTCCAGAACTCGGGAGCATAAATTCAAATTACAGGGGAAGGGATTTAGATTAGCAGGAAGTTTCTTTTAGCCAGTGAGTCATTAATTGCTAGAACAGGTTGCCATCATAGGTAGTTGAGGCTGACAGTTTGAATAAATTCAAGTCAACTCAATGGTTACCTATGTGAATAGGAAAGCAAATAATTTGTATTTTCTTTTCTATCAATTCCCCCATCCCCCAGCTAGTACAGCAAACGTTTATTGCACTATATGGCTATTATTGCACTATATGGCTATTATTATATTACTAACACCAACAGTCATCCATGTGCCATGAGCTTATAGTGCCTTCTGCAAATGCAGATATGCTCATCAACATGACAGAGTTGAAAATGGGATTCGTCAGACCAGGCAACAGATTTCCACATGTTGGTGGTCTACTGTCGGTGCTGATATTCCAAGCAAGGTGCAGTTCTTTGCGTCTCGCAGCAAGCATGGGAATGCATGACACTTGTCAACTATGTAAGCTATGTCCAGTGCACAGTCCCTGTGAATATTGGTCTTGCTATTCCTATGTTGGTGTCACTGGTGTGTTGCAAGATGAGACACATGATGCTTACCATGAGAATGAATCACATGTGGATGTGCCATCACCTTTGGCTGGTCATTCAACCACTGTTGAACCAATCTGAGTAGACTCGTAACACCATTGAAGAGGAGCACTTAAACACGTTAGCTGCTGTCAAGATACTGGCACCTGCACACACATTCTGGCACAAAACCATTCCACTTTTAAAGTTAGAAATGTCTTGATGCTGATTTATTCATTCCTCGCAGACACCCAAAAAACTAACTGTGATATATGTGAATACAATCTCCTATTAGCCATTCCCAACTCTGACCCTTCACCAGCATCACAGACCAGTTGATTCCTATTCTTACATCATATGCCTCTACTAATGCTAATGTAATGTTAAGTATTTACTAATTCAAAACCAACATAGGTAATAAAAGAAACATATCAATGGTCAAAGTTTTTTTGTTAATTAGAACCAAAAAGGTTGTTTTGATCATTTTTATTTTCTTTTGTCTTCACTATTACAGATTTCAGCACTCATTTTATTGAATAATCCTATAATTTTAGAAGTGTATATGTGCCATAGGGGCTGAGGGGATGTGCAAGCGGAATACATGAACCCACCAAAGGGTTCACCAAACCTCCCCATTCCAATTCTACTCTCACCTCTACGGGGTGGCCCCTGGGACCTGAGCAACCTAGAGGAGTTTGTTTGTTATTTGGTTTTTAGGGGCATTAGCAACTAAGGCCACATTGCTCCGGGATATGCGGTGTTCATTCCCTGACCTTTCCGCATCCTCCGTATTTAGTGGTGACTGGCTCGAACCCCAGTCTAATCAAGAAGCATGTGCTACGCACTGCTGCTCCTTTCCACCTGGCTACGGAGGCACCGCAACCTAGAGGAAGGTTGAGTTTCAACCCCAATGGGAATCTAGGTCAAGTGCAGACGAGAGAAGGTGGGGCCTTCCCTTCTACATGTTATGAAGACAAGGCCTACATATCTGGTTACCAATAGGCAGCTTCATTTAGAGGAAGCTTCTACCAACAAGGAAACAACTGGAAAGCACCCTGTTAAGTAAACATATCCCAAGAAATCCAATGATGAGTGAGCAAGAGAAGACTGAAAGATCTGGAAAAGACAAAGGTGGAGACAGCTCATCAGAGGAGATGACTAGTCACAATGCTGAATTACTGGATGGATGGATATGTGCCATGGATATCACAAGAATTTAGCTTTAGCAGGCTGTCAGCTTGGGGTTAGCATATTTTCGATTCTCAAAATCAGGGCATAGCAGAACCCTGGACACCTGCTGAAAGGAAGTGATGGCAAATGGGGTGACATCAGATTCAACATATTATCGTATATCAAGCAAATCACGAGTAATATGTGATGCCCATTTGTGAACAACTCAGGACAAACTTTGCAATCCAACCCCCTCAACCAATGGGAAAAAATATAGAGTGAAGATATATAGAAAAAAATAAAATAACACAAAGACGAGTAAAGAAAGAGAGAAAAAGTGAGAAGAGTACATACACGTCAAAAAAAATCAAGAAAATGAGCAACAAATAAAAAAAAGAAAAGGTACTTAAATAAATGTATAAATTTCATTTTATACTGGAGACGGCCAAAGCCACAAGGGTTTATTTATTCAAATTGATTAAAGGTGGCCCAAGTTTTTTTTTTTTCTTAGAGTTCACAATTTTGATGGTACTGTAATACACTTGATAACACTGAAGGTAAAAATTCAGTTAAGGGTGCATACTCCAAAATGGTGGCAATGAGAAGAAGGGGAAAATGACTGATGGATTGTGACTCCGCCCACTCACTCTTCTCCTCGACTGCAAGTTACAGGCAGATGCCACATGACATTATGACACATGGCATCTGGAGCTAAAGTAAAAAAAAAAAAAATGGCAAAACGGCAATTTTTTAAAAAAACAAGTAACAAAAATGCACGTTATCCAGGATCACAATTTTTCGTGTGACATCATATGTCAGAGCTGAAAAGAAGAAAATTAACGGCAAAATGGCAATTTTTTTAAAATCAAGTAAAAAAAATTTCACGCCACATGCAACGACCGATTCTTCTTGCCCATACATTACTAGACGATTTCACAAGCATTAACAATGAGAACTGCTGATGCACATCAGCAGAAATGATATTTTTTAAATTTTTTTGTTGGGGCTGCCACCCTTAAACCCTGCTTTTGTGCCCATACATTACTAAACAATTTCATGTGAAAAAGTCAAAAGAAAGACAAAGAAAAACTCACCTAACCAGTGCGATGTCCTCAATCAATCACCGTCCTGAACTGCCAGCTTGTATATCTCTGATGTGACATTGAGGAAGGGGAAAAAAATCACAGTAAGGAAAAAAAAATCACAGCAGCAGCAAAAGGGCATCCACACACACACACACACACACACACACACACACACACACACAACAAAGGCAAACAAAAACTGAAAGTAGGAAATTACACATTCCTAATCAGATATGTCATCAGGTGGAATGTGAGTGTAGCCGGGGGTGTGGCACCTGCCCCTCCCCCCTTTTTGTAGGGGGTGCCAGGTGCCCCCCCCCCCCCCCGACTATTATTCAAAACCCCAACAAGCAAAACCTTTCCTTTTTTTTTTAATTATGCATTCCTAATCGACCAATCAGATACAAACATCCGAACAAACAAGGAGACACAAAGACAACGAAAAATTAACACCATGTGACATTCCGAAAAGCGAAGTTCATAACCCATCATGGTCATGCCTGGGGAATAAGGAGGAAAGAAGTGAGTGGGAGTTTCACGAGTCAATCACTGCCGTATCGCTCTACAGTCTGGAGGGTGCACCCTTAACTGAATCTCGGCAAAAATATTTCCTGAATTGTGTACACATGTTAATTTTGTTTTCAAAACATCAAGAGTTAACTTATTTCTTTCAATTCGCATTCTTCATCAGCATCACTCAGTTGTCAACTTTACATCATAATTGTCATAATGTAAGGTTGTTAACATTCTGTAAAATCTAATTAACCGATGGTATATCAATTAGGATGACCGCAAAATTTTCGGTGTACCGCGCGACGCGGACCTTGCATTTGTAAATCGAGGCGATTGGCAACCGATAATCGGTTCGTCGCTACCTATCAGAGACCAACAGACATGAATTAACTATATATATATTATAACATAAATCTATCTACATAAATATGTATTTATTTAAAATCATATTTTTTGTGAATTGAACTGAATTGAATTATTGATGTTTTTCAAAAAAAAAAAAAAAAAAATTTTCTCCTACACAAAAAGGAAAGCTTTTTTGTCATGCGATGCTAGCGAACTATAATAAAAAAATAAATAAAGGTGTCAGTAATAGACCCTTATTAAATACTTCAATCTGCAGAAATATTGGAATGAACAAAATCCTACGCATCACAATAAAATCTACCTTTCCGTAAGATCGGCGTGGAATTTCTCTTCTAACTGTTTCCTAACTTTCTTTGATGACAAAGAAGTCAGATCTGCACCTTTTAAAATATCTGCAAATATACAAAAACAAAAGGTGTAGTTAAATAAAAAAAAGTAAAAAAGAAGTACGGGTAAAAACTAGTATTCAAACACCGAATTGATCAACCATCCTTCTCGCTTGCAATATTTACAGACATACCTGCAATGTTTTTTCGGATCTCCGCTGCTGTTATAGTCGCCATTGTACGCGCCCTGTAAACACACGTGTTCGCTAGAACCCTCTACAGGAAATAAATAAATTTTCGTTTATTCTCGATACAGCAGAAGCCCTAGACCTTGCACATTCTCTGAAACATTTAATTTATTAACAATGTGAAAAAACAGTCTTTATTATGAAACTTTCATTCAGTGGCGGTCCCAGGAATTTCTGAGGAGGTGGGGGACTAAAGCCTGAGTTTACAAGGTGGGGCGGGGTACCCCATTTTAAATAAATAAATATATTTTATATATTTAAATTTATTAATTCAACATCTTTAATGCGTAACTCATTAGTCATACATTAAATATTACCTACGTGGTATAATACATAATATATCTATAAATATACTTTTGTTGACAATTATGTATTTTGTACATGGAAGAATAGTGAGTGATATTAAATTAATTTTATTCAACACATTTAGAAATCAATTTTATTATAATATTTATTCGTCGGTATTCATTTATCTGTGAGAGTGCAGCACTTCATTTTCTCGCTCATACGAACATATCGATGGTCATCAATGATTGAAGAGATTTTCAAAGGCCACTTCAATCAGAGCTGATTTTTTAGATCAGTTGGAGAAGTTAACCAGTGAAAGGTCAACCACACCACCTGGTGCGAAATCGGGGGAGTGGGGGCTAAGCGAAGAGTCGGAGAAAGAAATTTATTCACAGCTTGAGGGCAAATTTTAGTATCGTTGAATGAAAAAACCAAGCTTCCGATAAAACTACTAAACCCCCTCCCAAAGCCTACGAACTAGGTAATGGCTCCCGAAGTGTTCCGGATATTTAGCCCCCAAAACATGCAAATCCGCTAATGAACACAATTTTGTACAGAAATAATACACATAGTCCATTTGGTCAATGTGCTGATATATCACTAATATTTCCTTTCACACGTACCCAGCATATATACAGGGTGATTCACTACCAGTGCGACAAACTTGCAGGAGGTGTAGGGGGCACAAAGACTAATCGGAATCAAATAATATTGCAGGGTCCGAAATGCCTTCGTCATGCGGAAGAAGGCGTTGAACGAGAGGTCGCGTGAACAGCGATCCCGCTGGAAGTCAGCATTTACGAACCGTTTCTGTTGAAGAAATCAAGTAGCAAAAGTCCTACGGAGTGGATAATCCGCAGGCTCCAATGATTGGACGCGTTGCAGATGGTATAAACTCATTTGGTTTGTTGACAGTATCCTCCATACAGTGGATTGGGAAATACCCAATTGTTGGCCGATCGCTCGGATTGCCTTCTGCAAGACGTAGGACATTCTCCTCATTGTCTGGCGTCCTCGTCGTTCGCTCTCGATTCATGGTACCTCTCGTGAAACAACCAGTCTCACGTAACCTTCTGTGCACACGGGCGAAAATCGTATGATGAGGAGCACGCCTGTACGGGAAACGTTCCTGGTACAAGTGCAGAGCGGCGCGCCCGTTACAGTCCGCATCTCCATACGCGAGGTGCATGTCGGCCAGTTCAACGTTTCAATACTCGTCCATCCTACTTCCTGGGGAACCGGTTCGCAAACGCTGACTTCCAGCGGGATCGCTGTTCACGCGACCTCCCGTTCAACGTTATCTACCGCATGACGAAAGCATTACGGACCCTGCAATGCTATGTGATTCCGATTCGTCTTTGTGCCCCTACACCTCCTGCAAGTTTGTCGCACTAGTAGTGAATCAACCTGTAGACGCTCGATGAAGAAGAAATATAATTCATTTGCATTACTTTATACAAGGTCGAAGGGGGAGAGTTATACCAGAGACGGACTGGGTCAAAAATTCTTACCAGGAAAAACAATAGAATGTATCGGTGTTCAGAATGTAATATCGAATATCACATCGGTCACCGGCTCCCCGGTAAGTCTTTAGCCAGTCCGTCTCTAGTTTATACACTGCTCGACAAAACTAACGGAATAAAATGTTTTTAATCAATATTTTATTGTGAACAATTTCGCCAAAGGCGATTACTAGGCATCCCGATATGCAATAGCCATCATGCCATGCATCCAATAAAAATCGCTCTATGACCTTACAGAGCCGTACTTATGCAACTTATTCCTGCTTATAAAAACAGGTTTTAATTGGAAGGAATAATTGCCGTTTTTTAGCTTCTAAGTAGGACAGCCACATCTCCAGTACCCAGCATGTCAAGTTATTGTTTTTTAGATGACTCTTTAGAATGGCAGCCCGTTTCACGAATCGAAGCCAGCCAGTTGCAGGCGGAGGTGGTAAATTCGCTTAATGTTTCACGCAGTGTTGTCTCGGCAATGAGGAAGCAGTGTTAGGAGAAAAGAACTATTACAAGAAGAACTGGCCAAGATCGCACGAGGGCTACGTGAAACAGGTGGGTATATGGGATGTGTTAGCGTAACTAATAACAAGAATAGGAACAAGTATACGTGCATGTATACCAATGCTAGAAGTATAGTAAATAAATTTGATCAATTTGAAGTGTTGGTCAAGATATTCAGTTATAACTCGGACACAGCATGGTTTTGTTAAGGGGAAGTCTTGCCTGACCAATTTGATTGGATACTATGATGCAGTCACTAAAGAGCTGGATGCAGGGAATAACTTTGATATTATATACTTGGATATTATAAAGGCTTTTCTACTGTTGCACATGGAAGACTGCTGCACAAATTGGAGCAGTGTGTCATTGGAGGCAAATTGCTGCTATGGATAAAGGGATGGTTGAGGGGGACAACACAAAGAGTGGTAATCAATAGACACTGCTCATCGTGGACTAATGTTATTAGTGGAGTTCCTCAGGGTTCAGTGATGGGTCCATTATTGTTTTCTGTATTTATAAATAATATTGATGATGGTATATCAAGCTTAATGTCCAAGTTTGCAGACGATAGAGAGGTTGGCAGGGTTGTTAAGGACACTACTGATGCTATTCTGTTGCAACAAGATCTGGAAAGGTTGAGCAGATGGGCTGAGAGGTGGCAAATGAAGCTTAACATTGACAAATGTAAAGTACTACATAAATGGGAAACAGCAACCCCAGAAAAAAAAATAAAGTGCAGCCATTATCAACCCACTGCAGGATGGAAGCCTCCTCAACAATTCATGTTAAGGTAAATGGACCATAATCTGCCACGCTGGTCCAGTGCGGGTTGGCAGATTGACCGTATTCAGCAGTCAGGGGCTTGAACCCCGGTCTACTCAAAGAGCGTGTGCTACTGCACTCCAGCTCCTGCCCACTCGGCTACACAACCCCAGAGCAACGTATCAACTCTATGGAACTACACTGAGAGTGGTAGAGAATGAAAAGAACCTGGGGATAATTGTGCAGGCAGATATGAAGTTCTCTGAGCAGTGCAGATGGTCAGCAAGAGTAGCTCAAGGTGTCTTGTCAAGGATAAACAGAACTTTTTCTAGTATAAGGCAATGGTCAGGCCACACCTTGAATACTGTGTAATCTTTTTTTTTTTTGGCTGATGCTGCATAAGCTCATACATTTGCTTTCTTGCATTACATGCCACTACTACTACTACTACTACTACTACTACTACTGTATACAGGTCTGCAGGCCTCATTTCAAGAAGGATATAGAGCTGCTGGAACGAGTACAGAGAAGAGCAACAAGATTAGTGAATGGAACAAAGGGTTTCTCTTATGAAGAAAGGCTTACGTTTTGCGAATTACAGTGTCTGGAGACTAGGCACCGGCGAGGTGTATAAAGCCTTCAATGGTTTGAGCATGCTCAATGCTGATGGGATTCTTCCTCTTGGTGAGAATAATCATCTGAGAGGGCATAAATTCAAATTGAGGAAAGACAGATGTAGGATAGATGTGCGGAATTTTGCCGTTAGCCAGCGGGTAGATGGTGGGTGGAACAGATGAGAGCGTAAATAAATTTAAGGCTCAGCTGGACTGGTATTTCGAATGAACAGAGGTGTGAAGTGGAAGTTTTTTTTTTTTTTTTTTTTTCTTTTTGGCTGATGCTGCATAAGTTTGCTTTCTTGCATCATATGCCTCTACTAATGCTAATGCTAAAGGCATCAAAGGCAGATATTGTTGGGATAGGAGAGACGTGGTGTCAAACAGTTATAAGGTCTTATGTCTCATGTCACACAGTTATAAGGAATGCAGAACTGCAGTTTGGGGTGTACAATGTCTACAGAAAGGATAGACAGGATAGAAGGGAGGGGGTGCTATACGGTTAACTAAGAAAAACATAAAATCAAAAAGAAGTGCATCCAGTTGATATAGATGAACAGTGCATTGTTGAGTCAGTTTGGTGTGACATAAGCACTGTGAAAGCAAAAATAAGAGTAGGAGTGTGTTATAGGCCTAATGACTCGAATGAGGACAATGAATAATTGTACAGAGAAATAGAGTGGCTAGTAAATCAGAATGTCTTATAATGGGGGATTTTAACTTCCCGGACTGGAACTTGTGGGTTGGTCACTCACACACTAGTCAGACTTTTGTGGATTTCTTGGATGACTGTTTTCTGCAGCAGCAAGTTCGAGAGGCAACCAGAGAAAGTAATACTCTTGATCTGGTTGTCAGCAGTGATCATTCGTGTATTAAGAATTTGCAGATAAAGGAACCACTACGTGGCAGTGATCACAGTGTACTGATGTGGGATTTACTTAAAGATATAATTACCATCAGGGGTTAAGGAAAGTGTTTTTGCTTCCGTAAAGGTGAGTACAGTGGTCTCAGAAAGTTTTTAAATTCTGTACAGTGGGATAAACTGACGATGTTACCAACAGTAAATTCTAATTGGGAAGCATTCAAGGAATTAATCGTGTATGCTACTAAAAGTTTCATACCTATTAAGAAATATTGTTCAAGGTGTAGGCCTAAATGGTTATCTAATGAACTAATGAGACTCGTAACTGAGAAGAAAAATGCATGGGATGCATATAAATTATTAAGCGACTCAGAAACCTATGGCAGATATAATCTAGTCTGAAATCAGGTCACAAAAGAGGTTAGGCAGGTGAAGGCAGATTACGAGAAATCTTTGGCAAAAGATGGTAAGAAAAAACTGCAATGATTTCTTTACTTAAATAGACTCTAAAAGGAAGGGGATGAATCTGATTGGTCCACTGGATATGGATGGTTCGGTATATCGACTGGTTATTGATGATCCTGCTCAGATAGCAAAAAACTGAATGAGTATTTTGCATCTACATTCACACATGAGGAGTTATTAAGGTTTGAAAATGGCAGAAAGTTATCAAATTGTAGCAGGGTGCTTAATGATTTTGTAATAACTGAGAGCAAAGTGGAGGAGAAATCGTTGAAGTTAAACATAAGAAAGGCACCTGGGGTGAATGGGATCTATCTATCCAGTTATATTAAAGGAGGCGGCAAGCAACTAAGCAAACCCCTAGCCATAATTATGAGAGCATTCTTGGACTCAGGGGAGGTCCCCACGGACTGGAGATGTGTGAATGTATCCCCAATTCACAAAGGGGAATCGAAGGGTGACGAGTAATTACAGACCAGTTAGTTTAACTTCCGTTCTGGGAATAATAATGGAGTCACTGGTTAAAGACGCATTGCAGGATTATCTAGACAAGACTGCCGCAATAATTCAGACACAGCATGGGTTTGTTAAGGGAAAGTCTTGGCTGGCAAATTTGATAGGATATTATGATGTGGTTACAAAGGAACTGAATGGAAAAAATAATTTTGATATCATATATTTGGATTTCAGGAAAGCTTTTGAGACTGTTGCACATGAAGACTATTGTCCAAATTGGAGCAGAATGGTATTAAGGGTAAGTTGCTACAATGGATAAAAGGATGGTTGAGTGGACAGAGGGTGGTAATTAATGGGTGCTGCTCTTCGTGGACTAATGTTATTAGTGGAGTCCCACAGGGTTCGATTTTGGGTCCAGTTTTGTTTTGTATATTTATTGATGATATTGGTGAAGGTATATCAGGCTTAGTGGCGAAGTTTTCAGATGATACAAAGGTTGGCAGAGTTGTTAATGACAGTACTGGCAGTGTACTACTGCAGGATCTAGATAATTTGGGCAGTGTGCTAAGAAGTGGCAACTGAAGTTTAACCTTTGGAAATGCAAAGTACTGCATATGGCTAAAAGTAACCCCAGAGAAATGTACCAACTGTGTGGTACTACACTTAAGGTGGTAGAAAATGAAAAAGACCTGGGAGTAATTGTGCAGTCAGATATGAAGTTTTCTGAGCAATGCAGACAGGCTGCCAAGGCAGGTCATGGGGCTTTGTCCATGATATATAGGAATTTTGCTAGCAGGGAGAAGGAGGTGATTGTCCCTCTGTATAAGGCAATGTCAGGCCGCGCCTTGAGTACTGCGTACAGGCCTACATAAAGCCTACATAAAGCCTTGAGTACTGCGTACAGGCCTACATAAAGCCTACATAAAGCCTTGAGTACTGCGTACTGGCCTACATCCTTCCTAAAATGAGGCCTTCAGCCCTATACTGCGTACAGGGCTGAAGGCCTCATTTTAAGAAGGATGTAGATTTGCTTGAGCATTTACAGAGAAGGGCAACAAAATTGGTGAGGAGAATGAAGGGATCCTCTCACAAAGAGAGGCAAGTTCTGCAAATTGCAGTGGCTGGATACTAAGTACCTGTGCGCTGATCTGATTGAGATGTATAAGGCCTTGAATGGGTTGAGCACGCTGAATTCTGATGGGATCCTTCCACTTGTTTAGATTGCGAACCTAAGGGGGCATAAATTCGAATTAAGAAAAGACAGATGTAGAATAGATGTGCGAAAATTTGCCTTTAGCCAGCGGGTGGTTAATTGCTGGAACAAACTTCCATCTGTCGTTGTGGAAGTTGATAGGTTAATTTAATTTAATGAGGAACTGGACAGGCATTTGGAGGGAATGATGCGATTCCTTTTTTTTGGATGATGCTGCATAAGCTCATACACTTGCTCTCTTGCATCACATGCCATTACTACTACAACGTTAAACAGAATAGGCTGCTACTTGGCTCTAGCAGAAAGGAGGAACTCTAGAAAGTCCAGTAATCAATTGTCTCTTGAGGTTGGTGCAGCCGCAGGCAAAAACATTTCCAAACGGATTGTATTAATATGGCTCAATTCAAGTGGATTCCACATAAGGAAGCCAGTGGTTTTTATCCCATTAACCCCGTCTGTGTATGTAGCACAGTGGTATCGTCACCGTCCTCCCCACACCGGGTGGAAAAGGCCCGCGTTCGAATCCCAGGCCTTTTCCACATCGAATCCAGGGCCGTATCGAGTGAAAAAGACTACCAAAACTTTTTCATTTCCGTGGTTGAGATAGTCGGTCGTAGTCGTAGATAGCAAGGTTTTTTCCGCCAGAAACTGGGGTTTATACCTCCAGGAAAACAGGAAAATCGACCAGAGAACACACGCATTTTACAGTCATAATACATATATGGGTATATATAAGAGATTGCGGGTGGCCCTAATCTAATAATTTGAATTTTGAATCCGATTAGCGCCGAACCACCTCAGAACTCGTTGAAATTGATTCCATGAATATGTAACTAGAAGCCATGACAAATGGTTTACAGTTAAGTTCTCTGATTAGTCCCGCTTTAGACTACAAAGAGGTTCCAGAAGTTATTTCCTCTGGATACAACGAGGAACGCGGTACCGTCCCTCCGACAACAGAGAAAGGAATTGGGTGGATGTTATACCCTCGTGTGGGGATGAATAATAATCAATGCCAGCACCTCCTTCATGTTTTTCATATGGGTGACATAACTGCGCAGAGGTAGCGAGAACACATCTTTGAACCCTATGAGTGATAGTTTGCGGTGTAGTTGGCCCAGATTTCTTTTCATGTAGGATAACGCCACTGCAGAAAAGATCAAGGGGTGGCGCATCTTGAAACTGAAGATATCCAATGACTACAAGGGTTTTTTTCCCTCCGTGGCTGAGTTCGTCGGTCTCAGGCGTAGATAGCAAGGTTTCCACCCCCAAAACTGGGGGGTTTTCGTCCAGCAAAACAGGCAAATCGACCATAGACACACACGCAATTTACAGACATAATACACAATGCACTGCAGATGAATTTAAATATACGGGCGGCCTAATATAATAATTAAATGTCTATGGTAGCTAGCACAATCAACAGAATTAAATCTGGTCGAACATGTGTTGGGACGCCCTTGGGCGTCAAATTGCATGCTGACAGCCAACTCCTCGGTCACTTCATGAGATTGATTATAAAATATAGAATAAAATATATTACGTCTGCACTGATGGAAGAATAGGAATTGTTACCACAGAATCTTATAGAGACACCCTTATATCGGGCATGGTTCAGTACTATCAAGCCTGTTCAGCCGTTGAAGGGGATCATACGGCATACTGATATCATATGACCATATTTTCAAGCATATGAAATTTTACCGCTTAGCTAATTCTTATAGAACCCCTATAAATGTCGTTATACTGTGGTACACTGTCATACCAATTTTTTTTCCCATTGTGTGGCATGTTGCACGAGTTGTAACACATTTTATGTGTTCATTTAAGTTTTATGAGCAATGTGATATACATATTAAAGTAGATCAAATATGAGAGTAAATGGGCCTGTTGTACTGGAATCCATTGTAAATAAGAAATAATAATAACGTATATATATACAGTAAGACATAACTTTAATTAAATAGTTAATGGATCAAGTCCATCCTCACTCTGGAAATCTCTAGGGTTAGAAATAGACGGATCTCTCCCATTCTTGGATGTACTGGCAAAACGTGTGGGCCCGCATCTAGAAACCTCAGTATACCATAAGCCAATGTGGTGCGGACAGTTCACCAACTACAGATCTGGCCATGCCCCTAGCCATCTCAACAGCACTGCGCGCACTCTATTCTCCAGGGGGAGCCGCTCCAGCACAGATGAAGACAGGCGCAACGAGATTTCCAGAGTGAGAACAGACTTGATCAATTGTGGCTATCCAACCCACATATTGCACAAGTACTTATTACAAGCGCAGGAGATCACAATCCACCCGAGATCACCATCAAATCAGGACAATGTGCCTACCGCCTACATTCCCTACTATCCGGGCATGTCGGGACAGATCTCAAAAATCCTCCGAGAATACCACATAAAATACGTGCAGCTGCCTGATAGAAACATACGTTCTCTAGTTTCCAACGTAAAGGCTCCGGTCACCCCTCTCTTAGGCAGCGGTGTAGAATACTGCATAGCCTGCGAAGGTTGTGACAGCTATTACATAGATAAGACCTCCAGACGTCTTCAAAACCGCCTTGCAGAATACGACAGATCGATTCGCCTTGCTGAGACCGACCAATCATCAATTTGCAAAAACACTTCTGGTCGACCCACCATGACCTCAATCCCAAGCGCGACTACGAAGTGATTGACCAGTCCCTACACTTTCTCCACTGCCTCTGATTAGAGTCACTTAATATATTGGGTAATTCAAGAGCCATGAACCGCTGCAAAGACATGAGACTACACCCCATCTTGGAAACAGCTGTTTTAAGTATAGATAAGCTCTGGAGGCACAACTACGCACGTCCATGCAGCAACAATGAACACCAATATAATGATTAACTCGTGCTCTCGCACGTCTCACTGCACACAAAACTCTTGTGTCCGTTAAAATAATTTTTATCTCTAAAGTTTCCATTCTGTTAGAATTTGTTGACTAAGAGGCACTTTCAGCCTTGACAGCTCCAAACTATTTAATTAAAGTTATATTTTACTGTATATAAACGTTATTATTATTTCTTAGATAAAATACATAATTTTGTAGATATAATATTAAATTTAATAGTATTAAAAAATCATTTTTTACATAGAAAATACATTTCCGAAGATAAACCTCTAGTCAAATAGAAGTAATTAATATTTAGATATACTGTATTTTTCCAATTAGAAATATTTTAATGTATCCAGGACTACTGATAAAAGTATTATTTATTTCATTCAAACTGTTGTAAAATTTAAAAATAGGTCATCAACTTAAACAATGTCAAATCGAGATTTCGGGTTTTCTGATTTTTGATGTGGGAGTGGAGGGCATAAGAGTATAATTTTTTAAAGATAATGCTGAAACAAAATGTCCAACAAAAAAAGCTAGCTTTAAGATAATCTTAGGGCCCATTTTTTGCATCTATTATCCCCTTCCCCGCATGATTCACCCTTGCAAATGAAATATGTATATTCTCATATTCAAAAAAAAAGGAAAAGAAACTATTTATTAGGGTCTACCCCTGTGTATTGTGACTGTAAATTGCGTGTGTTCTCTGGTAGAGTTGCATGATTTACTGAAAGAAAAACCCCTGTTTCGGTGAAAAACTTGCTATCTAAACTGAGACCATAACTCAGGCACGGAGTGAAAAATGCCCATAAAATTTTCTCACATCATCTACGGGATTCGAACCCTGGCTGTTTCAACCCGGTGTGCGGAGGAGGGTGACGATTCCACCGTGCTACACGTGCAAACCACACACAAACGAAAAAAGAAAATAGAAAACTCTGACAGCTGTATACAAAGCACATTTTGTCAAACTCGGTAAATAGCAGCTCACTTCTGGTAAGTATAGGCTTGGCACACCCAAGGTTCTGAGCGTTGGATATCATCATTCTTCTCTTTCTTATTGCTTCCCTTCTCTCTCTCTCTCTCTCTCTCTCTCTCTCTCTCTCTCTCTCTCTCTCTCTCTCTCTCTCTCTCAGCTCTAAGGGGTAAATCAGAATTTTTTTTTCGTTGGTGCTGAAAAAAGCCTCAGGCTTCCTTGCACCATATGGCTAATAATAATAATTGCCATCAGGAGAGGAATCTTTCAGGAAGATGCCCTGAGCCCATTGTGGTTCTGTATTGCACTTAACCCGCTATCTAACATGCTCAACTGTAGCAAGTACGGATATAACCCACCCTCACCCACCTGATCTACATGGATGACATCAAGCTCTACGCGGGAACCGAGAAACGCCTTCAGCAACTAGTCCAGATCACCGAAGAATTCAGCAAGGACATAAGGATGGAATTTGGTCTAGAAAAATGCAAGATTCACGGATTTCGTCAGGGAAAATTAGTCAATTGAAACTACCAGCTGCAGAGTGGTAAAGAGATCGAAGCCATGGCAGAGGGAGAGGCCTACAAATACTTGGAGATGAAGAAGGCTCAGCAGTTACAGCACAAGGAAATTAAGGCATGCCTGACCGAAAAATACCATTAGAGACTCAGAAGGCTGCTGAAAGCAAAGCTGAACGTAGAGAACACATTTAAAGCCATAAACACCTATGCAGTCCGAGTGTTAACACTCTCCTTCCGGATCATAGACTGCAAACACCGAGCTGGAGGATATCATGAGAAAGACAAGTAAAATAATGACCAAGAGCAGCCACACCACCCGAAATCTACCGTGGAGACACTGACAATTTCCCGGGAAGGAGAAGGAAGGGGCCTGATAGACATCATTGAGCAACAGAAGACAGCGATCGTTAACCTGAAGGATTACTTCCAGTAACACACAGCAGCACTCCACCAGGCCATAAGCAAGATAGACAAGTAGTACACCCCACTCAACCTAAGCAAGGAGTAAACGCCAACCAGGAGGTACAAACGAAGCCAGAAAGATGGCCCGAGAAGACACTCCATGGCACACACTGCAATGAACTTCATCAAGATCACATAGATAAAATTGCTTCTAATGCATAGCTCACGAGTGGAAC